>NW_020897749.1:1012352-1376515 GCF_003984885.1 Neopelma chrysocephalum
CATTAGCCCTCGATGTTCATGGATGCTGCAGGGGAAGGAAAGCATTACCCCTGGGCAGGGAGGATGATGATCACTGGGCTTCAAACCCCACCACGGGGTGTCAGATCTCAGTAGCAGATCCAGACTGAGTGGAAGCCACATTTGTTTGACTACAGCAACTGGAGTTAATTCTGTACTGGGTAGTCAGTAAGTCTGCAGGAGCAATTAGTGATAGGGAGGAGCCCCTGAGTCTGAGCAACTGCTGTACTAATTCTGTGAGTTAGTGAGTGCTCTACTGGCACCAAAACAGTGGAGAGGGTCTCTCAAAGGTGTGCAGAAGCCAGATAACAAACTTGTCGTTCCCCTCCCTTAACCCTTTGCCTCTTAGCTTGGGTACTTTCTCTGGTCCCGCTCCTCCAGTGAGCAGCCCCATCTCTTACGTGGCACAATGCTGACTGTCATGTTGCAAAACTCCGTCCCCACAACGTTTGTTGCAGTGCAGATGTAGAAGCCAGAGGTATCCGCTGAGACGTTCTTCAGAGTTATTTGTTCCCCTGTTGCGAAACACAAATCCAGCCCGAAAGAGAAAAGAATTAAAGCAGGGAAGGAAGTGGGGACAGCAGCCCTTCAATTCCAGCCCAGGGTGGTTGGAGTGATGAGAGGTGCTTAAAGCTGATGGATTGCTCTGACTGGCTCTGGTGCTGCTGTGCTCATCGCTGGGTTTTAGTGTGATTTGTGGGAGGACAAACGGAAGTGTGCTGTTTAGATTACAGGGAATCTGTGGTATTTGAACATTCCTTTTAGAAAGAAAATTGTAGGTGGAGGGTAGAGAAGTGTGTGTGCTTAGTGAAAGCTTTTTTTTTTTTTTTTTTGCATTGGATTTTGCTGAGAAATATAAGATGCCCAAACCGCCATCTGGCTTTCAGAACTGGCCCTCTGATGAATTAACTTGTAAAACAGCAAAAAGCTCTTTAGTCCTCCAGCTCTTAGGATTTCAGACCTGAATTATTTAGCAGTAGGGGGAAAAGTTTTCTAGTCTGTGAGAGGCCACACAGGCTGTGGGAGTAAATGAAGGAAAAGAAATGAAGTGACACGAGTGTTATGATACTGGTGTTTTGTGTCCAGCCTCACAGAGCTCAGCACCACAGGCTGAAGCTTAGGCAGTCAGGCAGTCAGTTTTTGTTTGTTACATCTCCAGCTGATGTTTGTATGTGTGGTCCGTGCTTTTTCTTAGGATCAAGGTCCAAATCCTTGCTCTAAAAGCAAAAGACTGAATACTTTCCAGGGACTTTCCTGTTTTATTTCCCTGTGATCTCACTTCTTTCTGTTTAGTCTCTGCTGGCGCCTAGTGCCAGATAGTAGAACAGCATGCAAACTGAGAAATGATGGACTGCATGCTTGATCTTTTTTATTTTTACTTTCTTTTAGTCTCTACATACTGCATGTGCTTATTTATATTTTTTCTTTTTCCTTTTTTTTTTTATTTTTGGTGCGATGTTTGTATCTCTCAAAGTTGCAGAATATAATTGGAATGTAAATCCTCCTGTTAAATCGAGAGTGAGTCAAACTGGGAAAAATGTGGGTCAGATACTATCAATTTTGGAGTGTCTCCTGACGGGGTTCTGCATACTTTGCAGCAGCAGGACTTGCTTAACACAGAAAAAAATTGCTTGTAGCAACAGTCCAACCAGCTTGGGGCACAAGGGGACAGTCGGCTCACTGCTGGGACATGGGTGCTGTGGTGACAACAGCAGTGAGGAGGAAACGGATCAGAGGAGACCCGGGGGAGAGCAGGATGGCAGCAGAAGCAGCAGCTTCTGCTGCAGCAAGTCCTGTGTGCTCAGGGCTGTGCGTGATGTGCTGGCACCACTCAGTGGCCAGGGAGTGAATAAGGTTCGTGTCCCCGGTGATGTTTCGTCCTTTGCGAATTTTGTGCAAGAACCAACCTGAGTGAGTGTTGAATATCCTGTGGAGTCTCATCATATTTAGTTTACCTCCTCCAGTAAGTTAAACTGGGAAGGGTGGGCTCAGATAGTCTTTCTGAAGCTGGACAGGCCAGGAAAAAACAAAAGTTTAATGGAATAAATATGAGTCCTCTGTCACTGCTACACTTAAAAGAGTATTAAACCCTCCTTTCTCTACAGATAGTTCTACCAAAGGTCCTACCTTGGAAATTCAATTCCCTTTTCTTTACAGATTCTGAGTTAAATTGAAAACAAATAAAATACTTGGGCCTGCGTGTCAGTCCTGAAGAACCAAAAGCCTCTTTTATTTATGCTCAAAGCAGCAATGATGTAACTTTCTCATACCACCTTCCTCTAGGTGAGGAGTCATCTCTGGAAGTAAAGTAGCTTCCAGAGCCAGCTTTTGTTTCCTTCACCCTAGAAAGCGATTTGGTCACTGCCAAGCAAACTGGGATGTAAAGACAAATCAGTTAGAAAAGTTGATGCTGTTCTTCATGTTATGCCCCCCCCTACACCCAGCAGTTGAGAAGTAATTATTTCTGGCTGCTTCCAGGGAGAGGCAGCTTCCTCAGCAGGTGAGAGCTGAAGTTAAAAACTTACTGACCATCCTTATTTCAGGTTACAGGGGGCTTTTCCCCCTGCTGAGTTACTCATGAGCCTGTCTTGTATCAAAAGGACAACTTTTCAAAATCCTAATCGGGGAAGGATCTAGAAGAAGCCTGAAGAGTATTTGCATTTCAAAATCTGTCCAGCCCTCATCTGCAAAGAGCTCAGGGACTTGATATCTTTGAATTTCTCTTACCTTCTGTGTTTTGTAGTGGACGGGGCTCATTTTGTACGTTGAAGCTTTTCCAGGTATATTTGGGCTTTGGGGAGCCCTCCTGAGACATGCAGGTTAGATTGATTGTCTGTCCATACTGTGGTGTCCCCAGAATCCTGCAGTCAGGCTTGGATGGTGCAACTGAAGGAAGAAAAAACGAAGTAGTTTTATTAATTAGACATAGTTTCTTGTTTCAGCCCATCTCTTGCTGAACAGAGGCTGGTCTTGCATCTACCACCTTCTTCTCAAAGGAACTCCGGTGAATTTGTACCTATTTTGTTTCTCCCTTCTTGGCACTGGAAAGCCAAGAAGGAATTGTAAGATGCTTTTTGGGGTGTGTGTGATGGTGTTAGGTGTTATCCTTTGATAACTGGAGTATGACAAGCCCCAGGGGGTGTGAGGAATGCTCTAGAATGAGGCATGGATTACTAGGACAGCAAACTATACAACTCTGAAGACTATTTTCTAGAGTCAGGTATCTGAGGGAGTTGCGTGCTCTAAGCCTTCCGACCCACTTCCATAGTAGCAGGAAAAGACCAGAGATGGAATTGTGGATGACAGCTTCCTTTTTGTTTTGTTTTTTTTTTTCCCCCCGTTAGAAAATCTGTTGTTTAAAACAACGTGGATATTAGGGGAAGGGCAGTTTTATCTCATGAGTGTGGCTTTGCCTCCATCCCCCTGCTCACCGAGGACGTAGAGGGACAGGACCGCGCTCTGCCGGGGGGGGTCGTTCCTCAGGCGGACGCTGCACACGTAGGTCCCGTTGTCCTCCATGGTCACCTCGCTGAGGGTGATGCTGATGTCCCCACTGCCCACATCACCACTGAACTGGACACGGTTCTCATAGCCCTCGCCATACTGCACGAGTCCGTCAAAATACCTCGTGACAGCGTCGTTCTGGTAGAGAGGGAGGGAAAAGGATCAGTCTCAGTTCCTTCTGTGGGAGTCTACAATGTAACCCGGTGAATTGGCCCAGTCTCGGGAGCAGCTTGGGAAAGAGGGCCTTGAACTGCGCCAGTTTGACAAAATGCCAGGAAAAACATAGAAATTCAAAAGGGTCTGTGTTTCTTTCCGGACTTCCCTTCTTCCCACCTTACGTGAAATCAGAGACCACTGATTTCTTTTGCTGGGGCTTATTCACCTTTCCTCTCCATGGCAGGACAACATGAGGCTTGTCTGAGATCCACATGTCAATCAAATTCCCCCATGGTTACACAAATTCTTCCAGCAAGGATCTTCGGAGAAGAAACCCTTGGCAGTTCTTGCAAGGAGATCTCCAAAGGCTGCTTCCCTTCTCACTAATTCCCAAGAAGTCAAGGAGATCTTTAAAAGTCTTCTTACCTTCAAATACTCCATATGAATGTAGGAGGCCTCGAGAATCTCTCCAGGTGCTATTACCCTCAACTTGGAACTTTTTATATTGTATCAAAGATATTCATATATATAAATATATATGTATAACACACATACTTAAAAGTATACATATCTTTTTAGAAGGTATCTGAGCATTTAACATATTTTAATAGATGTAACCCCGAAGTACATACAGTGATGTATCCTCAATAACCAGTTGTGAGACCAAGAGAGAGGAAGAAGAAGTGTGGGGGCTTGCCTAGTGTCGTGCAACAGGTTCAGGATAAATTGCATCTAGATCAGCGTTTCTGTTCGCTCAGTTCCAATATTAAAAAAAGCCTTGGAGAAACCACATTTTTCTTCCAACACACATTCCCACCCACAGTCCTGCTTCCATATCCCCTGCCACCCTCCTCCTGGATGCCCTGCCACTTCTTGCTTTATGGTTTACCGGGCTGGTGATTTTCTTCCAGACAACAAGGTCTCCGCCGTGAACAGCAGCCTCAGTTTTGAAATTACAGCGGAGAGTCGCGTTCCTTCCCCGCGCCACCTGTATTTGCTTGGCAGGTGCTTCCACAGTGAGGGCACGAGCAGACGCCAGAACTGGGAAGAGAATGAATTCTGCACTCAGCAAGAGTAACAACATCTGGGTTCCACGTTTTGTCCCTTTGGCTTTCTCACGTGCCGCAGTGACCCCACATTCCCGCTGTCATCCACGACATTCCCCGCTGAGCAAGAGGTGGCTGATTGACCTTAGGAAGCTGCTGCACAGGATGGCTGAGAGCTAAACTCTGCTCTCCATTGTGTGTTTCAAGGGAGAAGAGAAGAGGAAGAAAAGAAGAAGGTTCTTTGCCCAGACATATTTTGCCATGGAGTTTAGAAAGATGTTTTGGGGTTTTTTTCCCTAAGCCCTCTTTCGGTGTGACTGACATCCTTTGACTGTTCAGAATATACAGAGGGAGACAGAAAGATACTGCAAGTGCATCAGCAGTCTTAAGGATTCAGGCTAAACTAACAAGCTGATATTGTCAAATTTCAGGGATCAGGAAAACTGTTAAATAACTTGCCTCAATGCAAGTCCCTAGAAAAGCGACATTTGCTGTTCATGCAATGCCCTGAAAACAGAAAAACTTAGAAAAGCAAAGAGTGATTGAAAGAAATGAGGGAAGAATAGCTATTAATTTTTAAAAATGAGTAAGGCAGTAGTCACCTTTCCCCAAGAACTCAAGCTCCTGCCTCTGGAGCACTGTAATAGTTGAGAGTTGAATAAAGCAGAAATCCCTCTGTGCCCTGGTGAAGCATGCAGGGCACAGGGCAGGTGTTTCTTGTACACTGTATTCCATCTGACTTGCTCTAAATTCATCATGTCTGAGCGTTACCTAGTGGGCAGGTCTTAGTTGTTCTCAGAATTGAGATGGACATTTACCTCTGCCCTGCCACAGATGACCTTCATGCCTGTGGGGATCCGTGGTTAAAAACACCTGCTTTCTCCTAACAGTTTGTGTGGGTTCTGTGTTTGGGTTTGTTTGTGGCTTGGGTTTGTTTTTTTTTTAATGGCACCAAACTGAATCGTTTGGAAAGAATGTAAATGGCAGGAAAGGAAGTGCTGCTCAGAGACACTTCCACAGCAAAGAGGGTCATGGTGCTGCAAGAAGGAGGGCTAAGGGGGGCACAGATGTATGCTCACCCCTACGAGGGGCCCGCTGCGTGTGGTGGGGAAGGTTTGCTCCTGGAAGCTGAGTCGGTGTTCCCTGGAGAGGATTTGTCTGAAAAGTTGCCATCTAGCAAACTTCTGAGTCCTCATTCTGCCATACCTTTGTCCAAATTAGATCTACAAGGAAGTGTAACATGTAAGAGAGAAAGCAAGGAATGTCTGGATTGCACCTTGAGTTGCAAACTGGCTGTGAATACCTGCTGTTGTAGACAGGAAAAGCCCACAGCTACTTGCATCAGGTCAGTGAGAGAAAGCCTTTGGTGAGTTGAACATGACCAGATCCTTGACTAGCAGCAAATGATAGAAAATAACAGTCTAGGGACCCAAAAGGTTTTGTTGCCACTGAGCTAAGAACCTGGAGGTGGCAATTCAGGTAATTACACTGGCACAGGAATGTGCTTTTAGCCAAAGTTCTCGTCTTTCTGCCACCCAAGGAGTTGTTCTGTGGTCTCACACAGTTCATTAGTTAGGCCTGTGTTTTAACCTCTTCCTCTGTGACATGGCGGTGGCGGTTTCTGTTCTCATGGAGGTTATTTCATTTACAGCTGCTGACAGCTCTGAGAAGGAAACCAGCAGGGCAAAGTATTTCTCGAATGCTTTTATTGCAGCCACTCCCAGGTCTTTTCCCTGCTCTGGAGCACCCAGGGCAAGGCCCATGTTTGTGTAGCCCCAGGGCTCTTTCTGACTGTTGTTCTCATATCCCCTTGGTATGAGAGACACCTGGGAAAGCTTTCTCTTTGCTTGTTGCAACTGGATAGAGGTGCTTTCCTGCACTTAGATGAAAAGCACCATTGTCTGTTCTAGAAGATGGAGCAAAACTCATTTCCGGATCCTTTTGTCACTCAAACTGGTTCTGCCAGGCTGGGGTTCACTGACAGGTTAACTGAGCCCTGAGGCAGAGAAGAAACTGCCCAACCCTAAGGCTTCTTTTCCTTCTTCCAATTGGATGACTCAAATCTCGCAGTAAATGAGATCTTTCTGTTTTTTCCAGACATGTCTTGGGTGGTGCAGAGTTGGGGAACAGCTGAACCAAACACCCCATGCAAGAGACACAGCCCGTAACAACCAAGACTGCTTTTTCATCTGGTGCTGTCACCCCACTGCCCCACTTCTTCTGAGGCTCATCTGTTTGTCACTCACATCCTTCTGGATCCCAGAGCTTCCCTCTCTCAGGGAAGCTGCACAGTTTCACTCTGGGATGCTGTTCACTCGTGCTGATTTCCTCCTTCCCCTTTCTCATCACATTTCACTTCATAGTCAGCACGTGTAGAAATTGTGGTTCATTTTTCAAGGGTTGGAGTTCTTTTTCTGAGGGAAAACAGAATCTACTCAAAGTGTGGCTGGAGGAAGGGGAGGCCAGTTTGGAAAGAACTCCATAAAAGGAGAGAGGACAAACAGAGACAGTGTCACCTAGATTTAACCCTTAGAATTACTTGTTTTGGTTTTGTCAATTAGTACGTTTATACCATTTCAAGAAATTGAGAAAGGTTTTATCTCCCTCTGTTCAACTTAAGATTTGTACTTGTACAAAGAAAAAAATCACGTGTCTGCTTTCACATTCCTTACTAAGTGTTAATAGATCGAAGGGAAATTAATAGAGCTAGAAACAATTAGAGAAGTATTTTGTTTGCTGAAAAAAGTGAGATTCTGATCAAGCAAAATTATTAGAGCTGATTTCTTATGGTAGATTTGGCTAGTGAGAAAAGTCAGAAAAGAGGAAGTGTTTTATTTCATTTTTACAAGGAAATGTTCTGATTTTTAATTCATTTACCTCAGAATTTAGCTAAAGTTTAATTCCAAAGCGGGAGAGAGAAAACCTCTTAAACGTGAAATTTGCAGTAAAAGTAAATATTTTGTTTGATTCACAATGGCCATTTGTGTCTTTTCCTGCATCGAGGAGTTCACAGTACCAGTTACTCACACAACTGCAGTGAAAAGCTGTGCTGCAGAAGTCAGCCAAGCACCAGAATCCTGCTGCATCACTGCCATGTGCTGTGCAGTTTCTCCACTCAGGTGCAGTGCAGGAATCTGCTGTACCTTCTCCAGAAATTTTTCACAGGCCAGTATTTTAACACTAAATTATTGCCATTTGAGTTCTGCCCAAACCAGCAAGGAGAGCTTCATCCAACATACATATTTCTGCTCTGAAAAGTTCCCCATCCATAATTTAGATCGAATGAAAGGTGAGAATAATGAAAAAAGAGAGTGAATAGCAATGGTGTTACACAGTTTCCATAATGATCATGGAATCATGACCTCTGTTGCATATAGAGCACGTCCACTTTTTCTAGTTATGTTAAACTCTGTGAATTTCCTTCTCGGGGGTCTTACTGAAGTGAGGTTTTCAGGATTTTTGGTTAAAAAAACCCAAGCAATTTCCATGAGTGTAACTTGGTCTGGAGCCTGGAAGAAGGTGCAGGAACATTGGTAGGAGAAGATGAGACAGGATAAAAAGCAGTGGAACTGAGAACTAGAATTGCTCTGAAGGCAGAGATGAGAAAGGGCGAGACTGTGATGAAGGCCCGGGATGAGCTGGCTGATTTATGTGCTTTAGTAGGAATCACTGTGTATCCCCTTGGTGTGAGTAATACATAGGGATCACAAGTTGTATCAGTGTAGTATTTAGGCTACAGAGATGTTCAGTACGTGCAGATTAACGAATAGAAGAACAGAAGCCAAGGACTCGAGGCCGAGTTGAATGGAGCTCTGGTGAATGGTGTCCCTTCCCATGGCAGGGGGGTTGGAACAAGATTAAGGTTCCATCTAGCCCAGGCCATTCTATGATCTTTCCACTCCCAGATGAGGAAGTTCCTTCTTCAGAGATAAACACTGTATTTAATGGAAACCAGTAAAACTGCCTTTAAAAGATATTTTCCAGCCTCATGAAGAATAGCATTTTTCCCCCACTGTCTTGCAGCTTTAGGATATGCCCATGTGTCTGGACATTCGGCACAGAGACAGTACACACACTTGTCTGATCATAAACACAAAGGAACCTTTACTAAACAAAAAAGCAACTCACAGAGTACACTGGAGTGCTCAGACTTTGTAGTGCTGTTTCCTTCTACCCAGCCCTTGAGGACGTAACCAAATTAGTACTTACTTGCACTGAAAACGAACAGCCCAAGTCTTCTCATTGCCGTCCCCCTCATCTCTCCTTTGTGTCACCTCAGGGTGCTCTTCCTTGTAATCTCTTGGTGGCTGGATGAGTAATTGGCTTTAGCTGAAGGGCTGCCTTGCAGTGGCATCACAGGTTCACTTCCTCAGTCTTTTAAAGTGCTTCTTCCCAGGTCTGCCACTCCCCTCCGGGCCAGAATGACAAGCCGGATCACCAGTAGGCTTTGACATCACTTGCCGCTCCCTGCCCAGGGGCAGAGAGGAGACTTGGGAACTCCTTCCCCAGCTGTGAACTTTCCTCCTCAATTAAACTGCCTTTCCCAGTTTCTCCTAACACACAGGTACGTAAAGCAAGCGAAGGGACAACCCGAAGGGTGCGGTGAGACTGGGAGTGGAGTGTACAGCACAGCTGAAGTCATGCATGTGGTGACAGGTGACCAGGGGAGGGTCAGCCTCATTCATCTCAAATATTTATTAAGGGAGCCTAGGGATAGAGTTAAAAAGGTACTGAAGTGTTTCAGCATGCAGGCAGCAGCCCACATCCAGGCTTTAAGGAACTGAGGTGCCGAACTCCACTTACTCCAAATACCCGTAAGAATATGCAGTTTATGAGAATTTGATCACTAATGGGTTATCTAAACAAAAGTGAGATGCATCTCAGCCAGGTTCTTACTCTCTTAAGCCTGCTGTTCAGCTGCCCAGTGTGTGGCTTGCACAGCAGCTGTAGGTACCAAAGGTGCTCCTCCCTTTCAGCAGAAAAGGGCAGTCAGATAAACCACGGCTCGCAGGTGCTGGCTGTGTGCCCAGGAGGGCAAACCCAGGCACTGCTCCCATGCTCTGGATGGGCACTGGGAAGGACAAATAACTGCTCCTGTAATTGAATAATGCAAAGAGGATGATGGCAGCTCGGGCAAACTTCTGACAATACATTTAACTGAGGGCAGCTGGGTAGTGTGCCTTCTGAAGTTTTCACTACCACTGGGCAGCAAGGGATGCTTCCATCTGGGACAGTCATCTATGCTCCATTTCTAGCCATTTGAGGGACAAAGTCGCTTTTAGGGTGTGAGTGATCATTTTAGGCATCTTAGATGGGGACTTCATGTCCTCAGACATCATTTTCAGATTACAATGCAGTGACAATACTGATGAACTTTGCTTCGGTATTTTGAAGGAGGCTACCTCGGAAGTGGTTGTCTACACCGGATATCTGTGTTTAGTCCACTAAAGTGGATCTGTATCTTGCTCTTGTGCTGACCTCAAGCTAGCATGGTAAACCTGCCAAAATCCCCACTGAAGGCTGCCTCGTGGTCCATGTGGCAGTTGTTCAAAATACCTCCAAGACAATGAAACTTGCAAGTGACTGGAAGTCCCTCTGATAGAAAGGACAATCTATACTTCTGTTCCTTACACATAACCTCAGTTCTCCTTGGACTGTTAGCACATAAGAGTACAGAGACTTAATTCTTTGGGAATTTTCCAAATGAGGACAGATGGTAGAACAATTCATCCTGGTGTATGTGTCTCATCTTTGGTTGGCTGCAGGCATTAGGAGATGGCAAGGACCCTGCAAAGAGGGGAGAGCCATTTTCCAAAAGCAGCTTCCTAACCTCAAAATGTTAACTAAAAATTACTTAGGATGTAAACAAAATTGGAGCAACGTCAGTAGTCTCTGTTATCCTCTTTGGAGCCCACAAGGATGAGACTCCTTACAAGGATGAGTTTCTTAAATGTTTACCTCCTTTAAACACTTTAAAATCTTTGTGACTTTATCCCACAGCCTCCAGGGAGAGACATTTAGGATCTTTACTGCAGCTTCCACACTTCTGAATTTGCTCCCATTTAATATTTTAAGTGAATCAGAGATGGTGACAGAAATGCTATCACTGTACACCATCTGCTCATACTTCCTGTGTTAATTCTCAATTCTTTACAGAACAGCTTTGAGTGTTCACCATAGGAAGTTGGTTACAGTTTCTGACAGACACTGTACTAACTTGGTCAGCCTGCTGTTACCCTCTTCACACAAATATGACTTTCACTATCATTTATACAACCTCTCCTTCTTCTCTTCCCCCATTAATTTCAAAACCCAGTTGACTGATTTCAGATAAATTTGATGGACAGATAGTAATCTTAAAAATGGGAAGTTCCTTTCAGTCTCATAAAAATCAGCAATCCCAATCCATTGGGACAAGAGAGAAATCTAAATTAATGGTACCTCGTGGGCATTAATAATTGTCTTCCATTCCAAGAATCTGTGGTTTCACAACCGATGCAACCACGGTCAGTCTCATCTTTTTTGCAGCCAGGGAAAAATTGTAGAGTGAGTAGTAACAGAGACAGGCTGCCTTTTCTCATGGCCATGTGGCAATGCTGGTGTGGAATCAGTTCCCTGGTGGGAACAGTTTTACCCTGCACTCCATTGCATCACAAGTAAATAAATTGGCACTGAGGTGGACAGTGTTCTGTTGTTTTGGCGGCTTTGCTAAGAGTGGTCTCCTGTGTGTTGTAGAGAGCATATGCTTCAACACCTGATGCTTACATAAATTGATATTAAGATGCTTGTTTAGATGCACTGTATTTGTTGCTTTTTTTAGTTATTTAAGCCTGGATTGGAAAGGCACTTCTATGCTGTCACTTTTCCCTGACAGTTCTCATTGGGGGTCTCGGGTTAAATGCAGGAGGCAAATGTACAGTTTACCTGTGAGAAGTCAGTAGAGCTGCCCTGTGGTGTGGTGGGGTGACCCTGGCTGGATGCCAGGTGCCCACCAAAGCTGCTCTCACTCCCCTCCTCAGGTGGACAAGGGAGAGAAAATAATAATAATGAAAGCTCATGAGCTGAAATAAGGATGGGGAGAGGTCACTCATTGATTGCCATTATGGGCCAAATAGACTTCACTTGGAGAAGTCTATTTGAATTTACTACCAATCAAAATCAGAGCAGGTTAATGAGAAGTAAAGCAAGTCTTACAAACACCTCCCTCCTTCCCAGGCTCCACCTCCTGCCCCCCAGTGCTGGGGGGAGATGGGAATGGGGGCTGTGGTCAGTTCATCACATGTTTCTGCTGCTGCTTCCTCCTCGGGGAGAGGAGTCCTTCCCCTGCTCCAGTGTGGGGTCCCTCCTACGGGAGACAGTCCTCCATGAACTTCTCCAGCAGGAGTCCTTCTCACAGGCTACAGTTGTTCACAGACTGTTCCAGCATGGGTCTGTTCCATGAGGTGCAGTTTTTCAGGAACAGACTGCTCCAATGTGGGCAATTTTAAGCCACGTTAATTTTGTTTCTGGGTTGATTTCCTTTCCCTGTCTAGCGTGAGCTGCCAAAACTCACAGGCATTGGCACCACAACTAAAAGAACTGCCACAGGTACCAGCAGCACTGCCAAAGCTTTGCCATGGCCCTACTTAGGCTGACACAGGCCTGTGTCCCAGCAGAGGCTGACACATACCAGCTGCTTCACCCCTCACCCATGGGCAATGCAAACCCTGGAAGTCTTATTTTTGCTGATGACTGCAGCTCTGGGGAATCTTTTTGCTGATATGTAGGGGTTTTAGGGGATATTATTAGGTTATTTAAATGAAACTGCCATTGACATGAAAAGCTTAACACGAAATCAGGGTGACTTCATTGTGTTGCCAGAAATACACACTGATAAAGCTCGCCTGTAAAAGCCAATGAGGATTAATGCATTGGTAGCATGGTGCAAACACTATAAATTAAAGTAACTCCTGTTAGTTAAGAGAAAGAGGAACCTTCCATCAAGGTCCCACCTTTCCCACCCAAGAGGACAGCACCTGGCCTTGTTCAGTTTGGGTTCATTTATGAATGAATACATTAATCACCAGTGACAGAGGCACAACCACTTACAGCACAAACACTTACTTTTTGCAGTGTTGGCACGTGTAAACATTCCTTAGCCAAGCTCCCCATCATCCTTGCCTCTGCTCTACATGGTCATCTTGATCCCAAAAAGCAACAACCTGTATCCAGCACTGAGGAGGAGCTGCCAGGCTGCCTGCTCTGAGTATTTTCCACAAGTCTGCAACCCACGGGATCCTCTCAGCATCTCAAAATCTGAATGGTTGCAGTGGGCATGGCAGGGCCTTCAGGTCTTGCCACCATCCCTCTGCTGCTAAAGATTCACAAACAGGATTTTCAGAAGCAGCTCAGTGACTTAAAGCATCAGCTTTTATTGGGTGTCAATGGCAAATGTGCTTCCACAACATTTAGGCCCTTTGAAAGCTCTGTTCTCCAATCATAAGGCAGTCCATAAGCAATCATCTTTAGATCACCTCCTGCCTCAATTAGCAGTAATTAACAAGAACACATATGTCCCTGCATTGCAGAACTGGCTAAAAATGCCACAGGATCAACACAATTCATCCTCTTTTTGTCCATGAAACTGTTAGGATCTCTCCAAGCCTGTAATCAGTCATCCATTTCTCCCCTTGATATGGCACCTGAGATTCAGTATCCCACTTCCTCTTGTTCCTACTTGCTCACCCCAGTAATTGTGCTAACACAAGTCCGGGATGTGGGCACATGAAGACTTGAGTGCCAGTTTCATGGCTCTTCCCTGCCATGATGTGGCATCCCTATGGATGTGGGGATGCAGCACTCAAGCAAGAAGGAAGCGGGGGATGCAGGCCCTTTCCCAGCACGATGCAGTAGCAAAGGTATCTGTGGTATGAGGTGGGTGAGTTTCCTTTTCCACTTCCTTTCTTTGCTTTCTTGTTTGCTTGTTTGTTTGCAGAGGGAATCAACAGTGGGAAGTCATTGCATGACTCAGAACTGGAGCCCCCAGTACAGGCAAACAGCACTTTGGGCTTTCATCTGGCTGTGCCTCGGACCAGCCTGGCCTGTGGGCTTTGCTGGGGAGTCAAGAGATGGGAACCAGAGGTTTCCTTTTTGAAAAGGCATCGGAGAAGACACGGTATAGCTCAGTCCTAGCTCTTCCAAGAACAAAAATCAGCTGATCATACAATCACAAAACCACAGAATTGTTTGGGTCGGAAGAGACCTTTCAGGATCATCTAGTCCAACCTCCCTGCCATAAGCAGGGACATTTTTCATTAGACCAGGTTGCTCAAAACCCCATCCGACCCAGCCTTGGACACTTCAGTGATGGGGCATCCACAGCTGTCTCCAGGCAACCTGTTCCAGTGCCTCACCACTCTCATAGTAAAGACTTTCCTCCTTTTATTTAATCTAAATCTACCTACTTAGTTTAAAATCTTTGCCCTTTGTCCTGTTACTACAGGCCCTGGTAATAAAAAGTCTCTCTCCTTTTTTTTAAGATCCCCTTTAAGCACTGAAAGGCTGCAATAAGGTCTCCCTAGAACCATCTCTTCTCCAGGATGAACAGACCCAACTCTCTCAGCCTTTCTTCCTAGGAGAAGTGTTCCAGCCTTCTGATCATTTTCGTGGCCCTCCTCTGGTCCTGCTCCAAGAAATCCATGTCTTGTGTTGGGGGATCCAGAGCTGAATGCTGTCCTCCAGGTGGGGTCTCACAGCAGCAGAGCAGAGTGGGAGAGTCACCTCCCTTGGCCTGCTGGTCACACTTCAGATGCAGCCCAGGATGTGGTTGGATTTCTAAGCTGTCAGTGCACATTGCTGGGTCACATCCAGTTTTTCATTCACCAGTACTCCCAAGTCCCTCTCCTCGAGGCTGCTCTGAACCCATTAATCCCCAGTCTGTACTGATATTGGGGACTGCCCCGACCCCAGTGTAGGACCTTGCACTTGGCCTTGTTGAATTTCATGAGGTTCACATGGGCCCACTCCTTCTGAATCAAGTGCACCCTGGTGCATGGTGTCATCTGCAGAATTTCTGGGGGTGGCTCAGAAATAATGACACTGTCTGTGTCATTATATAAAGATATTGAACAGTACTGGTCCCAGTAGGGATCCCCGTGGGACATCACTTGTTGACGATCCCCATTTGGACACCAAGCCATTGACTGTAACTGGATCCCATCCAGCCACTTCATTATCCATAGTCCATCCATCAAATCAGTCTCTCTCCAAATTGGAGGTAAGAATGTTGTGTGGGACCATGTCAAAGTCTTTACAGAAGTCCAGGTAGCTGACAGGTAGCTTGCTTCTGGTAAAGACTGAATGGCTCGTCCTGCACTGCGATTCCCAAGGACATCAGAGGTCATACCAGCATTTCAGTTTGGGCCTGGCAGGATCCCACTTGCCTGGAGGCTCCCTGCAGGCAGAGGTCCAGCCTCACTGGCTCTGGGCTCTTTCCTGCCTCTGGGAAATGTCAGAGGATCAGCCCACAGCGGGGAAGGAGTTAAGTGCTTGACCAGCTGCTGTCTGTGAGGCACTGAATTCCTTCCCCATGCAATGCAGCAGCCAGTGTCAGGACAGCTATATTTAGAGAGCTGATAAAGGTTTGGTGCCAACAGTTGTCCTGCCCCTCGATGAAGAAGCCGCAGAGAGAGCAAGAGGGGGCAGCTGATTGCTTTCTTCCCAGTGCCATTCCCTGCTGTCTTCAGTGGACTCTTTTGCCGTGCCTCCAGCAGGGACCCCCAGTGGAGTCATCCAGGCACAGAGGGTAAGTTCCCTTTCCTTGCTACCCTGCCCCGTGGGCGGCAGCCACTCCTCAGCCCCGCTGGTGGCACAGGGCTGTGATCCTCCTTCCCGAGGCTGGTGCAGGGGCCCTGTGGAGCTGCCACCGGCTGTTGTGGCACAGTGAGGTGACAGTCCGTGTGTCTGGACATGGGGAAGTGTTGGCTGTGGCGTTTTCGCGCTCCTGCCTGAACTACATCCCCCTCACTCTCCCACGCCCCGGGTGAGTGCGGCAGCCTCCACACAAAGGAGCGAAGGACAAAGTCCCAAGCCTGAAAACGCCTTCGGCCTTAAGCTTGAGGAGCGTTTCGTTTTGGGGAGGTCTCATGTTTCTTTGCCCCTGACGCTCCTTCCAGCCTGGCTCTGGCTCTGTACAGCTCCTTCCAGCCACCACGTGCGGTCAAGGGGGGGTATAGAGTTTCTGCCCCTCCACCCCTTCCTTCCTGGCCTTCCTGCACCCTTACTCACAGGCAAGGAGGGCACTGGTGCTCGCTGGGCAGCAGCCAGGGAGCTGCGTGAGGCCCTGGGAATGGCAGGCACCCCAGTGGAGGAGCCAGTGTAGCTGCCTCGTGGCCAGGGCTCCTTGCAGGGAGCCCCTTCTGCTGTACCCCCCATCCCTGCTGCCCCACAGCTGGGAATGGCCTCTGTAATGGTTGTCTCTCCTGCCCTGCTCCCCGTGCAGTGGATCCTCTGGCAGCCGCCATGGCCAGCGGCAGGGACTCGGACAGCGAGCCGGCCGTGCCGGAGGAGGAGGAGGAGGAGGAGGACGAGGGCCCAGACGTGAGGGCCGTGCAGGCCCATTACCTGCGCAGCCCCTCGCCCAGCCGGTGAGTACAGGACCAGTGCCACGGCCTCCCGGGAGCACGTGGGAGACAGGGCTCCTGTGCTAGTTAATCCCACTGAGAGAGTACGTGCACACAGGGGGGATAAATTGCATTACTATGGGGTGGTATCATCCCTCTTCCCTGTCTCACCCTCTCATATCCATCCCCATGCTGAAACTTCTGATCCAATTTCACCTCTTCCTAAATCCTTCTGTCCATTATAAGGACTTGTGGATTTTTTGATGTTGATATTAGGCTTTCCCAGCCCCAGAAAGACCAAGGGTCTTCGGATTTGGGTTTGGTTCGGAGACAACTTCAGCTGCAGGCTTCAGGCACTGAACAGGAGGCTGTCACAGCACAAGCAGAAATTGAGTTACCCCAAGCAAAACAAGCATGATTAGATGTGTTTTCTCCTAATACAAGGAAAAATACATCCCTTTGTACTCTTCCTAAAGCAAAATGCTCTGCAGGGCTTTCTGTAGCCTTTGAGATGCTTCAGC
Organism: Neopelma chrysocephalum; assembly: GCF_003984885.1. Classification (NCBI taxonomy): domain Eukaryota; kingdom Metazoa; phylum Chordata; class Aves; order Passeriformes; family Pipridae; genus Neopelma; species Neopelma chrysocephalum. The sequence continues at coordinate 1,029,198 of NW_020897749.1, forward strand.
TGAAAGCAAGGGGAAGGGATTGAGTTTGAAAAGAACCTGCCCCAGTGGCCCTGAACAAGTAGGAGATTATGAAATGTTTCCTGTTAACTGTGGGACACTGCAGAAAAATCAAGACAGAGTGCTTATTGCATTTAACTGCAAGCATTTCAGAATTGATGAGGAAGATCACTGAGCTCACATAAAGAAAAATTATGTATTCAACTTGGTAAATCCTTCTCCATCTGCTCATCACTCACTCAAAATGAACAGAAGCACCTCTCCAGTTTATTTCCCTTGCCTTGCCTTCCCTGTTCCTTTTTTCTCCCTTTTTTCTCTCTGTCAATGATAAAAGCAGTGATGAAAGTGATAAGATCCTTCCCATCCAGAACAAGGCCCTGGAAGCCTCCAGGATTGGGCTGTGCTGCACCCGTGTGTTTCACGGATGCTCGGGGCACCCACAGGTAAAATGTGTTGAGGCTGTGGTGGCAGGTTATTACCACTTGTTATGGTTTTGTTGAGCTTGGAGGCAACCTTTACAGCAAAAGGAATTGAAGGCAGGGCGTAGCTGCTAATTTGTGTCAGCTCCTGTAAATGAGACTGAGGCTCCCCTTGCTCATCTTATAAACTCCTTTGAAGAACTAGGAAAGGATTACTTTCAGTCAGGGTTGACAAGTGCTGGAACTCAACTAAATGACCTAGATGAGCCTGTTAAGTGGTTTCCAATGGCTGTGCCCTCTGTTTTAGTTCTGGAGCATGAAAGCAGTTCAGCTCTCCAGACACTGCTGCACCCTGACTGCATATTAATCACCCTTCCTCACCTGCCTTAGTTAAACAAAAACAAACACTGTTGGAAGTACTGCAAGTCTGCATGGCCAGAGAGCTTCTGTGATGGCAGCAAACTTGTCCTAATGACCTGTACCATCTATTTGGAAGGAAGTGTAGATGGTGTAGATCAGGGAAAAAGCTCTGTAAAATGTCTTGTTAAGATGGTCTAAATGAGAGAAGATGTGCTTGGGTTGTACAGGTGGACCCAGATGGAAAGATAGTTGTTTTCAAGATTGTGGCCCCTTTTTTGCTTAACAAAAACTTATGTGAATCACACTGTGTGTCAAAGAACTCCCTTCAAAGGTGCTTGTGGGTGTCATAGTGCTTTCTGACCTGCAGTTGGACAACACTGAGATTGGCTCAGCTGGTTAGAGCATGGTGCAAATAACATCAAAGTTTGATCCCTGTACAGGTCATTTACTTAACAGTGGGACTCCATGAATCTTGAGGGTCCCTTCCAACTCAGAATATTCTGTGGAATCTGTGAAACACTGTGTGAGTGGAGAGACTGACCACAGATTCATGCTATGAAGTGACCAACGTGCTGAGGGAGAGTCACAGGCTTTACTCTCAGTGCTCGCATTGCAGCTTGTGGTAACTCAGAGGGTGCTTGTGGGCAATTAGCCAGCAGAGAGAATACCCAACACCTTGGTGTAATCTGGTGTTTTGAATTGTTCAATAAGTTCTAGTTAGGACAATGTTTTTATCTGTCTGTCTAAGTGAGAGCTGCTTGTGAGACTGCTCCTTGTGATCCATCCCCCTCCCAGTCTCAAACCAGACACTGATCTTCTCCACCCGAAAAACTTCTCCACCAGGCAGTTGTTTTGCACTCCCAGTCCATGAAGCTCCTCTCCATGGGACCTGTCTCAATCCTGCACTGGATACCAAGGGCATATTTAAAGTCTGTAGTGCCATGCTGGAGAGCAGGGTGGGAATGAGGGGTGGGAGAAGAGCTGGGACTTCCCTACTGCAGTGAAAGGATCCTCTGTGCTCCAGTTCCCTGCTGCTCCCCTCTGGAATGGGTGCAAAGGGCTAAAGTCCTGGGGGTAGGATCCTATGGAGGGCATTGCCTAATAGGCAGTGTGGTTGGTTGGCAGGTATTCCATGATATCAGACACTGATACAGAGAGCATCTTCATGGAGCCAATCCATCTGTCATCTGCTGTGGCTGCCAAGCAAATAATCAATGAAGGTAAGAGGAGCAAGGATAAAAGAACTGTGTAAGTAATAGAGACCTGAGTTGCACTAGTTTTGCCTTTGTCATCCAGAGATCCTAAAATGATAAAAAAGCCTTTATGAGATAACCCCACCTGAGGTAGAGGTGCAAATCACAAAGAAATAACAATTTACAGAAAGGTTTGGTGACTTCCTTTGAAGTTGTGCAATGAATTTGTGGCAGAATTATGTACCACAGTGGTGAATGTAGTTTGAGTGCTGGTTGCTCACTGCAACAAACTGAATTTAGAACAGAACAGAACAGAATAGAATAGAATAGAATAGAATAGGAGTATTTCAGTTGTAAGGGACAAACAATGATCATCTGAGTTCTGCTATCTAACCAAAAGTTAAAGCATATTATTAAGGGCATTGTTTTACTCCTCTTAAACACTGACAGGGCTGGGGCATCAACCATCTCTCCAGAAAACCTGTTCCAGTGTTTGACCTCCCTCTCAGTGAAGAAATGTGTCCCAGTGTTCGGTCTTAACCTCCCCAGTGCAGCTTTGAACCCTTCCCACCTGTCTGATCGCTGGATACCAGGAAGAAGAGCTCAGCAGCTCCCTCTCTACTTCCCCTCTTCAGGGAGGTGTAGAGAGCAGCTGCATTCTTCTGGGGCTGGGATAAGGGTGCCCTTAACTCCCAGGCCTTTGGCCAGTGGGGGTCTCTGGACTGAGAGGGCAGTGCCGTGTGCTCCTCCCATAAGCAGGTGCTGCACACATTGCAGACAGAACAGTGTGATGTTTCTGGGGGGAAAAAAGTAAGTCAGAAGTCTCAGACTTGTGTCCCAGACATAATTAATGACAGGTCATATGTTTGTGTTGTTTTTATGTGCTTTGAGTTACAATGTCAGTTTATTCCAGAACTGAAGACAAAGGAGGTCAGGGTAGATTCAGTGTGTCCCAGGATGTTGGAGTCTGCGCAGCAGCTGATGGTGGAAGACCTGTACAACCGAGTTAAGGAAAAGATTGATGACACCAGCTTGTTTAACACGCCGTGTGTGATGGACTTGCAGAGGGCACTCGTGAAGGACAGGCTGGAGACCCCCAGGGATGCTGTGGATGAAGTCTGGCCTAATGTCTTCATAGCAGAAAAGTGAGTGTTGGCTTTTGCCATTGAGTTGCGTGAGATTCCCAGTGAAGGGTCAAATGGAACCGTCGAAGGCATAACATGTATTACATGTATCTAATACCTTTCATCCCTAGAGAGCCCCAAAGTGTTTTTCAGACTGTGCTCGTAGAAATCTCTATGCACTGAAAAGTAAATATATCTGGAATAGAATCAGCAGCTTTCCTATGCTATTTTGATGCTTCAGCAGTTTAGGAGAGGACAAGGCAAATGAGCCCAAATTCCACTGTTCTGATTGGAATTTGGCCCTGAAATTGGAACTGAAGTCTTTATTATGTCGAAGAGAGTTAAAAAAGAAATGCCATAGCACATGTCAAGTGGAGATGGTTAGGACTTCTGTACCATGGTTCAGCTGTCCAGGACACCTGTGTTAGTGACCATACGGAATTAGAAGTGGATATAATGTAAAGCATCAGTTATGGAGTGGTAAAAGTGGATAAATAAGTACACAGCCTGAACCCAGGATGGCAGCATGAGTTTCAAATCAAGCTGCAGTGGAAACGGAGCATGTGGCTCTACAGGTGAATGCAGGTTTCTCATTGTCTTTTTCCAGTGAGTATTGGAAAGAAATACCTGTAGGACTCTCACAGAACATTAAGGTCTGAGTGGAGCCACATGTTGGATGAGTAACACGGACGGGGGGTTCTGTAGACCTTGTAGCAGGCAGCTCCTCTCCTACCCACCAAGGGAGCACTGGTACCTCACATCTCTTTTTCTTTCTTGAAGAAGCGTCGCAGTGAACAAAAGCCGTTTGAAGAGACTGGGCATCACACACGTCTTGAATGCAGCTCATGGTACAGGGGTTTACACAGGACCAAGCTTCTACAACGGTCTCAATATCCAATACCTGGGCATTGAGGTGGATGATTTCCCAGATATGGATATCTCCAAACACTTCCGCCCGGCTGCGGAGTTCCTTGACGAAGCACTGCTGACTTACAGGGGTAAGGGGAGAAGATTACAGTGGTTCCAAAATGCTTGGGAATTGTGGGTGGAAGCGTTACTCTGATAAACAGCCCATGCCACATTTGCAGTGGGGGAGAAGGAAGGCAGAGCCTTCATTCCCTGCATGCAGCACCAGTGACCGCTTGTTCCCCTTCCTGCCGTGCCTCATCCAAAACAGGAGGGAGCAAACTAGTAAGGGGAGGGAGCCCAACAGCCCCTGCTGCAAGGCCCATGTCTTCAGACTCAGTGGCTGCAAGTCACCTCCCTCAGCTGCTTTGAAAGAACCCTAAAACAGCAAAGAGCAGAAGTCCTGCTGCTACATATTTTTTAATATTGATGTAATACTACGTATATATAGTTATATTCCTGTACCCTGCAAGCTTCAGTTTTGCCATGATGCAAAAACCAGGCTGATTTACTAGAACAGTCCAGACAGCTGAGCTGAACCTTTGGATGTCTGTCTAATTTGCTGGACTCCAACTCCATGGCAGCTGTTATTCTGTGGACCTCCAGTGCACACTGGTCATTCTGCTGCAGCTTCAGTTAGAAGCTAGTTAGTATTTCAGTTAGAAATACCTTTATGCAGTTCAATATGGAAATGAACACCATGATCAGTGATATTACTGATATTATTTATATATTTAGTCAATTAATTTAATTATTGTAGAGAGACAACAGATTACCTCCTAGCAGAAGTGACAGTAAGACAAGTTTTGTTAGCACACAAGGAAAGTTGAGACAGTTTTAACAGCTCAGCACCACGAGGTGGGACACTGCCTATCTGTGTTCTTCCTCACAACTCCCATTACTACCCTTGGCATAGTCCAGGTGCTTACTGCTGCTGGCATTCATCGACCCTTCAACTCCCTACCCAGCAAAAATGACAGCCCAGCAGGGGAGAGAAGGTTCTCCCCTGGGCTGGTGATCTGAACTGGCTCGTTAAAGGGCCGACACGGGAAAGGGTGCACCGAGGCAGAGGAGCCTTGAAAGGAAAGAGGAAGAAGATCTCCCCCTGTTGGTGAGCTTCTAGATTGGCTTTGCTGCCTGGTAAAGTGCTTGGAAGGCAACCAAGACTTTTGGTGCTAAGAAAGGTGTAAAAGACATTTCAGGATTGTAGAAAGAGTTTCATTTAGGTAAACACTTGGGGTAACATAGCAGCAGTCAGAAAGGTGGTGTTTAAACTGGCTCCATGAAGTTTCAGTGCAAACAATTTGATTAATGTGGAGTTTATCACACATTTAGAAACAGTAATTTCAGTTATTTGTAAGTTGGCAAAGCCTCATTTACACTCTTCATATTTCCACGCTTTTCTTTAGCCGTAATTTGCTATAAAAGTAACTTTAAAATTTTTTGGTGTCAAAGTGTGGTTTTCTGCAAGAGGTAGTAAATGCCATGAAATAAAGCAGATCTTCAGTTTTGATTCTTGCTCTTACTTTTACAAGACAGTGGGTCCCAGTAGTTTGAAGCAGCTGTTTCAGTTTGTCAGAGTCAAAATCAGTTCTTTCCTGCCAGTTGCTTGGTTCTCCTCTTCTAAGATGTACTATGACTTTGGCTTCCTACATGTAACCTTTTGAGGGTACCTTGCCAAACTGATCTGGATTCTGGCAAAAAACCAATCAAATTAATATGAAATTGTATTTCAGCTCCATAATGTGCCTTATGAAAAACTAAATTATTCTCTTATCTTCCCAATACCTTCCTGGAGGCTAATGCTAATATCTCCTTTTTTACATATTGAGAAACAAGCTCGGAAGGCTTTAATGTCTGACCCTATATCAGGCAGCAAGTCAAGAATACTTGCCTGTCTTTCTAATACCTGTTATAAGCTTTTTGACTATTTGAGTAAGTGAAGTGTGTAGGCAAAACTACAAATATTATTTAGCTTGTTTTGAAATGTGCCTGCCCACAGCTTTTGAAACTAATGCGCTTTTTATTCATATTTTATTAAGGTAAAGCTATGAAATATTTAGTATTCAGTCACTAAAACGTATAATCTGTCTAATTTTTAACGCCATTCAGAGAATGCTTTTGTGCTACATATCAGAGCATGTGTACCACACATCTGTGACTGGAAATAGCTGAACACTTTCCTGTTCGACATCTGTAGGCAGAGTCCTGGTCAGCAGTGAGATGGGCATCAGTCGCTCTGCCGTGCTGGTGGCTGCCTACCTGATGATCTACCACCACATGACCATCTTGGAGGCTCTGATGACTCTGAGGAAGAAACGAGCCATTTACCCCAACGACGGCTTCCTGAAACAGCTGCGGGAGCTCAACGAGCAACTGCTGGAGGAGCGGGAGCTGGAGCACTCTGGAGATGAAGAAGTGACTCCTAGTCAAAGTCCTGTGGCCCGTGCAGGGACTTCTTCCCGTTTGTCTGGAGCTGGGGACGCAGAGAGCGTCGTGGGAGCCCGAGCCCACTCCATCACGGTAGAAGAGGAGGACACGAGCAGCATGCTGGGTAGTTTTATGAGCTCTTCATCAGTGTCAAAAACCAGCTGGGTTTCCAAACGCTCCACCCTGATCAGCGAGGAGGAAGAGGAACAGTTGTATGAGGAATGGAGGAAGAAACAAGGCCTCTCTGCAAGGGAACCAGGAGTTAACCATGAAAGAAGAGCATCTCCAAAGCATCTGGATCGGGAAGAGGAACAATCTGATGAGGATGTGGAACAGAGGATCCATGACTGGCAGCGCAGAAATGAGAAATACCAAATGGAGGGTGCAGCCAGGGAGGAGGATGGTGATTCCAGCATGGGAGGAAGACCTTACCCACCAGGTGAATTCAGTGATGTTGAAAGTGTGAGCAGTTTTGAGATCCGAACCCTGAAAAAGCAGCTGGAAGCCAGTAGCTTTAGCAGGATGAGGAGGAGTCGCACAGGCTCTGTGTCTTCTGAGAGCACTTGGGACATGTGGAATCAGAGGCTTCTGGAGATAGAGAAGGAAGCTGCTCAGAGATACCATTCCAAGAATAAAAATTGTGGGGAAATGGGAAGAAAGGAGAGGGATGTGGATGAGGAGAGCGTGCTTTCAGACAGTAGCTCCTTCTACAATTTCTGCCAAAAGAACAAAGACAAGTTGACTCCTCTAGAAAGGTGGAAGGTCAAGAGGATCCAGTTTGGCTTTCACAAGAAGGATTTAGAACCATCATCATCAGCTGCACCATCTCCAGCAGAAGATGGCAACCAGGCAGGTGAGGAGGGAGCGGAAGGGAAGAGTTTGTCTGATGTTGACCTGACTGCTTACCAGGCTTGGAAGATGAAGCGGCAGAAGAAGGTGGGCAGTGAAAGCAGCAAGGAAGAATTTGTGGAATTTGCCAAAACCGAGGATTCTGCTTCGGCTAAAAAGAGGCAGAGGCGTGTAGAGCTCCTCGAACGTTCAAAGAAAATTTTAGAGGAAAGCCAGTCCATGTGCAGCTGGGAGACAGACAGCACGATGAGTGGGAGCATCCCCCTGTCGGCTTTCTGGCCCTCGGCGCCTTCTGCAGATGGTGCCGACGATGCAGCTTCTGCCCTGAGCATGCAGACAAATCATTCATCTTTATCACGGACCAGGAGCAGCACGGGAGCAACGCAGCCTCAGGTGCCGAGTGTACCCCTTCCCAACCTCCCGGTTGGTCCAGGTGACACCATATCCATGGCAAGCATTCAGAACTGGATCGCTAACGTGGTCAGCGAAACCATCGCTCAGAAGCAAAACGAGATCATGATGCTGTCCCGTCCATCGTCCGCGATGGCCTCCCTGTCAGGAGACCTGGGCAGGCGAGGAGATGATGACAAGGTTTCTCTGCTCAGTGCTCAGAGCGGCTCATCTGTGGCTGCCTCTCAGCTGCGCCAGCAGGAGCTGCGCCGGGCCGAGTCTCAGTCTGTCCTGTCCTGCAGCACCTCCGTGAGCGCAAGGACAGAAGGGACTGCTTCAAACATGAAGACAACACAGACAAGCAAGCCACTGTACAGCCTCTTTGCTGATGATGTTGACCTCAAGAAACTCAGGAGGAAGGAGAAGGAGATGCAAATGGAAATGAGAGAAAAAATGTCGGATTATCAAGTTGAAAAGGTGATCAGAGACAATAAACGCAGCACTTTATTTAAGAAAAAGGTGACCAAAAGAGAGGAAAATGAAAGGGAAAATGGCATAGAGAGTACAACAAACAGCCATGGGCATCCCTTACAAGCAGATTTTGACAGAACTGGTACAGTCTTCGATCTGTCCAGTCAGCATGCAAACTCAGGTGCACCAGAGTCAGAAATAGAGACTGATATTACCAAGTGGCTCAATGGCCTGAAAGCAGAGAGAGAACCACCATCTTATCATGAACAAACTGAGAAAGCTAGAGAGAAATATAGCAGATCATCCAAAGTTAGACAGATGGATTCTGAGACATCCAGTTACAGATTCTCCAGGTCCCAAAGAGAAGAGGTAGACAGCTGTTCTTCCTATGAGTCAAAAGGAGAATCACTGAGAACCATGTCAAGATTTTCCTCTGCTTCTGCGAAAGAAGACAAAAAGATGTACAAGTTCACAAGGTCGAGGGTAAGTGAGACAAGTTCCAGAGAAAACAGCCCAGAGCTGCATGTTTTCAGCCGATCTCCTGAGCCACCCTTTGCCTCTGAATCCCCTGAACCGTCTGCACAGAGCCGAGTCAGATCCCATCATGTGGAGGCGTGTGAAGAGGAGGCCAGGTCAGACGTGTCAGAATTTGGAGCAAAGAGAAAGTTCACCCAGAGCTTTTCAAAGTCTGAAGAGGATGGAAAGAAGGAGGCAAAAGTGGAGCAAAGGGAAGAAAGGTTTGCATCTAGACAGTGCTCTCAGTACAGGCGAAGCACACGCAAAGAGGAGGAAGAAGAGATGGATGATGATGCCATTATTGCTGCTTGGAGAAGCCGACTAGAAGAAACTACGGCAAAGCTCCAGCGGAGAAGGGAAGAGTGACCAAGATCAGACTACAGGAGCACAAGCAGAGCCAGAGTCCCTGAATCACTCACTCATCATTATATTTTTGATAATCCTTTGTGGTTTGTAGGGCATTTCCTGCAGATAGTTCTCTTCTTAATCAAAAGCGATAAAGGGAAGAGGTCAAGTTCTGCAAGTGTTTGTGGCTTGTCAGAAAGAAGATGCTAGAATTAAATGATCAATGTAGGTAGGAACACAATGTTAGAAGCCATTAGGAGCCAGACAATGTTTCAGCAGCAAAAGCAAGTAACGGTGGCACCTCAAGTCAAAAGACCAATCACATCCCATTTTGGTTATTTCAATTTCCTAGTGTTGTTAAAAACTGGACATATTTTTTTCTCGGATCTTTTTGATCATAAGTGGAAGAAGCCAACAGCCTTTTCTAGGAACTTGAAGAATGTTTCTCTCTTAATCAGCTTTACTTTATACCACTGAGAAGATATTACCAGGTAGGCTCCATTTTCTGCACCAGCCTTATGAATGTCTACAGAAATAAGACAGTTCGGGGAAACACATGTTCTGTTTTACTTTGCTAAGTAGCAGAAGCGAAGTAAAATACTAGGAAAAAGAAGATGCCTCCTTTTTAGAAGTTCAATGCAGTAATGAATGTATTCCTGTGGTACCATTTTTTCTATTTTCTATTAGATAGAGTCATCTCTGCTCCATTATGTTTGGTTCCTGCTAATAACTTTGGGTCAACAAAGGACAAATGCAGTTATATTAACAACCATCTAAAAATCATGTTTTGATGTAGTTAAAGAGATGGGGTTAGGGCTAGGATTAGTGTTAGGTTAGGCTGGGTTTCTGAGTACTGATTTCACTTTGGTTTATGTATGCAGCTCAGCTAAGTCCGTGCTTTCGTGTTCGTAGTCAGATTGTCATGTATTAATTTTCAGCATGATTGCCTTAAAAGAGAAGCGTGGTACACAAACTGACCTCGAAATAACATTGCGTATGACTGGAATGTGGGTATAAGGCACCATGCACCAGCTGTGTGTCTGTGCAGGTGGTAGCTGGAAGCTCGGTTTAAGAGGTGGCAGGTCTGGTTGGCACGTTCAGTTAACGTGTATCCTGAGCCACAGGGTTCACTTTTCAGAGGGAGAGGAGGAAGCACAGTCTCCACGTTAACTGAGTGCACCAGGTTAGGAGCCTGAGGTCCTTCCATGCCCTGCAGAGCCTGGAGAGCTTGTGTGATCCACCAGACCTGCCACAACATCCCCTGTGTGGCTCGTGTGACAACGTGTCTTTGACGCACCAAAGCACCCAACTCTCTGTCACCAGTCAACATCCTCCACCTCTCTCTTGTAAACACATCGGCCAGTTTCTACTGACTTTGACTCTGGAATTATCTGTTCCCTCCTCTGTACAGACTGTATTTTGAAACAACAAAGCCCTCTGGCAGAGCTGAATATAAAACGACAATGGAGGGATGATGCAGTAGTGCTCTCTCACAGGAAGTTTTTCTTTTTCTTGTAATCTCCTCTCCCTCCCACTGTGATGCTTAGAGCTCACTATTACTATTATGCTAGTCCCTCTCCCTATTTTAATTGTGTAATACAGACAGCAAGCTCCACAGGGCAAGGGCCTGCTCTTTGTCCCTGTCTGTGTGACGCTACGCACATCAGCAACGCTATCTAAATAATGGTTACTGATAACAAAATGCAGCTGGCAATCTTCCTAAACTTAGAATCATTTCTCTCAACTATAACTCACTGATTAGACATTATCCCTGCTTCTCTGAAGATAAAGATGATTCTTTCTGACAGCCAGGACTGGGGTAAATGATAGCTACTTATTGTCAGGTAAATGGAGCCTCAGAATCAGGTGATTGAACAGTAACAGTTGTAGAAAAATAAGAGAAAGAACACGTTTTAGTTGTGTGGGTTGCTTTTTTGGTTTTGGTTTTTTTTTTTAGTAAACTCAGATTACATTTTGAAGTGCATAAGAGGCACGGTCTTGTTAATGTTTCAGGCATGCAGAGATGCTCTGAGGTTCATAATGCGCTTCTGCTACAATATAATATATAATACAATGCATCCCTTGTTTCTGCATACCTCTGTGAGTTGTTATTTTTTAAAGTAGTGGAATTCCAGGTCTTGATCCACACTCTGAGATTTTATATTAAATTTCTGGAATTTGTGTTAGGATAGGCATTTTCCTCTTCATCCCTGGTAGAGTTGCTCTGTGGAAAACAGCCCTGCATAGACATATTTGGAGCTTGCTTTCATTTCAGTCTAGAAAAGGTCTTAAATTTCGATGGATCAAAGTGGAAGTGTGCAGTACCTTCTGGCACTGAATTTACTTTTTTATCAAAGGCTGATTCCCTCTGAAAAATCCCTCTCCCTCTTCCTGTGCCTGGCTGTTCCCAGCAGACAAGCCTGTCCTCTGCAGTACTGTAGGGGGCATCTCGCGCTGTAAAAGAGGAGCAGTGGATGATGTGGTAATTGGTTTCATTTTGCACTGTACAGCACGGCCTTTGTTTGGGCAGCATTTTGATTTAAACACTAATCTAGGTCTGCTGCACAAATAAATTATTCAAGACCGAGGGGCAGAATATGGTTCTATAACAAGTCTGAGCCACACCGTCCTGATAGCGAGTTTTGACCCTTGTGAGAAAGGGTTAAGTGGGTTCTGCTGACTCATTGAGGTAGGTGGCTTATTAGTTCACTTGTGTAAAAGGGAGATAAAAATGGTTTGCTGGGGAGAGGCCATCTAAGATGCTGGCTGAGCAGTCATGAGGGAGAAGCCTTAGAAATAGCTGAACTTTATTTTCTTATTGCTTATATCCTTGTTAATAAAGCCAAACCCCCAAAGCAATAAGGGGGTGGGGATCATTTTGGACTCCATGCAGTATACGGCCAGTGCTTGAAAGCAAGATGGGAAAGGCTCCAGCTCACAGGTATAAATTACATGAAACACTGACATAAAGACCTTGCATGGTGAAAATATTAAAGCATTCAGTCATAAGACCAATAACCAGGAGAGACAGAAATGGAGAGGTTGAAGGCAGGCTAGAAAGTCAGGTTTTAAGATGAGAATTTAGAAGGAGATAAGGAATTGCAGAAAGGGGAGAGGTCTGCACAGATTGTTTCAGGTGACCAGAGCTGCAGAGTGAATGGTTTTTCAGCAATGACACCAGTCTGACACTAGATTAAAAGAGTAAATAAGTACCCAAATTCATCTAGGGGGGATTTTTCAGCAAAGATGCGCTGGGACTGATATTTTTCCTCAGACTCAATTTGCTGCTGCAGGAAGGAGGGCGTTTTTTGGCATTGTGTAGTGGAAGGTGAAAGTGCAAGGAGCATCCATACGGTCAGTTAAGAATATAAACACAGGAACATCAGAAAGGCTGTATGGGGTCAGACCAGAGGTCCACCTGGCTCAATATCCTGTCTCTGACAGAGAACAACAGCAAATACCTAGGGAAGAATATAAGAGCAGTGATATAAGTGATATTTCCCCAGCATGATCTTCCAGCTTCTAATAATTTGCAACTCAAGGACTTCCTGAGCCAGGTGTGATATTCTTGTATTTAATAGCCCTTAATAGATTTTCCTTGTATGGGGGTGGCTAGTAATTTTTGAGTTATAGCCATAATAGCCTTGTACCCACTAGCCTCTGTAATCTCCTGTGGCAAGAAGTCCCACAAGTTACTCTACATGGAATGCTAAGCCATCTCCTTTTTTTCTGTTCTGAACCCTCTGCCCCCTAGCCTTTAATGCCAATATAGTATCTGTTTAGTATCTACATATGCCATGAGATTTTACCCCCTCTCTGTCATTAAATCCCATCCTTAGCTGTCTGGTTCTCAGCCAGAGTTACTCATTCCTCATACAGGGGCTGCTCCATGTCTCTCATTATCCTGGCCATTCTTCTCCGAACCCTTTCTAGTTCTTCTTTGTCATGCTTGAGATGAGGGACCAAATCCTCACACAGTATCCAGGGTGCAGGTGTGGGAGGGATTAATCCTAGGGCATAATGACCTTCTTTTTTCTGTTCTCTGTTCCTTCCCTATTAACTCCTAACAGTTTGCATGTTTCTTTGGCTGTTGCTGGGCACCACAGTGATATTTTCATAGAACTATTTATTATGTACACAAAATCTTATTGTTGGATGGCAATGGTCAGCTCCAAGATCATATTTTTTTATGTTGGGTTTTCTTACATGTAATGCTTTACATTTATTAGCCCTGAATTTCATCTGCCATCTTAGTGCTCAGTCTCTCAGTCTCATTAAGTCCTTCTGAGTTTTCCCACAGCCATCCTCTTATTTCCACTACTCTCTTTCCTTAATGTCCTTTGAGCGGTGTAGAAACTCAGAGGATATGGGAAGCAAAGAAGTTAAGGAGGGGTTGATGAGAGAGAAATCCATTTGATGCTGGTCTGCTTGAAGTAAGAAGTAAGAAAGTGATGAAAGCTGGAGAGCAAGGAGATGAATGTTCAAAAAGAGATCTGAAGACAATAGGCAAATTGAGAAGGGGACCCACACTGGACGGAGACAGGAAGATGTAAGACAGAAAGGCTAAAGCAAAATAGTAATTTGTTTAGATGTGTTTAAAAGTCCAGGGAAAGGTTATGAGGCAACCTCTGTGGGAAGGATGGAGATTTAAAGAAATTACAGGTCTGTGAGAAATGCGAAGAGGACTGGGATAAATGGAAAGGGTGAGAGACATTAGTGGGACACAGATGATAAAATGACATCTGTGCTGGACTGGGACTTCAATGTGGCAGGAGCAAGTTCGGCAGGAAGCGGAAATGTGCCAGAAATACATTATTCCTCATGTAAGAGCCGCATCCTGCGTCCTAATACTGATCGGTGTGGGGCCATGGCCCATTTCCCCCATCCAGGAATTTCAGGGCAATGTGATTTATTGTGTGCAGCACCAGCTTAGACTGGATCATTTGAAAAGGAGTTTAGCACCATTTCCTTCCTTTACAGCTCCTTGAGAAATGGGTACACGTTAGCTGTGGTGGAGAGCCGGGTGAATGGTGAGACAAAAAGTTTTATTTGGGGCTGCTTGTGTTGCATTGCCTGCCCTTCCTTAAAGGGTTTAGCTGGGGTACATTCAGTGTAGACATTAGAATGTGAAAACACATTATATCCATGACCTCCCTAAATTTATAGGCAATCCAACAGAGATACTGAAAGCATGTGATTCATATAGTTGAGGGCTTGGAAACAGACACTGCCTGCTCATGTACTCCAGGAAAATCTCTTTGAGTGCTACCTACCTATTCTCTGGAACTTCGCTTGTCATCTAGCAAAATGAAAGTGGGTCAAATCTCTCTCTGTTCTAATTGTGAAGAAAACTTCCAAAATGGGAACTATGTGTAACAAATAAACAGTTCTCTGGAGAGGTGGAGTGCAGCTCTAAATGGTGTGTGAATTGCCCCAGTCATCTCAGCAAGGTGCTGACTTATTTGCCCAGGAGTAGTAATTTAAATGCCAATAATATTTGCTACATTGTTCTTCATGTAAAAAATTGAGAAAGGTGCAAAGTACACGTACTTAGGTTGTGTATTGCCAATACCAGCAGAAGCTACTTGAACGATCACCCGTGTCATTTTGGCTATCCCTAGGAACAGAAATTTTTTGGACATGAAAGCATTGAAGAATCTTATCTTTTTTTTTTGTTCATTGTTACATTTCAACATATTCAGGAGGTGATTTCATGTTGCTTCCATCTGTCTATCTATCTATCTATCTATCTATCTATCTATCTATGTATCTATCTATCTATCCCCATTACAGCCTCTCAGTGGCTTCTGAGCTTGGTGTGTTCCTGTGACTGCTGTTCCCCTGCCACAGGGTGCACACACAGACACACACACATAAACAGACATAAAGGAAAAACATTGCTTGTGACTTATAAAAGCAGGCAACAACATGAATTCAGTTCTTCCCAGGACTATCCAGGTGTGGCGACGTGAAAACTGTCTTAGAGAGCAGGAGAAGGGACATCCTGTCTGTGCTTTGAACCTTCCCCTCTGGATTGCATTTCATTTTTATTTGCATGTATCTTTAAAACAGACAAACTTGATCCTTACACAAGAGCTTCCATATCTTGATTCATACCTGCAGGCAGACTGGTTTTCTTTTAATTAAGATATGTATTCCCTGGAAGACAGAAATGAGTGTAATGGAAAACTAGCTTCATTTTTAACTAGGAAGAGAACAATGTCTCTACATAATCAATCAATCAATCAATCAATCAATCTCTTATTTTTTTCCAGTGCACCCTTCATGCCAACATGCCTGAATGCTTTATGGTCATTAAATTAAATCAAAGAACACACCACAGAATGGACAAGGCCAGATCAATAAATCTTAAAACTGATTCAAACTTACCAAGGACTCTGCACAAGTAACCATGAAAGGAAGGATGACTCCAGTCAGAAGGGCATTTGTGTGGGCATAAAACTGAACCAAGACATAGGTGATACTAATTAGAAGACAGAAACATTTAAAGGAGCTGGTCATTTTTATAGCATCACCCAACTACCAACAGCATCGACCTGCAGCCCAATGTCTTAAGGGTATTTTTGGACTTCTGAGTGGTACACGAAAATAACCATGGTGGCAAGAACTTTTTGCAGCTGGCTAGAGAGCTGTACAGCTCCAGGTCACGTCCTGCCACGAACATGCCTAATTTTAGAGATTTGTCTATTTGTGACCTCCCCATTTGATTATTGCAGAGCACCATATTAAAGAAGGATGCAGTGCCCACCAGCTGGTATGAACCATTGTGTGCCTATTCCGTCTTCATGGACCATCCCAGCAATTTGATCTTTGCAATGACTCCATACTGAACTTGGATCCAGTTGAAAGCTATCCATTAGTTTGGCAGAACATTCCTCCCTCCTTGCTGGAGAGGAGAGCTTTATGAAACTGCAATAGCCTTTATGAAACTGCCAATTAATGGGGAGCTTTGTACATTTGGCTCACAGAAATATCCCAGCAGCTGTCATAACCTATGAAGGTTCATTCCCAAAGCGCATAAAATGACCACAGGCCTAACTGCAGTCAAAACTAAATGCAAACCCCAGTTCTTCAACTTAAACTTCCCTCCCTCAATAATTTTGCAAGGCATGTGCTCCTTAGTCTGTGAATTGCATCAAAAGTATTGCCTAGAGGCAGAGGGTCAGAGGAGATTCCACATATGAAAAACAGGAGGCCCTCAAAAGGGTGCAACCTCAGTTGCTGAACAGACACCACAAATAGGATGGATAAAAGCCCACATGAGACTGGTATATGAGCAAGCAGAAGCTGACAGTTGCCCCTCAGGAATACAGTATAAAGCTTTCAGTTCTGCAGGAGACGTGATCTGAAAGTTTGCTTCCTGGGAGCAATCACACCTGAACTGTTGCATGGTGCTGCGGTTGCATAATTTAATAGTTGTCATGTTTCATCCCAAGGTGAGTGTTGGTGGTGGTAGTGTACATAAAAAATTTGTACGTCATTAGGGATAAAAGGGTCTATGCAAGAAGAGGTCAGACATTATCCTCATGACCAGCAGAAGAGGTCCATATTAAAACAAAGGAGGTGTTTGATTTTCTTTTGAACGTGGGCAGATGATTCAGACCCATGTGCCCTTCATATGCTCTGTCTCTCCCCTTCCCATCTCCTTCCTTTTGAAACAGATTTAAGTCCATCTACTTTTATATTTTCAAACAAAACCCATAAAAGGGCCATAAATATCATGACTCGCTAAAATGAAAGCTGTTTTCTTCTTCTCCCAGGAGACTCCTGCCTGAGAGAGAGACAGAAAGAGTTCACCCCTTTGAAAATTTCCTCCTCTGTCGAAGTAAAGCTCGTATCTAAAAGCAGCCTTCCAGGCTTTGTTCTTATCATCTTGACCTGGCTTTGTACTGGCTTCTCTCTGTATTGCTTGTGGAAGTGTGAAGGACGGGGCTAGGGGAAGGAGTTTTGGCTATCACTGGCAGAGCAAGGGTCATGCTTGGAAAGGGATTTCATTGTGGTTTCAGAAAATGTTATAAACTCAGCACACTGGCAAAAAGAATGAAGAAACTCATTCCCCTCCTGGATCAGACCAGTGATCCACCCCTTCTGTCTCTGATGTTGGCCAGAACCAGATGCATCTCAGAAGGTATAAAGGAAGTTTAAGTGGGTAATTATGGAATAACCTGCCCTGAGTAAAATTTTCTCCCCTTCTGGCCCAAAGCCCTCCTTCATCTCTCTCCTTGGTTAGAGTTCAACTCTATGCCCTGAAGCATGACGGCTTCTCTCCCTTCCAAACTGCTTTTCATCCTGGCCTGTCTCATGTAAGTGCCTGTGACAGTGATGGGATGTATAGGTCTTGTCCATTGAGAGTCTGTGACAGATCACAGCCTTATTGGAAAGAGAGGCAAAGAGGCCGAAGAGAAGGTGAGGGAGGAGAGCATAAACTCAGATGAAATATCCATCAGGAAGATGGAAAGAAGAGTGAATGCCTGGGAAACTAATTGCTGCCTGCTGATCTGGGCTGTGGAGATAGCTTGCAAGTGAGCATTTTTGCTTTTCAGAGATTTCAGCCTGGAGCACACTAGGAAAGTCAACTCTTTGGGTTGAAACTACTGTTCATCAATACTTCCCCTTATATTTTTTTAAAGCTGTAGAAGTATGAGAGTAGTCCTGAGAAAACTATTCTCTTATATACCGAGGGAGCTTTTTCTTCCACTGATGTTCACTACACGTTTGTGAACAGGTATTGGCGTAATTTGGGCCTACTAGACATTGAACACCGATGAAAATCAGGCTGTTTTTCTGCTGCTCAAAAAGGGTTTAGGAACCCAAAGTCAGATATTCCTGTCTAGGTCCCTGTCCAGGTCTTACAGAGATAGCTGCTCATACTCCCGAGTTGAGCACAGAGCGTATCCAAAAGTGTTTGTGGAGGTTACAGCTTTTGTGGGTTGGTTTGGTCATTGCACAGGCCATCAGCATTTGTGGGGCACAATGCCAGATGCCCCAAGGTGAGGGTTAGAATTGTCCGACACACTGAGACTTTTTAGACATTGTCAGCATTTTCTCTGGTGCCTTTACCACAGAAAGCATTAACAAAGTTCCAGGGAATGCTCAGTGTACTTTCTAGATAGATACTTCCAGTGATACGCAGGTTGAACGGCAGCTTTTATTTATCCAGGAGCTCAACAATTCCTAGGGAGAGGGAAAGAAGAGCTAGGTGTTTGGTCATATCCAGGCCTCAATAATAATTAATTTCACTCCCACAGTACCCACAGTTTCCCATATTCCTTTCCCTCAAAAGTGTGGCAAAGCGATCTGGAGTTTTCCAAGTGATGGGTGTTGAAATCTCACCCGATCTGGACACCACACTGAGGTGTTCAGAGCATCCTGCTGGTTTTGGCTGAGCACAGGAGATTGTTCATTAAGAAAAATGACTGTATCATTTATACTGAGAACAGCTGCAGTGAGCAGCTCAGTGCCAGTGTTCAAGGCTCTGTAATCTCCTGTTAGTTGCCACTTGCCATTAGATTTTTTTACTGGCCATAAAGGAGAATTGTAGGGGAAATGAGACGTGACAATGATTCGCTGTTCTTCCAGCTCCTTTATCAATTCAGTAACAGGACAAATTGCTCCAGAAGGTAATGGGTATTGTGGAATATTAACTATCTTGCTATGGGGTAAAGGAGCAGCTGTTTGCAACAGATTAGGAGTCAGAGATGCATTTGTAGGAGGTAAACTCTGGGGCAGAAAGGGTGATGTCCCTATTTCCCATTTTCCCCACGACTGACCCTTCAATACATCCATACCCAATATATTAAGGGCACTTAAAAGTAAGGTCAGGTGGATTGTCTGTCCCTCAGACAGAATTAGTTTAGCCCTGACCAGTGGGTGGTTAGTGGGTTTCCCATTAACTCCTGCAATAGAGACTAACTGCTTGCTGCCCTTTGTAAGTGTCCTTACCTCCCATTGATGTCCAGGCTCCTGTGTCAATGAGGAATGTTCTAAAGTAGGAATGGATCATTAACTGTGACCAGGATCCTCAGCAGTGGGAGTAGCACCCACCCTGGTTTCCTGCATGTCTGCAGTCTAGGTTTAGTGATGATAGTTTGGGTATATCCCTGAGCTCACAGCCCTTGCGTGCTCTGCCTCTCTAGTTATTATCCTTTCAAACCATACAGTGTCATCCCATCTCCAAACACAGGTCCCAGAGGGTTATCATGAGAAGTAAATGAGGAAAACCTGTCCAGCTGCCACAAAAGGGAAGTTGGCAGCTCAGAGACAGCTGCTTCTCTAAACACATTTTCCATCGTCTTTTACGCTCAGTACTAACTGATGGTGTTCCTCAACTTACCCTTTTGCTCTTCTACATTTACTTTAGCTGAGGTTATCCCTTGGTTTTTATCCTCTGGGATGTATAGTGGTAAATCTGCTAGCCTACACTGAAGGACCTCTTGGAAACTAATACCATTTAAGCCTGTCTTAATGGCTAACACTAAAGATTACCACACCACTTCAGCTCCCATTATTATGGGTCAGAAGTGTACAGGCTCCCAAATCACCTCCCAGGGATGCAGTTCTGCTGGAAGGGGTTGTCCAGCCCCTGGAGCAAGGTGTGCTGGTCCTTCTAATTCAGCTGAAATCACAGGTTGCAGCAGGGCACTCTGCAGACTGGCTGCCAAGGCCTGGGGACAGGCAATTTTCCTGCCATGGGCAATGCACAAAGTGCGAGTCCATGAGGGACTGGTAATATTTGGCCCCGTGGTACCCAACAGTATTCCTGGGCCTAATGCCAATGATCCAGCCTCAGGTGGGGCAAGGTGAAGCTCATTGACTCTGACTATCCAGATCCATGGTAGCCCATTCACAGGTGTTTTCCCTGGTTTAGCTCGATACCTCTCCCCCAGACCTCTGAACCTGAGGGCAGTAAACCCTGCCGTGGTTCCTGTGGAGGGAGGTGAGTTTTGTGCCCCTGTGGGAGTGCTGTGTTCAGTTTTGGTTAGTGCTGCTGAGAGCAGGGGGCAGGGAATCATCATCACTTGGCTTTGAGGGGAGGGGTGCAGGTCTGCTTGTTTCCAGATATCCCTCTCCCAGTCAGCATCGCACTTGGCACAATAGTCTTTAACTGGATCTCCTGCAGTAGCTTCCAAAAGCCTCCTCCTGCACTCCTCAGCTTCAGCAGTTGTCTGGGGCTGAAGTTGGACTCAGGTGGTCAGTTTTGCATTTCTAACTGCTTATACTTCCCAGGTATTCTTTCCATTTTCCTTTTCTTGTTTTCCCTTTTCAGTTGTACATTTTCCCCTTTCAACTCATCAGTCACATCCACTGCTGCCCTCTTGACAACTGCCTAGTAGCCAGCACGTTGCACCTTCCCCTTCTCCCTTCTTTACCTTACAAGAAAACTGCCCTCTGGCAAACTCCTACCAAATACCATCAGCATCCGTGCGGTGGCTCTTGACCGCAGGACAAATCCCACTTGGGATTTTGCCACTCCTCTTTCTCAAAGTCTTCTCCCAGTTGTTTCCACTCAGTGTCTGTTTTTTCGTGGCACAGACAAACAGACACACAGAGGCAGTGTCTTTACACTCACACCAAACCAGCTGCTTTGGCAGGCACAGCAAAGCACTTTGTGCTTGCCAGCAGAGCATGTCCAGGGGAGATCCCACTTGTGACGCCAATAAAATGTCACAGTCTGTTTGGATGTCTCAGTTTTACAGGGAACCACCAAAGGGTGAGAGCTGCAGGAGGCAGCACTTTGCAGGTGACTGTGGCTGCATAAAGGCCCTTTAGCCTTCATGGCCACCTCTCCTGCCTATCTGGTGCTCTGGCTTTGACCTGATGACACTGCTCCCAGCACATATCAGGCCTCAGCATGAGCTGAGTTAGCAAAAAACTAAGCAGGAGTTGAGTGAACAGTCACGGAAAGGCCAGGGTCTCAGACAAACAAAAATAAAAAAAATTAATAATAATAAAAAAGGTGTTACTGTTTATCAGGGAATGCAGTGATAGAAGTTGGGGTAACCATTTTAAAATGAAAGAGGGTAGATTTACTTCAGGTATTAGGAAGGAATTCTTTGCTGTGAGGGTGGTGAGGCCCTGGC
The DNA here is from genome assembly GCF_003984885.1 of Neopelma chrysocephalum. Lineage (NCBI taxonomy): Eukaryota > Metazoa > Chordata > Aves > Passeriformes > Pipridae > Neopelma > Neopelma chrysocephalum. The sequence continues at coordinate 1,050,299 of NW_020897749.1, forward strand.
ACAGGTTGCCCAGAGAGGTTGTGGATTCCCCACCACTGGAAGTGTTCAAGGTCAGGCTGGATGGGGCTCTGAGCGATGTGGTCTAGTGGAAGGTGTCCCTGCCCACGGCAGGGGGTTTGAAACTAGATGATGTTTATGGTCCTTTTCAACTCAAACCGTTCTATGATTCTATGACAACTGTTTTCCTCTAATCCAATTACACAGTGCCACTGCCTCATATGTGTGGGGTGAAAAGAATATTATTTCACTGAACTGACCTTGTACATGTGTCTACAGCTTTGTCTGATGATGGTTACACACTAAAATAATACCTCATCTCTGTGGCAAATCTCTCTTCTATCCACAATTAAGTCCACTTTATAATTCCATTTTTTGGCCATGTTTACAACAATATAGCTATTGCAAGTGTGTAGAAAATGTAAATAACTTGCCTATTATTTTTCCCAGTCACCTTTCTCCTTGTCTCTCCTTCAGTTATGAATGCCTTGGAGAACAGATCATACTTGCTTAGTGCCTGAAAATTCTTTAGCTTTTAGGGGGAGCTACAGTAAATAAAAAAAAATTATGCTGAATTCTGTTTTCACTGAAACGAAAAAAGAAAGCCATGTTATAACCTGATTTGGTGTGATTATACTGTAAATAGGCCATAAACAGTCAAAGGGAAAATAACCCACAATATTCACACCATTGAGAGACTGAGGGGGTAATCGCTGTTCCTCCCTGCTGTTCAGAATATTTTCCAAGTGTCCCCGAAACTGCACTGGCAGCAGAATGTGGCCCAATTCAAGGGCTTTAATGCTCCTGCTAAGTAGAAATGATTTTTCTCCTCGAAATTTTCAGTGAAATAGTCTGTATTTTGCAAAAAAATAAATCATAGCTATTCACTGCAAAAGCACTAAGAAAAAGGCAGAGACCATCAGAAATCTTTCTGACAAGTCAGTTCCGTGTTTTAAAAGAGATTTGTCCAATTTAAGAAAAAGTACAAATGTTGAATTTCAAAAATAGGCACGTTCTATCTTAAGATGCCAAAGAATTTCAGTGTTGCTTGCTGAAGCTAATAGGGAGCATAACCTCCACTTTATACGTGGGGAAACAAGAGGAGAAATTTACCTTCAGCTCATTTTTCCCCTTTTCCCCAAGAATTGTTACACTTCCCGTGCCACACACAGAACTGGCATTTTAAACTGGCGGTGTAGCTTACCTTTAAGACCACAAACCTTCTTCACAAGCAGCATGGCTACCTCTGCCTGTCGCAGAGCTACAGAAGAGCAGGGAGATGCAGGGAAATGCTGTGCTTTTCCTGCCCTTTGTGGTGAGAATCTTTTTCATCTTATATCCATGTTCACTCCACGCTTCCAAATATTTCCCCTTCGTGACCTATTAGTTCTCAGCGTCCTTTTGGGCTCAGTGATAGCTAAGGATATAGTTGTTTACTGTTATTCCATTAATATCCAGAGGCCTTACCCAGCATCAGGACCCCACTGCAGTGTGTCCTGCTTGCAGCACAATTCTGGATGTTCTCACCCTAAAAGACTTGCAAGTTAAATGAATGAAACAGACCTAGGCTGGGAGAGAGTTTGCATCTGTCAGTGTGTTTGAGACCCAGAATCGTACGTGGGTACTGCAGCAGCAGAAGTCTGCGGAAAATTTCAAAATATAGGGCTAAATTCATCTTGCTAACAAAGTCGTTCTCCATGAGCAATCACTCAGCTCTCTGTGGCACAATTAAACACTCACTGGCCTCCAGAGAGCACAGGCACGACTCTCTAAACTGGTGATTAAGGCATTTGCCTGTGAGGGGCAGACATACCTTTCAGGCCTTTTTCCAGAGAGTGTGCAATGTGCAAGAGTTAAGTGTTCATCCGTGCAGGCTTTTCCCCTCCCGCGTCGTGGCTCCTGGCTGCTCACCTGCAAAGGTGTGCCGTGCCTTTCTGGCCCAGACAATACTCAAATAATCAATTCAAAAGGAAATAGTTGATTTGGGACTCTTTAACAGAATAATCAACGGCACAGGGAAAGAGCCTGACACTTCCTTGGACTTAGATTCAGGTTCTCTCCGTGAGTTAAAGCATTGTCTTCTGAACACAGAGCTGCTGAGTTGAAAAAGGCCACTCTCTGATTATGGTCACCTGCTGCTTATGGGCTCTGTCTTGTCCGTGGATAAGGTTGGTGTAAGAACTGAAGGTAACTTCAGGTCTGTCAGCATAGGCTGGGGAGAATTTCTTCATTCATGTTTATCCATTATAATCCAGTATAATTGCAGTCTGTCCCTAAAATATGCTGCACTGAATTTTATAGGGCTTCCATCATCTTTTACATCTGGGTCACGCTGATGGTACAGGTGGCTTCAAATATAAATACAGGCCATCACATGGATGGGATGTACATTCCTGGCAAAACCGGCAGCTTTACTTATGTTTTTCTGTGTGAGAAATGATTCAGAAACAATCAGATTGGTTCTGGCTCGGTGTGGCAGATTGCACTTGAGCACGCGGCAGCCTCCCAGCCAGCAGGGAGCTGGGCTAAATCACCCACTGGAAGTACGAGCCTGCTTTAGCATTTAGCACTTCCTTAGCATTTAACAGCAAAACCCAGCAGAACCACGGCTTTTTTTTTTTGCTTTGTCCTACTCCCTCTCCCAAGGCTCAAAAGATTGCAAATGCCTCTGGAGTATCAAAGCTTCAAATCCAGTGTAGCCTGGCTATTATTCCCTTCAGCCGTGAGCATGGCAGTTACGGGGATGGGATGAATGCTCCCCATCTGGATCATTTAAAATCTGTGTTTAGTATTAATTCTGTGGCTTTTTAGCCTGACTCTCAGTTTGGAAAGCAGGCAGGTGTCAACACAGGGCAATGCAATGCCCTGTGCTTCTGCTGGACTTGCACCTGCCCGTGGTAAGAGACCATCTTGTAAGATCAGTGTGCTTGCTGGAATGGGAGGGCTAGTGTGGCTTCGGGTGAGATTAGCTACTGGGCAGAAGAACCTGCTCTGAGGGAAAGGTCTTGCCAAGAATTATGCAGGCAGTGACAGGATTATAAAGATATTGCATGTGGCACATTACAATGGACACACTAAGAGTCTTCCTGTTCCCTTATTGTATCATACGGACTGAGTTACACACTGTGAAAACCACGTTCCTTTGCACGAAGGAGCAGAATAAAATACTGTTTGGCTTAAATCTGTTCCTGCTTGTGAATGTCAATTAAATCTGTTCTCCTTCAAATTTCTTTTGTTCTGCTGCTTTTATCTTTGTGCAAATTTGCCTTGGTGACTCCTCTGTTGTCAGCCTGGTCCTGACAGGTGAAAATCATGAACCCTTCTAACGTTACAAGCTGTAGGAACACGCACTTGGCCGAGGGTAACGTGGAGTTACAGAACCCCAACCAGAGTGTGCTGGTACACTGGCTTTTCCTGCCCTCCTCTGTGCAATTATTTTGGGGAAAGTTCTGTAGGCCAGGGAAACTGTATTCATAACATCCACTATTGAAGCCTCTCACTCGGGCTCTTTCCTTGCAGCGAGAACTGACACACTGTCAAAGTTGACAGCGCTATGCCAGTTTATTGCACCAGAAGACCTGGCCTTTCCTTTCCTCCCAGCTCCTGATCTCGGCTGCTCCCATTATGTGAACCCTGTCTCAGTCCTGCCCTTAATAAAATCTCCATGCTCCATATGCTCCCTCAGCCTCCCTTTGATTAGTGCTCCCAGAGTCTTCCTCGCTGCTGACGTCGGGGGCATGCACAGCTCTGTAATTTCCCGACAGCCCTTTTCAAACACTGGCTTTTAATCAGGAGCTGTTTTACCAGCACTTCCTTCTCTCACGGCGCGCCTTTGAAGCGAGGCCGCCAACAGTGGTGGGGTTCCTTCCCCGCTGCCCTTTTTTGTTGTTTCCATACAGGATTCTAGGACAGAATTTCATAGCTTTTTAAATGCTCTGATTTTTTTTTCTTTTTAATTTTTTTTTCTGTGCTGTGATCCTAATTTCCTTCAGGATTTCTTCTTCATCTCCTGGGAAATTTGTCTCTATTTCTGGCATCTGTCCTTCCTAACCCTTCCCACGTTTCTCCCCTTCCAAAGACAGGGGAAAAGAATCCATTTAATATTTTTCTGTAGTAACGTCTATCTCATCTGTCAATAAATTACCCTTTGCCATCTCTGGGAGACCCCTTTGTCTCCCTTCACTGACCTTATTCTGTACCTTGCCTGGTTTTTTTTAAGGGAGGATGCAATATCCCTGGGCTGTCATTCCATGAAGAACAGCTGTCATTCCTCCCATAGTGCATGCGTATGTGTTTGAGGAAGGAGGGGAAAGGGAGGGGGGAATTAGGGGAGGACGGGGATCTGCTATTGGGAAATATGGTCCTATTCACAGTGGTAAATGTTTTTTCATTCATGATATTCAGCTGCAATTCTGTCTTTTTCTTCCCGTGGTTTTAGACATTAATTTTCAGATTAACAGAAATCTTAACACTCATCTATCTGAAATGTAACTACAAGAATATTTATAAAACGTATTTTTAAAACTTATTTTGTATGCGTTTTATAAATTTCTAATTTCTTCATGGTCTCTGCTACTGTGAATGCTATCTCACTGTGAGAGCTGCAGCCTAATGCTACAGAAGTGGATTCAGAAAGCATTATCTGTTGCTAGAAAACATACGACTTCCATATATTTTCAGCATTACAGACTGAAACGCTCACTGAGAGGGTTAGAGAGCATGGTATAGTCCTGAATGTCGCTAGCTGGCTGTGCAGACCTGCAGAGGGAAGAGACAGGTCCACGAATCCAGCAGTTCCTGCCCTGTCCATACTGTTCCTTATGCTTTGTGAAGCACTGCAGACTCCCAGAGAAGTCGCCGCAGAGCATTCCCTGTGTTTCTCATGGTCCGGCGGCTTTGTGCTGGTCACACGTAGCACAAGTACATGTTCCTTTCTTCCTGCCCCTGCTCCCACACACAGTCTGACCATAAATTAGTACAGCTTAGAAAAGCAAATACTAGTTTTGATCAAATTTTACCGATGTATTTAAAGAAACAAAAGAACTAAAAGAAATCCACCAAAGATGCCCTCACCTCTGTAGCATCTGGTAATTACATTTATGAATGCATTTATTCTCACAATACGGAATGAAATAAGGAAATGCAGTTATTACCTACGGTGTGCAGCAGGGACATACCAAAGTGACCTGGTGCTACAAGGCACAGCACATGCTGGGGCCCTCATTCTCCACGTACCTGAGTCAGAAAGCTGGTGGAACATGCTGTGAGTCTTGTCTGATCCAGCCTTGGCATTTCCTTTGTTTGGAAACCAGCAACAGGCACCATGTTTGTGTCACAGCCCAGATCCAGGCATGGCTCCTGGGCCTGTGAGCCCAGAGGGGTTCCAAAGCCCTGGATTAGCCAACACTAGAGGGAGGCTGAAGAACTTAAGCAAAGTCAAAAAGAATGTCTAGATATGATGTACATACCAAACTCCTCACTTCCTTGTTCTGTGCTGGCAGGACATCAGCAGAACATCTTTTCTCTTAAAACCACTATACTACTTATTTTACAACTGCTTTGCGATTGATGTCCACTCTGGCCCTTTCTCTCTCATCTGATGGCTCTGACAGTCCCTGCTGGGTTTAGCTGCCCTAACTGAAAGGGTAACCCATCTCCACAGCTAGAGGTAATAAATTCTTTAGCCACCACAGCAAAATACATTGATATGATCTTGAATTAAATCACTCGTGTCTGCAGTTCTCAGTCCAGGACATCACCGCAAATTGGTATCAGCTGAAATCAGATTTACATGAGTGCATCAGGCTCAGGGCTGAAACAGTTTGCACTGCCCACAGCATTCACTGGGCCACCTCTTCTTTGGGACAGCTGCCTCCAGCACCTCAGTAATGCAGAACAGTGATATCCTAAACTTCTCCAGGGTGAATCACTAGGGCTTGGGAACCAGAGCCTTTATTTTCCTGGAAACAGCCTGTGCCTTCAGGGACTAAGGCTCTGTCTGCATATGGAAACAGGGTTTTCAAATGTGTCCTCCTGCTGGTAATACCAACCCTGCTCAGCAGCAGGAAGAACGCTGGGAGTCTCCTGAAGAATGGCTCCTGGCTACTGCCATCTTCGGGACTATCCCATGTTAATTATTCAAGTCTTCTGTAAAAAGACACCTGTGGCAACTGGCAGAGTAACTGCACAAACATTACCAGCCTTGAGGCTGAGAATCTGTTAAATAGCCTTAGGAATAGAATATTAACACCTTGATGATGAGTAAGTGTGGGTGGAATAATTGTCTGCTCAGAAAGAGGCACCTTTTTCTCATTCTATTCCTGTAGTTGAATCCTTATCTCCTGGATAAATAAAAACAAACCTCCCCAGTTATTATTGTTCTTGTTCACCTTTTGACTCTTGATTAGATTTACCACAGATACATCCCTTTGGCAATGAAAATGGAATCAACACATTTCTGATGCACTCCAGTGGAATTCTCACCCCCTGCTCCACCCTCAGACCGCCAAGGTCCTGGTTTTCTGAACGGCTGTTAATTACCTGTCCCTCTAGCCCATGGATGAGATACTATTTCTGAGAGATTACTTGCCCTGATCAACAGACTGTTCTATATCGCTTTGAATCTTTATCTTATTTTTAATCCTCGGCACTTGGAGCCAAACCTGATACCTTTCTGAAGACAGAAACTCATGGTGATAGAAGCTGCCTCGCTCGGGCTGATTCTCCCTTCTATATTTTTCAGTGTTTTCCCAGATGAGGCCCCAGGATTATTGCAAACCAGTCCCAGGAAGAAATGCTGCTCAATTAGGCGAAAAGAAACTCGAAGGAAAAAAGGAGTAGAGCCAGCAAATTGCTTGAGATAACAATCTCCCCCCACCCGTGTGTCTCTGTAACTAAGAGGATTAGCTGAACTTTCTGTGTCACACCAAAACTGACAATAAGCAACAGTGACTTCCCCCCGCTGGCACTTGTACCTTCACATGTTTCATTTTCTTGCCCACACTACTGCCTTGCCCCTTGCTGATTGTATGACAAACTTGGGGATGAACATGATGGCTCTTTCCTTTCCTTTAAGATTTATGACTCAAAGCCAAATAAAACCCAACTCAAGTTATTACATGCTCTGTTTCCTCCTAACAACAACTCACTTTTAACAGTGTAAGCTAACCAAGGAAACATGGAAATATGGTCTCCTTGATCTCACCTGATCTATCTGCTGTTAGAGACACAAACAGCAGCCTCGGGTCTGCCAACACGGGAGCAGGCATAAAGACATCCCTTGGGAGCAGGACCAAACGTCTGGAATATATAAAGCGTAAGATCCATCAAAATTCAAAGTAACTGAGGTTCTGTGTAGATACAGCACTGCCAGCAAGGAGCTGGATGCTTATTTCGAGTTAAGATTTATCATTGCCTGGTAGGAGGACTACCCAGGGTACTCTTGCAGTGAAGGGAAATAAACTCTGGTAAAGGATTCTGTTGCCAATTATGGAATCAGCCTCGTGTTCCTCTGACAATGGTGTACATATGATGAAAACTACATGGCTTGTGGCTGAAGGTGATCAAACATCAAATAATTCCAGCTTCTACAGTAAACCAATCCCTTTTGCTGAGCTGCGTAGAACATCACTTCAAACCAGGTGAACAACTCCTTTCCATGGGCCTGCCACAGAACTTGAAGGAAGAGAGGGAGTTTGTTCTACAAGACAAGGCAAAGGAGGAGCGTTCTCCCACCAACACGTGGTCCCTCCCCTTCTCCACCCTGAGTTTCCACAGAAGACTCCAGCAGAAGGGGGTGGAAATCAGAAGATGAATGTCTCTGACACCTGAAGGGCTGCACACAGGCACACTGACCAAGTAATCACCTGTGCCACAGCGAGGAGGGAAGGAGGAAGCAAGAGGAGGCAGGAGAAGCAGAAATGTTTTCACATTGATGTAAAGTAGATACCAACACCCAAAAAGGGAATTTTGTGATAAAACCAATTGGGATGCGGGAGTCAGGTGATCGCCACCAGGGCAAGGACTGGGGGAAAATGCTGTCACAACAAAATATGCAAGTGTTTGTGTATGCACGGGACTTGCCAGTTCTTGTAAAGCGTTTTACTGAACTAGGCATCTGTGCCACGTGCCCTCTCATTGCTACTCAACTCCCCGGACCTAAATTAAATCACTATGGCACTTCTGCCATGTTAAACGGTGCGAGCAGGTACTCTCAGGCCACATAAATTCAGTGAAGTAGTGGTTTGGGGGTCCCTGTACAGCTTTATTTGCCATCAAAGGGTATGGTGTTGTGGGGGAGAAATACTTCTAGACAGATTTAGACTTTTACTCCAAAAATCTCTTCAGACTGAGGCATTGTAAAAACTGCCCAGTGTATTGCTATGGGGTAAGACTGCCTTGTCACTCTGTAGCAACCCCTGTCTCGCCTATATGGAGCAGCAGTTTTAGTTCAAAGGGATCCAGGTCCATTCTCTTTCCCCATTTACATGAAATGGGACTAGAGTGGAGCGTGGCAGCCTATTAACAGTGCCCCACAGCACTGCAAGAGTTCTGCCTAGAGAGTGAAGGACACCGTGTCCAATTGAAATTACAGAGGAATTTGGGGTAGGCAGAATGTAATTACACAATTGAAATTTAAACTGTGAAATTAAAAGGAAATATTCAAGGATGAAGGGGCAGAGAGAATCCCTAATCTCCAGCCAGGCTAGGCTGCGTGACAGAAAAGTCCCTTGCTGAAGAGGGAATAAGTGAGGAGCTGTCCTGGAAGAAAGGGAGGTAGAGAATAAAGACAATGTTTTCAAAAGCACCCCAACTCCAGCTGTGTGTTTGTTTCATAGGCTGTGTCTATTCTACAGAAAACCTTGCGGTTGCTAAAAGGTGTCAGATGTGTCCCTCTTGGCCCCCTCTTCACTGAGGTCAGTAACAATTTGGTTCCTCATGTAAGCAGCACCAAGGCATTCCCAAGGTCCACAGCAGAAAGCACGCTGGACAAAAAGAGGAGTACAGGCCTCTTTTTTTCAAATGGGTACAAAACAGAATTTGCCCTTCTGCCTGGAGTTTGTCAGACTGTAGTGTCTGAGGTTTTACCAAGTCTTAGTTAATAATCATTGTAACAAAAAATATTTTGCATTTTTAAGGGTTGCCCTGTAGGAAGGGGAGGCAGAGAAACCCAGTGAAAGCAGATCTGTGACAGTTTTGAGTGGCAACTTGAATCAGGCAATTGCAAATCCCACTGCCCTAGAGATCTGAATCAAGTTGTAGGACCCCACTGTTGTCCCTCTGGGAGCAGAGACAGGTAAAGACAGAGACAGCCTTGTGGATCTCCAGGAGAGGAACAAGGACAAACTGAACAGGGTCCTTCAATCAAGGCACAACAGATCGAAATGGGGGCTCCTCTTCTTGGGCTGCCCAGCCACATATGCAACTGAAGACAAGTTCCTTAATTTCTCTGCCTTAGTTTATCGTTGCTAAAAAAGCACAGTAATAATTTCCTGAATCTTCTAAGCTGGTGATTTGTAAGACGTAACTGGTTAAAATTGGAAGGCTCAGAAGCTGCATTGATGACAACCATTGAAATGCATACAAAAAACTGAGATAGAGCTAAAGTAAGTGCAGCCAAAGCAGCAGAGAGTGAGAAATAGATTGAAAAACCCACCTGAAAAGATAAGTGTCCTCTTAGTAATTACCTCTCCCTTTCCTGAGGATGTGTGAAGGTTCTGAATTAAGGGGCTTTTTTTAAATATGAAAATGAAAAACATGCTTCTTTTCGTCCATGCTCCATTTCTTATCTCCAAAAAAGCAGTTAGCTGCACCTGGGAGGGGCAGAGTATTATGAGATGGTACAACTTTCCTGCTACAATTTTATTATCTGAGAGCTTCAGAGGATCAGCAACAACTCTCAGAAATAACAGATTCAGGGCCATCCTTTCTCCAGTCCAGAGACAACAGAATAGGGGCAGAACCAGAGCTAGAAAGCAATCTGGTCAAAGGCAGCCAGAACAGTGTGCAGAGGGAAAAAAGCCAGCCAATCTATGCAATGGACAGTCTCCATTTCTCTTCTGCTGTTCGTGCTCAGCACGCACAAGGTGTGTAGGAAGGAGATCTGAAGAGGGGGAAGAGCATAATACTGGAAAGAGACGGGATGGTGGGTCCCAAGCCTCGGGCACGAGGGTGGACTGTCGGAACAGGAGGAGGGCAGGGAACAATGCAGGAGAGAAAGGAAAAACAGCTTTGTGGTTAAAGTGCTGCAATGCACAGAGCACGTGGTGCAAGTCTGGGTCCTGCTATATCTACTGTGACACTGGAGGGGACTACACATGGTCCTTATATTGCTTTTCTTCACTTCTCCTCCATCAAGAAGGTACTAATACTAATTTTCCCTCGTTCATTCCCTGCCACGTCTCTAAATTGGAAGCTTATTGAGACACAGACTGTTTTTTGCTGTTGCTATCGATAGCGTGCTCAAAAAATGAGACTAACAGGGAGACTGCGGTCACTCTGTCAGGTAAACAGACAGAAACATACAGAAAATTCCATTAACAGTGAGACAATCTGTGCAGTCTCCAAGTGAAAGGCACAGAGAGGTTTGGGGGAGGTATGCATGAAAACATAAGGGGCAAAGAACAACTATCCTGAGGCAGAAGCCTCTGTTAAGTATCTGCAGGACCAAAAGGAAAGCTGAAGCAAACATGATTCTAGAGACAGGCCCTCTTGGAGGAGAGAAATCTGATGTGAACAGGACAGAGAGAAGGGGGACACCGTGTGAGAAAAGCAGCATCTGGGATTCCCATCTGAGCAGCACGGTGGAATTGGAGCAGAGCAGATAAGTTTGTTCTTAATTTCCTTATACACTAGAGCTGCGTGGGGGAAAGGATAATTTCCTTCCTAGTGTGCTTTTTGCTTAAATATTGCAATTTGTGTTTCTTTTGCCCCCTGCCTTCCCACCTTGTGTTTCTTTTGTCCCCGGCCTCCCTACCTTAAAAAAAAATTGTCTCTGAAACACTACTGAATTAATTCTAACAGGAGATAGAAAATTCAGAAGGTCATAGCAATCACAGAAAATTTGGTGTTATGGGAACAAGTCAAGCAGGCCAAGGAGGGCTGGGAATTAGGAGGTATCTGGATCAACATCAAAACAATGGACACAGATATGCTGCAGAGCTTTAAAAGATCCTCAAATACCATTTCTTCCCTTTATGCATGGTGTTGATTTTGAGCACTGTATTGCTTTTCACTGCCAGAATATCTTTTTAAAGCAAAATCCCTGCAAGAGGCCATTCTATGAGGCTGACAAGTCCAGTCAGAGAACGGAAACACGGAGTCCTGCACGGCCCTGGCTGCTTTGGGCTCTGTTTCAGCAGAGGATGTAAGCATGTTCTTAACCACCACTGTGAGCCCAGTCTCGCTGGCTGCAGCTGAACAACTCGGTTTCCTACTTACGTCTTTTTGTGAAATGAATCCAAAGTGCTCAGCTTCTCATAAGGCTAAGCTTTGTGTCATCCTTGCGTCCAATTATCTCAAATTTCAAGTATTTCTAGCAAGTTGCTCATGAGTAAGACACCAGTCAGGCACTATGTGGCACTCACAATTGAAAGAGAGGTAAAATTTATCTGATAAATTATTCATCACTAATGATTTGGCCAGCTTTCCTGGATATATAGCCACAGGGATGTATGACACCTTGGGGAAGGCATCAGATAGAGATGCATTCAAAGAGAACTAGAGGAGAGGATGCAGACACAGATCCAGAGTAATCTTTATAGAGAGAGGGAGAGCACCTATGTGGCCAAAGTGAATTAAGTTCTCTTTATAGCTGGTCAATTCCAAAACACAGAGCGGATTAGTAACTGTGAACTACCAGGCAAAAAAAAAACCCCAAACAAACAAAAAACAACAAAACACAGACAAAAACCCAAACCACCAGCAACTACTTGTTTTCAGACATCTTTTCTTCAGCAGCTGTGGGTTCCAGCGAACTGTGCAGAAGCTGAGCGAGAGCAAAGGCTAAATCAGGTGTGGTAATGGGAGCAAATTCTCCCCAGCGAGAAGCTGCTGCTACGAGGGAGGAGGTTACTGGGAAGTGGCATGCAGGACTGAGAGGAGTCTTTGGGTGAGATGGGGAGATACGGGAGAGAATATTCAGCGTAGGCAGGATTAGAGCTGTGCAGAGTCTTAATCTAGGCAGCCCTTTCTCTACACCTTTATCTGTCCTGGTGCAGCCCCTGCGTGCTGCAGTGCTGGTATAACCTGGCCATAAAACTGGATTAACTGGCCCGCGAGGATCATGGCTGAACTGAAGAGGAGCACGACAATATGCCTTTGTTTACATGCTCACTCCTGTGAGTGAAACACAGATCTGCACGAGACAAAGTGCTTAATTGCTGGTGTAGAGTATCATCAAATGAATGTGCATGAGTAAGAATCGGTGTTAGGGGAAGGCTTTTGCTCTTTCACAGCACACTCCTCATTTCTCTTAGTGTTCTCTGCAATAAGAAGAGGTTATTTTATAGTATGGCAAGAAAAAAAATCCCATTATCGGAGGAACTTATTTTTAAATAAAAATGACAAAATTACCTTGCTGATTCACCCCTTGGAGATAAAACCCTGCTGCCTCTCTCCTTCAGCCTTTCCTTTCTGGCTCTTCCCTAACACTGAAAAAAAAATCTAGTGACTGCCTCTGATACGACTCGTTATTTCTTCAGCTACAGCATGCAAGAACAGATCCCTGACAGTTCCTCTCACTCCTCAACGTTTTTAGCCCCAGAAGGAAATCTGGCTTGGACTCTGACCCGTTGGAGTTAATGACTCTTAGAAAACATTAAGACCATGTCCTTAATGAATGCCACTCTATATCACCCTCCGTTTCTTCTTTTTCTGAATGCACATTACAAAGCTCAGGGATAACATGCAGTATTAAGAATGTAAGCACATTTTATTTTTACTCGGCTAAATCTGTCGAGAATTAGAAGTTTTGCCACTCTGGCTGATTGCTTGTCCTGATTTGAAAGTTTTGAATCTAAAGCTGATTTTATTTGTTGGTCCCTCTGGTCTCTTATTTGCTCCCCTTTAACGAGGGAGACATGAAACCCGACTCCCCTTCCAGGACAGTCAAAATTTGATGCGGGAAGTGTAAGAGGATAAAATATTTGGGAAAAGCATCCCAGGAGCATTGTGCTGCCCGGAACGAGGGGATCTTACAGCGGGTTTCCTAACAGAGGGGAATCACTTTGGTGCAATCACTCTCTTCTGGAGGAAAACCAGACCCCCCACCCAGGCGCCCACCCTCCTCCACAGGGACTGCAAGTTCTGTGATTCCATTTTCCTGGAAACAATCCCTCTTTATTCACAGGGGCTTGGTTCTGCCCAGGGTCTGGGCTGTACCTGGGTGTGGGTGCAGTTTGGACAGGTATTTCCACACCACCACTCACAGACACACACAGAGACAGCACCTTTGGAGCACCTGTTCACAGACAAACTCCTGCCAGATGCCTCCCCCATGCAGATTATTTTAATTTTAACCCCCCAAAAATTTCCCTACCTGTCCACTACTGATTACTTAATTTTTACCTCAAAATGTTCATTCTCTCCCCTACAGATTACCTTAAGATTTTATCCCTAAAATATAATTTTTGTCTCCTATAGATTGCCTAGATTTTAACCACCATAAAACCCCAATGACTACATTTACCTTATTCCCAAAATGTTCATTCTGCCCCTAAAGATTACCTCCGATTTTTCCTTCAAAATACTCCTGTTGTTTTACAGATGACTTCAAGTTTTACCCCCAAAACTTTCCCTACCTTTCCATTACTGATTATCTCAGTTTACCTCAAAATGTCCATTCTCTCCCCTCAGGTTTTACCTCTAAAGTTCTCCCTTCCATTCCACTACTGATCACCTGAGTTTACCTCAAAACGTTCATTCTCTGCCCTCAGGTTTTACCCCTAAAATTCTCCCTTCCTTTCCACTACTGATTACCTCCGTTTACCTCAATATGTCCATTCTCTCCCCTCAAGTTTTACCCCTAAATTTCTCCCTTCCTTTCCCCTACGGATCACCTCAGTTTACCTCAAAACGTTCATTCTCTCAGGTTTTATCCCTAAAATTCTCCCTTTCCATTACTGATTACCTCAGTTTACCTCAAAACGTACATTCTCTCTCCTCAGGTTTTAACTCTAAAATTTTCCTTTCCTTTCCACTGCAGATTATCTCATTTTACTTCAATACATCCATTCTTTCTCCTCAAGTTTTACACCCAAAATTCTCCCTTCCTTTCCCTTACGGATCACCTCAGTTTACCTCAAAACGCTCATTCTCTCAAGTTTTATCCCTAAAATTCTCCCTTTCCATTACTGATTACCTCAGTTTACCTCAAAACGCCCGTTCTCTCCCTTCCCGTCCACTGCTGACCACCTCATTTTCACCTCAGTGTGTCCATTCTCTCCCTTACCGATTAACTCAGGTTTAACCCCCCAAAACATTAATTTTGTCCCCTACAGATCAGCTAGATTTTAACCACCACAAAACCCCCAGTGACTACGGGGAGGACCTTTATCTTTGGGGGGGGGGTCGGACCACCCCGTACCCTGAGGGGGCGCGCGGGGGAGCCCCCAATGCGCACGCGCCGGCGGCGGGGCGGGAGGAGCGGGGGGGGAACAAGCTGGTCCGCCGCGCTCTGCGCGTGCGCGGGGCCGCTCCGCGCCCTTGCCGGGGAAGCGGCCGGAGGAGGGGGGAGAGAGGGGCGCCGCGCGCGCATGCGCAGAGCGGCGCCGGCGGGCGCGGGGAGGGAGGAGGAGGAGGAGGGAGAGAGGGAGGGGGAAGGGGAGGGGGGAGGGTTTATCGCGCGGCCGATTTTTGGTTAAAATATTCAAAATGGCGGACGGAGGAGCAGCGAGTCAAGATGAGAGTTCGGCGGCGGCGGTGGCGGCGGCGGCAGGTAATCATTACTGCGTTTTACATATTCATATTCATACTCGCGCGCGCGGGGCGCTCCCCCCCCACCACCACCACCCCCCCCGCCCGCCCGGCCGGCCCCGCTTAGCATAATTTATTAGTACTCAGGATTATTATAATTAACGGCACAGGAGGGAGCGGGGGGGGGGGGAAAGCAGAAGGAGAAGCAGAAGCAGAGCAGGCTCCCCGCGCTGGGGAGACACACACGCACACACACACACGGTCCCTCCCGCACACGGAGCCCGCACGCCGGGGCACCGGCCATGGGGGCGATGGGCGGCGGCGGCGCGGCGAGGCGGAGGGGTCGGGGCGGGAGGGAGGGAGGGGAGGGAGCCGTGGGGGGGGGACACACGCGCCGGGAGGGAGGGAGGGGGGAGGCAGCCCCGCACCCAAAAGCGTTCGCGGGGTGGTTCGGCCGCCACCCGGCCCGCACGCCCACAATAAACCCGCTTTACATATTCATAGAGCCGGGGGGGGGTGGTTTGGGGGGATGCTGGAGGAGCGGTCCCGGAGGGTCCCCGTGAGCGGGGCAGGGTCCCCCCGGCGGCAGGGCGGAGGGGGCCGGGGGTGCTGCCCCTCGCTGGGGCCGGGCGAGGCAGAAACCCGCGGTTTCCTTATCGCTCGTCTCCTTGTGTCCCCCGCCCCCCCCCGCAGCCCCCCGTCCCCAGCCGGGGTTATTTCCCCAGAGCCTGGGCCTTGCAGCGTGGGGTGGGTGGGTGCGGGGAGGGGGGCAGGAGCACGGCGTGGTTCGGCTTTTTATTTAAACCTCCTTCCCCCCTGCTCCCCTCCCCTCCCCTCCCCTTTCCTTAAGGGGCAGGTTGGGTGGGGGGTGATCGGGGGGTGCGCGGGCAGAGCCCCCCCGTGCCCCTCGGGATCCCCGAGGGCTGGATCTGCACCTCCCCCAGGGCTGTGCTTGTCCCCCGCCCCCTGCAGCTGGATCTGCACCCCCCCAGCGCTGGATGTGCCCCCCCAGGGCTGGATGTGCCCCGGCGGGGATTGCCCCTTGCCCCCTTTGCCCGCGGGCTCCGGGGGAGCCCCCCAGGGCACGGCGGTGCCGGTCCCGTCCCTCTCCCCCGCGCTCTCCCTCTCTCTCCCTCTCTCTCTCTCCTTCTCATTTGAATAATGTCTAATTCGGGGAGGTTTATATTATTGAAATGGCCGCCTGGCTTTCCCCGCCTCTCATGTTTAGTAATTCAGACCTTTAATAACAGCCACTCAGAGCCCAACGCCGTGTTTATATTTTACATTCGCCCCATGTGCTTTTGTGGTTCAATATGATTCTTCTTTCTCGCTCTCTCGCTTTCTTTTTTTTTTTTTTTTTAAATTTTCTTGGCAAACCCACAGGGCCCCGAGATCAAACCCAGGCTGTGTGAGGAGAGGAGGGGGAGAGCCAGGCCCTGGCTCCTCTGGCAAGCGCCTAGGCCTCACTCTGCTGCTTGATTTATTTACTAATAACCAAAATGACCCCCCCATCTCCACTCCACCCCTGCCAGCAAAAACAAAACCCTCCTGGGGCCTGAGCAGCATCAGATCTGCTCATAGATTCTCAAACACTCATGTCTTTTAAATAAGGAGCTTATTTTTAATTTATAGCAACTCAAGACTGTAAAGCTGTTCCTTTCATATCTGCTTTTCAGAGGCTTGGGCATTTTTGGTCCCTTTGTCCTTGATTCTTTTCCTTAAAGGAGAGTTGCTTCTAATTTACGTTTCCTGGCACTGAGAAAGCTATAGAAGACACACTCAAAATCTGAACAGCTTTCCTCCTCCCTCTGAACACAAACAGAATTGAATACATTGAAGATAATCTTATTCACCTTCTTTTTACTTAATGTGGTTGCAGTTTAACAGTGCAGTGTGTCAGATGCTTTTGTCGCTGCTTGTATCTTTGACTGTTCTGGGTTGGTTTCTTTTTTTTTTCCCCTTTCATTTAGATTTGGCTTTCAAGACAGAAGATACCACTAGGCAGCACAGGGTCTAGAAAGGAAGATAAGTTTTCTGTGATTGTGTCATAAGAACACCAAGTGAAAATTGAAATTAATCCTCTTAAATGGTCTGGAGTAATTCAGTTTTAAACCAGATATTAGTCTACTTAGAAATAAAACAAATGGGCTACTTTAGAAAAAAGAGGCAGTAATTTATAAAAGGGAAATATTTATGCAGGGCTGGGTTTCAGATAAAACTGTGTAGGTTTTCATTAGTGACCATTGTTTTCACCCTGTGGAGAAAAAGGACCGAACAGCAGGGTACTTCAGAGTAGCAGTGCCAGATTAGCATGTAAACATCTCTGAAACGCGACTGGGAAGCGACTGGGAAGAGAGTTCACGTGCGAGTGCAGACGGCAGATTCCGTAGTTTGGTTCTAAATTTAATTTGTCACAAAATGCTGTGCTGCAGCTAATGAAAAGCATTTTGATTTAGAAAGTAACGACTCAGATTATTTATCCTTTTTCTTTCTTCACCCTTGGCGAAGACAGGCCTTGAATACTAGAAGGAAAAAAAAAAATCTGTAGAAGCAGTAATGAGACTGTTCAGGTGACTGACTGTTTCACAGACCAACAGCACAAGGCTGGCTGGACAAAAAGCAGTAATATGATTTCATGCCTTAAATAGCATATGTTTTTGCACTCGCTTCACGAGATGTGGTCAAGCCGATGATGTCATTGGCCAGAGGACAAGGTGCAGTTAATTTGATTTATTGACCTGGGGTGAGGTGTAGCACTGAAACCTTCTCATAGGGAAACCATTTATCTGAGGACAATTTCCTTTATAGCAGCAATTTAACCACTGCTGAGACTGTAGATATTTTATCCAGCATGATAAAAATGTACATTGTGCATTGCAACCAAAATTTCTTTGTCGCTGACGTTTTAGTAATTTTTATAGAATGGAATACTGGACAGTGGCCTTGTGCAGCCGTAAGGCTTATGATGCTGAATTCAGGTATTTACGTGCCAAAATACAGACGTGTTTCTCTCAAACATATAGCTGTGTGCCTGTGTTGTAGCTTAAAATTTTATTGGAATGTGCTGCAGATAGAAATGTGTCTTCACCAGTGAAGCCCATAGGCAACATGTTAGTGGGAAGCACCTTTTCCCAAACCTTGGCATCATCTTCACTTCTCGGAAGGTACCCAGACTAGTGAGTGGGTATTACCTCTCAGTCTTGAGTAAGGACTTTTGTGTTAGTTTATCACTGGTAGGTGTCAGATTTTAAGCTGCTTCTTGGACCATCTTCATGTGTGTTGGGTCAGAGGGTAAAAGAAGCTTTTTTTTTTCTTCCCTATGGACTACCTGGCTGTGGTGAAAGTGGAGGGTTGTGCTACTGTTGCACTGCTTTCTAGTTTTTATCAGGAGAATATATTCTATGTTGGCTGTCTTTTCAGCTTTTGAGACAGAAGTAAGACTTGTTCTCCCTGTGAAATAGTTCCCCCCGCCTGATTACATCTACTCAGTTATCAGGGTGATGCTGCGTTTTTTCTCTCTCCTTTTTTTTTCTCCCTTTTCTTTTTCAAACCTGACCAAAATTTAGCAATCTGACAGCTGGTTGGAAAACAGGCTAAGCTGTGCCAGTAGCCATGTGGAGCAGAACTGGGGAGGTGTGTGTCAGTATAGTGATTTTTAAAACTAGAGGAGCTAGACCTTACCCCTCACTTCCCAGAAAGAAGGGGGAGAATCTAAGCTTCCCAACCTGTCATTTAAAGAGGGGAAAAAAAAAAAAAGTCTCAGGTTTGCTGTCACTATCAATTTCTCAAAGGTTAGCCTGCAGCCATAATTCAAGCAGTAAGTGTTAATAGTGACTGCTGATGCTGGACGTGGATACCTTCTGAGTGCTTGTCCCAGCGAGTGGCAGCAAGGTTCCCTTCAACTTGGTCTGCCTGTTAAGCCTAAGGAAGCACCAACATAATCTGTGTTGGGAGTCTCTTACACTGTGTGAAGAAGTGCTGTTCTTACTTCAGCTTCATTATAATCATTTATTGCCCAGAAAAAGGGGGTTTGGAACACCACTGTCACTTAAATAATAGTTTTCAGGTTTCAAGCAGTAAGTTCCACAGTTAGAGGAGCTCACTTTTGCTGTTTATTTTATATTCAGATGTGTGAGGATAGGAAGGATTCTGGGGTAAATGTTTTGCCTGTGCTGTCCGGGATGTTTTGGTTGTGTTCATCTATCATCCAGTTTCTTTCTGTTAAATAGGGTTCAGGTCTCCCCCTAGGTTTGTTTTCTCTCCTGGATCTCTGGCAAATTTGCAGTAGTTTTTTGTAACATGCAGTAAGTTTTCATTTGTTTTCTTCAAATTTTGGCTCCTGTAGAGTTCAAAACAGGTTGCAGCATCTTTCTATTCCTCTTAAACTGTTGTTGCCCTCAGGACAATAATCTTGATACTGCTATTTTATACAGCTGACAATTAGGCAGCCTCTGCTACTTGCACTTACAGCTTTATTATTTTTATCTTGAGAGAATCAGTGACAATCCTGGCAAATGACTGTCTTCTATGACACACGTGTTGTTCAGTCTTGGTGACAAAGCTGTTGTCTAAAGAAGGTGTTGAACAAAATTAAGTATGACTTGAGTGTCCCAAATGTGATCTACTTGTCTGTGCTTAAGCTGGAATGTGAATGAAAGACTATCTCGTGCTGCTGGATAGACTTACAGTGCTGGCTGTTCACTGCTGCAGAGATTTGCTTCTGTGTTAACAAATTCCTCCTCCCCCCCTCCCTTTTCCAAATGTGCTTCCTTGTTACACAGGGCAAGTTAAGTGTGGGATTTGTTGGGCTGAGTGTAGGAGATAAATTTAAGGAAAGATACTGCTCTTGGTTTGTGTGTATTAAGTAATTGCTTGTATTTCACATGAAACAGTTTGACAATGCTGATCTGAGAAAAAAGATGCATTAGATGTATTTTCCTTTCTGGAGCTCTTAGCATTACATTTCCTGAGTCTTGTGAATAGGCCCTCATCCTGCTTCAGGCACACTTATTTTTCTCTATAGAAAAAGAAATATTTACTTAACTCTCAGTATTATTCCTTTCTCTAGTTTCTTATTTCACAGCTATCTAGGAGATACCCACATTCGTTAACTATATTATATCTGTGAGCTTTATAGTGCATTACAAAGTCTTTGCAAAAAGAGTTTTTTATAGACTGCTGTTGACTAATTGAATTAGTTTAGGGTTAATAACACAGCTGAGTGATGAAGTGTTGGTTTGCTGTAGAGGATTTACCAGGTTCCAATCCTGAGTTTGTCACCAGTTTCGCTTGCTCTGCTGTTCTGGGCTAAATCTGTGTAATGGGAATTACAGAGCACATTTTCACAGGGGTGTTGCTAGGGAGAGAATTAGCTAATGTTTTATAGTATTTCTGAAGGTGAGAGCGCTGTGACTCTTCTGCTTTGCCGCGTAACCGCGCGGGCTCGTGCCCAGGCTGAGCCTGGCGCGGGTGTTTGGGCGCTGTTGGGCACTCCCGGCGGTGCCGAAGGCCTCCCGTTGTACAGGCACAGATTACTGTCAGTTCTAACTACGGTGTGATGCAGATCTGCTCCAGGGGATGCGGTTCAGTGACAGTTTAAATCAGCCCCAGCCTGTCCTCATCTCCCTGTGTGTTCCTGCCCCCTTCCCTGCACCGGTGCAGATGGTTTGCCCGATTCCTTTGCCGAGCTGGTGCAGGGAATTGAATTGGCAGAAAACAACCCTCGCCAAAAAATAATGAATGGTTTTTTTGTTGGTTTAGCTCTCTGAACTGGCTTACGATGAGATTAGACAAATAGCAGCACCAATCAAGAAAGAGAACAAGAAGCACACGTGTTGACCCAAGTCTTCTCATAATTTTGTTCTCTCCTATGGCTTTCCTGCTGGCATAAATGGGGAGTCATGCTCTCAGCCATGTGATCCTACCACTTACTTGGCAGCCATCCCAGCGCTTAAATGGTTTGCAGGATGCTCTAGCTTAATTTGCTAACCTGGTGGAAAACTAGCCCCAGATTATTGTGCATCTTTGGTTTATGAATTGAGGTTGGCTCCACAAGTGCAAGAGAGAAGATAGAAAGAGCCATGTGAGTGAAAGTGGAGGAAAGGGAAAGAAGGAAAGGAAATGAGGCTTCCTCTTTCCAAAAGCAGCAGCAAGTATTCTGGTTAGCTTAATTGTGTAGCTTTGCTTTTAGATTGACATAAACCACTCTGAAACCACAGTTGATTGAGTTGATGAGCTCAACTTGATCTGAAACAGTACTGGCCAAAGGGAAGCGATGGAAATGTGTAGCTGGGGGCACTATGCTGGATCTCCTATTCTAGCAGTGGCTTGTACATACATCACTGAAGCCAGAAAATAAACTGCACCTAAGCAGAAGAGTAGCTTAGAAACCAGTAGATGCTGAAAATTTGGTGTGGTTTGTGCTGTCATAGGTATGGTTGCATTAACAGTGGCAAGGACAGAAACGCAAATAAAAATTTGTGGATAAGACCTTTAAGTGGTTCCCATTTATTTAGGGCTGCTTACAGTGAGACACCTCTCTAAAAATGGACTGTGACTTAAAAGGACATATTGACAGAAGGACTTGGGAAATTACAGACACCATTACTCCCGCTAAATTTTGGACTGATATCCCTGTAAAGCAGCCTTAAAAGAACCTTCACCAAACCCAGGCATAACTGCTTCAGCCACTTAATATGATCACTCTGAGACAGATTCATCTTTTCTGTAAATTGTAATACTGTGACAAGGAACCTTTTGCTCATCATTCCTTTTATTTTTTTTCTTCCCAGAAATCTGATTTGGCTGTATAGAGATGAAGTAGCATATATAGCATGTTTGACACTGTATGCCAGGGCATGAAGCTTTGGAAAAGGAAGATATGAACATCTGAATTACTAAAATAGTAAATACAGTTGAAGACTTAAATATAAGTGTAAAAACCCCTGTTGAATCAGGCTGGAGATGTAGCTTGCTTCTTTTTTCCCCTCATTTTCTTTGAGGGTTGGTAGGAAGTCACCATGTTTTTTGCAGCAAGCTCCTTTGCTGTTTGTTCTCTTTGTCCTTTCGATGATTCAGTTTTATTTGAAAAATACCACGTGACTTAGTAATTTGTGCCTGACCATACCAGTGTGAAGTTGTGGCTTTATACTACTTGGATACAGCTGAAGGGAAGGAATATACAGTGGATACAGGTAGAAATGACTCAGATGTTTGAATCACTCATTTCTACATTATTAGTTAATACAGTCTACTGAATGGGAAATGAGATTCAAGTTTCTTTCAGGAATTCTGTTTGCAGAGATTCCCTTCTGAGCATTCATAATTTTTTCTTACCTGATGATCTTCAGTAGTTTATCACTGTTATTTGAATTTTCAAATGTATGTTTAAATAGATACTTTTTCCAAGGCTGTAGAGAGATAGATATGCCAGTAAATGCTATCTCACTTCCCTACCATCTCCTCTGGGAGCGTTTCCCACCCCATCTTCCAATGGCATGCACATATGCTTTGGGAAAAGTACCAGAAAGCTTGGGCTGGGGACAGCTTCTAGCTCTTGGTTATAGCAGCAGAAGACATTACTGCTTCTGGCTGTCAGAGTTTCCTGTTCCCCTGCATCTGTTGGTGTATCTTCCCATTCAGGTACTGTTTAATCCATTTGAGTTCAAATTAGCTGGGTTAGGAAAGGCTGTGTGTGATCTGCACTGCCTAAAGTAGCCCAGATAATTCGGATTGAAATCTGTGAGGGATCCTCTGAGTTGCTTTGTCATCACACCTGAGAGTACAGTTCATGTGAATCAAATTTAGGGGTGGGCTGCTGCCCAAAAGAAGAGGGAACATAAGCAAGGTAAGTATTTAGCTGTCACTTTGTGGACTGTTTTCCATGACAGAGACTGTGTAAAACTGTCCCAGCTTCCTGCAGAAATGTGTTGGGATTGTGTGAAGAAACTGGAGGTAGAAGGGCAAAGGGAGCAGTAGCTTCCCACTTGTAACCTTTGTTTCTGAATGAGGGTGTCTGTTCACAGTGTTGGAGACATGTGGCCCTTTTTGGCTGTTACTGAACTTTCCAGTGATACTTTTCTGGTTTATTGAATTTATGTTGCTCTGAAGTACACAGTGTAAATTGCTACAAGTATTTCCAGTATCTCAAGTGAAGCCTGCGACTTACAAGTCATTGCCCTTAAACTTTATCATTACCTGCTGTTCCCTTTCAGCCAAAATATAGTTATGTTAGACAGGTTATGGCAACAAAGTTAGCTAAACTTGGGAGGGTAGGAGTGTCTTTTGGAACAGTGGAGAATTTACTCTTCTGTGTGTTTAGTCTGAGGTCCAGTTTGTGCAGGTGGTGCAGAGAAGGGCTGAGCAGTCTGTTGCATGTTGTTCTTTACCTCTGGCTCAGTCATGTACCGGGCTGCAAATTCTTGGTGTTTGGGAATGTAATCAAAGGAACTGTCCCTGTGCTTGCCCTGTTTTTACACTCTTCCCTAGGTGCCTGCTGTTGGAGGAGGGTCAGGTAGATGTTTGATCAGAGCCTGGATGGTGATTTTAGTTTTCTCTTTCGAACAAAAAGAAAACACTTTCCCACTTATTTCCCAGTGCATCCTACATTTTGTACCTGGCTCCTTTCCTCTTCTGAGGTGCTCAGGAGCACCATAAAAGAGTTCAGGTAAGATGATGTTCCTTGTCTGCTCTGCACATTTCCAGCTCTGGGAAACAAGTGTGAGGTTGCTCCAAGGGCTTTGCTACTAATTTCTTCCCTACCAGGGAGCTTGAGAAATGGAAGCTCCTTTTTCTCTCTTACTTTGTGCAGATAAGAGGGTGGGTGTTAATGATTCAGCCTCAGTTACTACTTCATGTAAAAGATCCACAACTGAGCAGATTTTCAACTCCTTAAGAGCAGTTGAGGGTCTTGAGTGTGAGAATTATCCTACAGACAGGGACTGCAAAAATCTGTAATTTTTGAGCTAATTTTGTTTCAAGTCTATTCCTTCTCTCATCACAGTGGGATACAATGGCATTGCACAGAATGTCTCCTCTCAGTTCTGAGAGATGAAAATGCTGTGGTTTATCATTATATGGTTTAATTTGGTTTGGACCCTGGTTGCAACATAGGTGCACCTTATTATGTGGCTCAGGTCAGTGATGCGTAAGGGACTTGTTCCAAATGTACTAAGGCATGACTAAAGGCCAGTGCCCCAAAACTTCCAGAGAATGTGCTTCTGCCATGCCTGTGTTAGGAAAAACTACTTCTTCAATATTATTCTCAACACAGTCAAAATTGAAACTGGATCCAGGCACATCTTATAACATTTTTTAATGATATCTGTAGTATTTCTGAACTAACAGCTAAATTTAACAACATGTCATTGTATTTAAGTGCTTTTACACTTAAGTTTTCTGTAATTGTGGATGATGAACTCTCAACAGTGGGAAGAATTTGCTATAGGGAAGTTTGAATAAAGGCATAAGGAGTTAGAATAGTTGTGTGACATCTTAAATCCCCGAGCCTATCTCAACTTGATTTGTTGGGGGAGAGAGGGGGGACAAGTAGTGTTTTTTGTGTTGTGGTGTCATTAGTCAGATTTGCAAGTGCTGTGGGCATCTCTGAGGATCCTAGCAGAATATTTTCAGTTGTTGCTTCTGTTATAATAGTGATACAGGAATAATACAAGGAAAAATACCATGTACAGAGGTGGGCCGGCACTTACATATTTGCATTCCCCTGTCAAGTGTTAACATAAGCAAAAGTTAGACTTAGCAGAAGGACTGTTGGAGGAAACCTAATTCAACAAGTTCATTTTAAAGTTATATAAAAAGCTTTTTAAACTCTTGAGATAATCTATAATTTTCTGTGTGCACTCAGAGAAGCAACATTAGTTGCTTAAGGAGTCAGTCTGTGAATCTTTCAAAAAGCAAAATCTGCTGCAGACAGTGGTTTTATTTTTCTTTACTTATAAAGTGGTGATTTCATATTGTGCAAGTTAAAGATAGAAGTGCTGTGTTTACTAGTGAGGAAGGGAATGTCATTGTCATTTGTCTTATTTATATGACAAACAGGTTTGCCAATTGTATAATACAGAGATTTAAATTTATACTCAGTTGCAGAGAAGATGCGAATTCTGCGTTTCTGATGTAACTTGTGTGAGGTTTTATCAACTTCCTTAGTTTTCTGAGTTTGTGGCAGTTGTTTTAAGTGTATTTGGTGTATTAGGATATATGGTTGGAGTCATCATCAAAGGCAGCATCTGTTCCTAAGGTTTTTAAAAATCTGTGAAAAACTGTTTATTTCCTTACGTTTCTGTGGCAGGGAATAGATTGATGGACTCCATGATTTCCTTAGAATGTGTTGTCAACTCTAGTAATTTCCTAAGTACGCTGCACATTGTGGAACATTAGTTTAAACTTGGGATTTTTGTGGTGTCATTCTTCAAGTAGTGGTCATCATTCTTGGTTGTGTGAAGAAGAGAATACTGAAGACAGAGGCATATGGGATACAGCTGTCTACTAATCATCAGAATTTGAAACTCCTTGTTTTATTGTTTGTGTTCTCTACTTTGTTGCTCGTTTGTTGACCCTCTTTATAAAGAGAGCAGAGCCTGGGGAGGCAGGTTATTTCAGTACTTTTGGCTTTTGGTTTTGGTGTAATCAGTGAACTTGATATCAGTAGAGAAAGTGGCCTATGAAGGCATGAAGCCAATGTGGAGATGTGGTGCTGTTGTTTAATTGGTGACTGGGGCAGTTTTGTTTTCTTAGAAGCTGAAAAAATCCCCATCGTTGTGTACTGAAACCGTTTAGACACATTGACTAATTACATGTAGTTCTTGTGGGAGTGTTCTTTGGTCCAGCAGTAATTTATAGATTGCTCTTTAAGAACCACTGAGGTAGCAAATAAGTATACTTTACTATATAGCGTGGTCTGTTTGTTAAAATTTGTTTTGAAAACAATTTCTTTGGTGCTAATCAACCATGAGGTTGAACTGTGAAACGCTATGTGGTATTACTGACCTGCAACTCTTGACTTTTTTTATTCAGCAAGTTAATATGAAGAAGTTAATTTCCAGGTGCATTTTCCTTCATGTGCCTGGGTGATTTATTTCAATAGATATTTCATCTTGCAGCATCAAATGGGGCACTTGTGCATTTTATACTTACCTGCTGGTCAACAAACATTAATTGCGATCTGATAAATTGGCAGCAGCTTTTTTGAGTTTTTGAAGCTTTTGCGTTCGTGAATGGTGAGGAGCTGAGAATAGCAGATATTCCTCATGTAAAACAGGGCTGTTTAGAGGAAAAGGGATGATGTTTTTATTTACAAGAAAGCTACTCTGGAGTTGTTGTCTGAGCCGTGCGGGTTTGAAGCATTGCATGAAAACTGCGACTGGAGTCTGAAGGCGCTGCTCGTGCAGCCCTTAAACAAAAGGAGTTGTGGGCTCCAAATGTGGAATATGCTCTTTATCAGTTAGTTCTGCTGCTGTGTGACATTTCCAGTTTGACTATGGCTGGCTGGCTGGCTGAAGTAAGAACTGGAAAATGTTGGTGGTGGAGGTTTTTTGTTCCCCCCCTCATTTCATGTGTAAACTTGTTGTATATGTTTTGTTGTATATGACTGCAGTCATATGCATGGGAGAGGAAAACACGAAGAGAAGAATTACTCTACTACTGGAGAAATTGAGGAACACTGGGAGAAAATCATAATTTTTTCAATTAGACTCTTTTTATCATGTATATCAGAGCTCTTTATATGTGCCGGGGTGTTTAGCAAGTCTCACACCAGGTGAACAAAACAAGAGGTATTGAAAAGGCAATCCACTTACAGCAATATCTTATTTCCTGTGTTGTTGGCTAGATTTTTGTTCGAATAAGAACATCTATTTTGTGGCAGCACGGGTGCTCCTTGATTCTGCAGTGAAGGCAGTATTCTGTGCTTGATACTAGCTAGTTGCCATGGCAACAATTATGATGTCATGAATTCAGCACAGTGACTTCACTGCAGTGTATTTTATCTTTATTTTCAGTTTTCTTCAGATCTTTCTAGCAAACCGAAAAGCACCTACATGTCGTAGTGTGACTTGTTTGTTATGTGATTCAGCTGTACTGATCCAGAAAGTTTGCAGATAGGCATGAAGAGAAGAATACATTTTTTTTTTTAATCACTCAGATGTGGGTTTTTTTCACTCTGAGAGAGAAATCTGTTTTTAAATCTCAAAATGAGAGTAGCAGTGTCCTGTTTTGTCTCTTCTCCCAAAGTAATTTTGTTCAATCCTGGCTTGCCTGTCTTAGTCCTTTTCTCTATAGAAGCAGGTGAAATGTTTTCTCAGTCTCTTTTCATGGGTTTCTTGACCTGCAAATTGTAGCAGGAAACTTCCTGCCCATCAGCCTTCGGAAATGGTCACCTGTTTTCTGCTCTCTGAGCACTTCCATTTATCACCAGGTTGTGCACCTCCATTTCACAGGTAGCAGAGCTGACTGTTCAGTGTACACTCTGCCCTCTGTTGCTTTCTGGTAGTCAAAGAGAAGTGTTTAGCATTTTTTCCTGTTTTTTGAAAATGATATGACTTCCAAATTTAGCCCCAGTAAAAATGCCAATAAAAACATTTGAGTTTGACTGGCCTGCATTTCTTTTGTTGACATAACTGTGTGTCTGTTTAGAACTGGCTTATTGGCTTAACTCAAAGGTTGCCTGAGACTCCTGGGCCATCAGACTTTACATTATCAGTGAATAGTGCAGAGTGTGTTAAAGTGGTATGCCAGGTATTTTTTGTAAGGCTTTTTTTTTGCCCTTGATGAGTAAAAGGTTCTTCACCTTTGGCTTAGTTTGACAAAGGTAGTTTCTGTGTATAGATAATGCCTATGTTGTAAGACTAGAAAGCCTTTCTAATAGCAGGAGAAACTGTAGGATGTGCTGATTTCTTCCCATGGCTTATTGCTGCAGTGATCATTTGCATTAAATTATCTTGAGCATAAATCCATTTAGATGAGGTTAGAATTAAGTGGCCTCTTCATATTTTTCTCCTCTGAAGAAAGATGGAGACTTGAAAAGCAGCCACTAGCAAGTGGGAGGGTGTCATGGACAGCATGTAAGGAAGATGAGAAACATAACAGGAAAAAAGAAGTTGTCTTTCTGCAGAAGAGGAATAATACCCTGTGTAGCCTGTCATTTGTGATAAACACATCATGGGAGTTGAATTGTGACATGCTGCAGCTGGAGTTAAAATGTGTGATTGAGATGTTTTTGTTAACGAGCTACTAATGGAGCAAACTACAAAGCGCTGTGGCAGGTACGGTTGTTCCCATTCCCTCAGTGCAGAGGTCCTGTGCCTGAAGATTTCCTGGTTTATGTTGGTAACAGCTGTCCTTAGTAGCTCTTTTCTTTAATCAGCATAAATGTGCTGGTGATGGGGTAGCTTGTGTTAAATTCTCTAAATGCTTTTTCAAAATTGCAAACATTGTTATCTTGTTATAATGCCTGTGCACATGGAGGGGTTTATTTACTTAAAGAATACTGGCGTGATTTAATTTGTTAAAGCTTTTGGTCTTTAGACACCTCAGAGTAGCCTTTTGTGATTTAGGTGTTGGGATTTGTTTGTTTGTTTCTGTTAATTTGTAAACATTAGGGTTTTTCTAAATATGTAGGTTTTCAAGATGAAATTGGACATGGAACTAGAGGATCTCATCTAGGCTTTCTTTCCCACAGAAGGTTGGACCAGGTGATTTCTTCAGGTTCCTTCCAGCCTGGGCTAGTCTAGGATTCTAGGATTGAGCTTTTCGAAGGAGTAGGAGCTTTCTTAAAGGCAAAATCATATCACTGTGCACGAAAAATTGCTAACTCAAAACTAAGTTTTTAGTCATGTGGAGATTGGATTACTCAGTTCCCAGCAGTATTTGCATGAATGAGTGTTGCATTTAGAAATAGTATTATGGTGGTTAATACCAGACTGAATATATATGGAATTTAAAGCTCAGGACTGCAGGTGTGTTGGCAATGGCACTTCTTCTGAAGAAGTGAAAGGAGAGTGTAGAAGTTTTTTTTGGAATGCTTAGGAAAAGTGAGCAAATCTACGATACATCAGTGTGTCAAAATGAAAGGGAACTTGGAACGAAAAAAGCGAACAAAATTTTACCGTGTGAGTCCCTTGTTCTCTTCCATGACTGTGTGGGCATATGGCCTGTGTGCAGCAGGAGGGCAGAAAGGAACCCGCTGCACTTTCCTCAAAATCAACATTTAGGAAGCTGGGATGATGATGTGGGAGGGAGCAACAACAAGAAAACACTACCACCCACCCAACTGTTTTCATTTAGACTTACTGAATGAAACCACCTAAACTTTCAGTGCTCTCTTTTATTGCACTCCAAGTGCTTCTATGAGAACCAGTTGTGTTTTTGCCCACTGGGACTTGGAAAATAAATAAGCAAATTGGAATTGCCTCAGTCAGTGCTGTTGCTTCTGCTTAAGAGTACAACATAAACCAAGTACAGACCATTAGTGCTGAGTTCTCATAACGGGCTTCTGCATGTTCTGTTCATCTGGGGACTGTAGAATTGGCTTTATAAGTTATTACCAATACTGGTAGTGCATGGAAAAATGGCAAATATTGGTGAAAGTATGGGAAACTATTCATCTTGCATTTCAGGATAAAATGACAGATGGTGGTTTGAGTTTGTGTTTGTTCAGTGTCTTGGCCTAATGTGTGTGGTTTGGTGCTATTTTGGTTGAAGCTTTGAAGAACTTTTCTCCAGGTCAGTAGTTTCAACTGGATTTCAGTGGAAAGAGTTAAAATGCTTGGATGTGTCTTTTTGCACTGCCTTCTTCACAATCCAGAGCCAAATTTGGTTCAGAACTGGAAAGAGAAGTCAGCAGAAGAAAGTGGAGGCTTGAAGGGCTGCTTGCTGCTGTAGGAAGGTTGGGAGGCTGGAAGTGCCAGGGAGGTGTTTCCCGGGCGGTACCTGGAGAAAAGCTGAGCTTCTAAACTTGGTCCTGCTCAGGGGTCCCTTCTGACCTATCAGCCTATCAATGGGTCCATCTGTCATCTTTCTGAATATCAGGTGACCCAACCAACCAGTCCTTTGCTGCTTCCAGTCTGCTGGGGAAGGCTGTGAACAGCATCACAGGTAGATGTGTCCTGTCCTCTAACAGAGACTGTCTTTAGAGAACAGGGGTTTATTGGCTTCATAAACTGCTACATCTCTTGCAAAGACCTATAAAGAAAACTCTATATATCGCCTTTCAAAGCTGTAGGGGTTTGAAATTTATTGTTTTGAAAGCAGTCACGAGAATCTTCATCAGTACAGAGGGGCTGGCCTTAGCAAGCACGTATTAAAAATGTTACAGATGAGCTTTGAATTAAGAATTTGCATCAGTTGGGACCCATGTGAAAACCTCCACGACAAATTTGTAGATGTAGGTAGATGGGTGATTCCTCCCCACACCTAGGTCCACGACAGGGAGTGCTGTGGGATGTGGGGTGACATGGTTATCTTGGCCTCAGCAGGCTGCCTGGTTCCCTTTTGCTGCAGCTCTGATTCAGATTACCCAGCAGTCCCTGTGCTTTGCTATGATCAAACGATACAGCCCTCACGGAAAAATGTGCTACTCAAAGCTCTGTGTGGCTCCTGTAGCCAACTTGATCTATACAATGGGAAATAGGAAAGCCTTCTTTATCTGATTAAACAGCCGACTTTGGCATGAAATCTCCTTTTTAAAATCAACTTGCTGGAAGTGCTATGACAATAAAAATGCCTTTTTTTTTTCTTTTTTTTCCTCTTGTTGTGAAAGCAAAAAAATTGACTGACGCTTCCTCGTTTCATGTATTACTGCCAGCGCCTTCTCTGACATTCTTTGAGTTTAATCATCAGATGTGATGCCCTGGTTGTACTTAAGCACAGAACTTTTCAGCTCACTGTTAACTGCCAGCATCTGTGTTACATGAGGGTTTGTTCATGGTGACCTCAACTATTGTTTCTTCTTCCTTTCTATATTGGTGTTAAATGAATCGATAATAAAATGAATTATGTCTCAACAGTAATCATTAAATTACAGACACTGAATCGTCAATTTGGGAAATTACTGTGCCTGCTTTAATAGTGAAACACTGCCTTCCACGCAGAAATCTAGAAATACAGTATGTTTTCTTCAAAAAATGGGGATTCTTTTTCAGCTGTTCCTTGATAAAAAACTTTCCTGTCCTTCTTTTGGCACTAAGTTATGATTTTACTGAAACAGAGGCATACCATTAGTAGTTGAAGTACTGTGTTACCATGCATATTATTTTGTCCCAAAGCACAGTAGAAGGTACTGTACTTAAGGTAAAAAAATTGAAGAAACAAGCTGACCTGATATCCCACTTGAATAAAAAGAAAAGGGGAAGGGGTGAATTTTCAAGGCTGTTATATAAGTGGTGTCAGGATAAACACATTTGACTCCTAAATTTCTCTTTAAAAACAAATGTAAATTTGGGGAATTAACTTTTAACACACAAACTGTATTTTAAAGGTAAAATACATACGTGGTTAATAAGAAAAAGTTTGTTAGAGTTGTCTGTATGCACGATAAAGCAAAAAAGGCTAGTTCATTGTGTATCTTTTTTTTTTCCCGAGACCTTTATGAATGTGTGTATCTCTAACTAATTTGAACCTACTGAGTTTTGTCTAATGAAGCTCCCTCTGCAGTCAGTGTAGCTGCATAATAAGCATGCCTTGATGAACTTTCAAAGATTAGTCTAATTTCTGTTCTGGTCTGGTTTCTAGTTTTGCTTCCTCTAGATAATTTTGGAGTTTGGGGGTTTGGGAAAGGAGGTATTGTTTACACACTTTTCTTCTGGATTTCTGGCTTAAGATTCTCTCCTTGTTCACCAAACACACTCGTGCTTCTGCTGCAGTGCAGTGGTGGAGGAAAGGTTTGGGGGAAAGGGAGAGGAAGCACAAAGGGAGGGGCATAAGCCATCAGAAATGGTTTGGAGAAAGATACATCAGGGAAAGAACAGCTCTGTAGGAGAGGAATATTCTGCGTATTCTTAATAAATGGTGCATCCTGTGGGTGAGCTCAGGGCCACATCTGTGGTGCAGCAGACAGAGGTACCTGTCTGGTTGTGACTGCCAACTATTGTTGGAGTAAATGCTTCTGAAGAGAGGAGTCACAAACTGTGAAGGAGAAACCTTAGCAAAGGGGGCTTTCTCCTTTGTCATTCAGATATCTGTTAATGCACGTAGAGCAACTGGCCTAAGGTGCAGTAAAGCAACCTCAAGATTTTAGGCAGAGGTTGGCATTTCATCTGGCTCCCCAAATTTGTGGTGTTTGCATCAGATAGCACTGATTGAGGAGGAAAAAAAAATGTTTACAATGAACACCGTCTTTCATGTAGTGTTTGCAAACACTGTAATTAATTGTAGAAACACTGAATTAAAGGATTAGGATAATAAACAAGGTTGATAATAAATAAGGTTGGTATCTAGTCAGACTGAAGAAAAGTATCATTGAGATGTTCTCTTTAAATGCCCACAACCCTTACAGCAGAGGGAACAGCATTTTTTGGGCTCTGAGGGGATCACAAGGTTCCACATGTGATTTCTAGGGATGAGTTCAGTTTTGAGAGCATGTAAAGCATTATGTGTGTGACAGTTCTCTTTCAAGCTAAAGGAATTCCCTTTACCATCATGTTTTACTAAACACACGTACATTATAATAGTTTTGTTCTTTGACCCAGAATTAAATTAAAACCCGGAGACTGTGCAACTCAACTGGTTGAGCTCTGTTGGTAGGTTTGTATTTTAATTTGGGCAGTGTCTACAACGAGGAAAAGACAGACTTCTTAGGAAGAACATGGATGTTTGATATTTCCTGTTCCAGAACCTTTGCTTGAGAAGTCGTGTTGGATTTATTTCCCTTTCAGAATTTATAAAAGCTATCCTGAACACTCAGCTGTTTAAATACTGGTCTGCTGTGCTGCTGCAGAGGCGTTTTTACTTTCATATTGCTTTCATTCAATAAGATGCGCATTTTTTTCTGTATAAATGAACTCATATTCAGTAGTGCAATTGATGAATTCTCCTCCTCTTTTTTTCCTGCTGTAACACTGGCAAGCAGTTCAGTTCATCCAGGTGTCAGTGCTTTTAGTTGTGTGATCAGAATTTTCTAATGAGGGGAGGAAACGGTAAGAACTGGTTTGAAATCACTTTTCAAGTTCCAAAAAGAAAAAAGAAAGCAAAGCCATCTTAAAATTAACAGCTGGAGTATTATTCTTTATGGCCTTTCAGAAGGGAAAGAATAGAGATGGATTTTTTTTTTTTTTTTGGCTTGTGTGAGTGCAACCTTACACAGTTTTCCTCTCATTTTTCTCTCATGTTCACCCCTCATCTTTATCCTAGAAATGTAATTCCTCTTCTGATGTCTTTCCTCTGAGGTTTGTCCTCTGTGACGCAGACTTGGTTCGGTTGACACAATCTCTGATTCTGTTCAGTTTTGCTCTTTTTTTTTTTTTTTTAACACCATGTCTCACTGTATTTTTGGTCAATTAATTTTAATGATCTTTTTAGAGAAATTTTTTTTTCCTCTTTTTTTTTTTTTTCCCCTGAAGCCCAAGTAAATTGAAAGCAAAAATAAAGCCATGCCAAGTGGTTTCAGGGTGCTTAGGACAGAGTAGTGTCTGCACAAGGGCACTCCACCCCATCTTGTGAATAAAAAGCTTGAGTGAGGTATGTATTGCTAGGCTTCAATTACTGTTTTCTCTTGGCAAGGGGGGCGGGGTTAATCACATTTAAATAATATTTCGGTGTGGGGTCCTTTTTTTTTCCTGTGGAAATGTTTCTACAAGGAGTGTCAATGTATTTTGTTTTTCCTCTTCTCTTCCCCAAAAGCACAGGACAGAAATGAGGAAGTACTTCAGCAACCAGGTGATCATAGATGAAATACTGTGTATCTGATGTGACTGGCTCCTGACCTTGCTCATTGGTTATGAGAGCTTTTTTTCCTGCTACAGGATACTTGTATCCTCTTTGGAGTAACTTTGTAGGCTTTATTGGGATCCACTTGGATAACACTGGGATACAGCACTTCTGCTAGGCAACTCGTGATTTTTATACAGTTGAGTTGTTGGGTGGTTAAGGCAGATGATGGCTTTCATGTAAATAGGTTTTTTTCCTAAAGCCAGTGTTTCTGGTGACTTTGAGCAGCAGCACTGATGTGTATTCTACCCATGAGTGAGTTAAAAGTGTTTTGAAATGGGAATTGGGACAGGAAGCTGCATAATAACCAGGTGTAATTTCTAAATACAGACGAGTTCTGTAGACACAGGTTGTTCAGATAAGAATATTTGGTGCTGTTAAAGACTCAAGGTTGGGAGTAGAAAAACATGCTATTCAGGCTGCTTTGTAGCAGTGATGCTTCCAGTGAGCAGAAGCAAATGTTTGGCATACAAAGTTTTATGACTTTTTGATTTCAAAAGATAGTCCAAGTTTACAGTAATAAAAGCCTATTTTGTATTCATAGTGTTATAACAAGGAGGGGTTTTTTTGCCTTCAGAAAGTCCCTGTAGGAATAGAGAGTCTGTAAATGCATTACAAGTTGGGTCTGTAAACTGGCAGCACAGTGCAAAGCTGCAGAGTTGAGTGCCAGAACTTACATTTGTAGTAGAAACAGATTTTTATAGACATTTGCTGCAACATGATGCATTCTGATATTTAAAACAGCCACTTGGAATTGCCCTTCCCTAGATTTTCAGGTGATGGCAGTTTTAGAGCACCTTTCAGTTGAGCAGCAATTCAAAGGTACCCTCTGCCTTTCTGGTCTCGGATGTGAGGCTGATGCTGCAAGGACATGCTCTGCTTCTTAGAGGAGACTCATCAGTATGATGGACTTTAATTCAAGGTAAAACTGGGTGGACAAATAGTGAGAAATGATACGACACTTCCTACCTTTCTTCCTGAGAACCCAGCTCTTGGTGCCTGCTCTTCTGTCTCAGGGCTA
The DNA here is from genome assembly GCF_003984885.1 of Neopelma chrysocephalum. NCBI lineage: Eukaryota > Metazoa > Chordata > Aves > Passeriformes > Pipridae > Neopelma > Neopelma chrysocephalum. The sequence goes on from NW_020897749.1 coordinate 1,085,166, forward strand.
CCATCATCAGTGATCCTCATGTGCAGAGAAGAAATGAGGACTCTGTGATTTCCTCTTCCATTTGGTGGAGTGTTAGCTGACTGCTTGCCCTTATACAACCAATGTTTTATCAATTATGCTGTTCAACAACAACTTGAGGGAAAATTATATCACAAGGTAAAGTCTGGTCCTCTTATGAAGTAGCCATAATTTCAATTACTTTGTTTCATTTTGGAATGGGGATCTTGTCATTGTAAGAGTTAAAACAGCTTTGGCTTCCTTCAGTGCTGTGCTATGAATGGGTGTAATCTGGCAAAAATGTGAAGTACACATTTGCTCTTCATCTAAAAGGAGAAAGTATTTCAAGCTATAGTATCTCAAATTAATTTAATGACATCGTGACAGTAACAGAGGGTCTAGGAATGCTATTATAATTCATTCACATAATTCATGCTATTACAATTCAGTCATAGTTAAGAACTCGTTTTTGCGTGTAGATCTTGGGGAACAGCATGTCCATTCATCAGGATTATGGGGAAACTTGAAGATCTATAAGGATAAAAGAATAAAAGCTGGATGGGGGGATGAATAGGGGTAGTTAAAAATTCCTTTGTCGCGCTGTACAGCAATTCTAACCATGAAAATAGGCTGGATATTATCTCTTTTAAATCAGAAATTTGTGGAAATTAGCTGAAAAGTTCAGCCTTTCAAAGGGGCATAATAAACCAAAGGTCTTAGCACTGTCTTTCTGCTTTTCAAGTGAGAGACTTCCAGGTCTCTGAGCTTTGATCTTGGAGCCAGCAGTGAGAGGCAATGCCTATTGCAGGAGCAGTTGCAACTCTTGGCGTCACCACCAAATTTTAATTTTATTGTTGGTTAGGGATTCTTTTGTCTCAGCTGCAATTCCTTGAGGGGTGTTGTTTCATAAGTATTAGCAGATCTTCCCCTTTTCCCTCAAACATAATTCTGCCCTGAGGTGTTGCTGTTTCTTCCCTACATTGAGGTTGTGTGTGTTTACTCTGCACATATTCAGCTGAAGGTATTCCAGGCACATCATGTATTGCTATTTAAGGTTTTGGATGTTGTGAGATGGGAAATAAGAAAACCAGTTCAGTGGGATAACTACCATGCTGTTAACTGAGGAGCAAAGAAATAAGATACAGAATATGTATTAAAAGAAATGGTTTGCAGTATTGTTTTGGCAACAAACTTGTGTGTTGACAGAGCAAGGGAAACTCTGAGGTACTCGGTTCCATAGCGAAGCAAAACATGAAATGAAGTAAACCCCTTAAAATAAGGGTTGATTTGCCAAGTAAAATATTACTATGCTGCTTTTAAATATGTTAATTTGAGTAAATTCAGAGAACTGAGCAGAGATTGTCACTGGTTTATGCTGCCTCTAAATGGTATCTTAGCAAGTTGCCTTGCTTACATGTTCCTCAGTTTCTCAAGTTGCAGGATTTTTATTTGCTTTAGCTTTTTTCAAGTTAAAAACCCAAGCAAAGAAATAAAACAAAATGACAAACAGAAACCAAGCAAAAAACCACCCCCAAACCAAAATCCTAAATAATATCCTGCTTTGTTGGGTGCTTAAGATTTTAACGTTTGGGATGTATTTTGTAACCATTAGATAAAATACACTGTATAAATGTGCAGTAATAGATACACAATTTTTCCCTTCTTCCCCTAATAATTCATTTAAGTGCCTGTGTAAGTAATCTCCAGTGTTGTCCCACTGATAAAAGATACTTCAGAGTGGATATGGCTCAATATACAAAAGTGTGTTCTTTTACTTTTCCTGCCCAAGAAATAGCATGTGTCTTGATTGCAATTTTTAGATTAGGATTTTTTTCCTTCCTCTGAAATCCCCCATCTGCTTTATGTTATTCAATATTCAATTTGTAGTTTTCAGAGAGCGTTATTCAAGCCACAGTAACCCTTTGCAGCAGTTGGCTTGTTTTGCACTGTCTGTTCAGGCTTTAGTCTTCTGATTGCTGTCAAATATCTGCATTGTGCTGTTTGGTTAGCTTTGGAGAGTTCTCTTGGATATTTTAGAGCTCACTAACACTTCAAAAAATCACAGATGTAGTAATCTAGCCCTGATGAAAAAAATACCTTTCCTTTGAATTCTCAAAAATAAGAATTGGTAAGAATAGAAAAATATGGCTACCAAGAAGGCTTTGGCTCCGTTACATCAGACTCCTGAAAAAGAAAAGCCATACAGATATAAAAGCTGTTGTGGCAACATGCTTTCCTGGTGGAATTAATAGTGAATGCTCTTCTAAAAGCACCTTTCATTATTAACCCACATCAGTTACTAATACATGGGGATAGCTGAGTGAGGAGTGCACTGAGGAAGGTAAGTAGTTGTCAGAAGGGACTTAAGGAATGCTCCTCCTCCATGGCATTTGTAAACTGCATGGTGTGAGCTGCTGCTGTTGTGAAGCAATAACCATGTATCTGTGATGCCTTAATCAGTTGCTGTCAAATGTTTGCTGTTGGCATCTCAGTATAGTAAAATAAGTTTGAATAAATTGGGAGGAAATGAGTCAGTCTGTGTTTAAAAACCCATTAGCATACAGTGCACAAAGCCTTGTCATGAGGGAAGTTGTTTCCTCTACTCTAGTTTCCTTTATGAGTCTCCCAGCTTCTCTAAAATAAGCATGAAGGGTATCTTTAGTTGCCGTGGAAGTTGTGTCATGCCAAGACAAAAGGTAGATTCTTCTGGTAGAGTAATTTTAGACAAGGTATCAGGGAGATATTGTTCTTCTGGTGTGAAAAATGGACAGTGGTGTTATCAAGATGTAGTAAAACAATATGCAGTTTTTAACTGCATTTGACTGAAGCCTTTGGATTACATCGAAGCCATAGATCTCAAGGCTACTGTTTCCATAAGCTGCATTTGACTGTTTTTGATAAGGATGTGGTTCTGTGGTAGCAGGTTTGGGAAGCTTACAGCAACTCCTCGGCAAACTTTGAGACCACTTAAATTCTGCTCTGCATGGACCAAATCTTATTTTTTGAGGGGACAGAAGCACTATCCATTTGTTTGTGTAAGCAGCAGTGTATCCATCTCCATCACTCAAACAATGGCTTCTCTTTTTCCAGCAGCCGCAGCTGCTGCGAGAGAAGGATGGGGAGGCCGAATAAAAGGGCGGGTTTACAGCTCACAAATCGGAGGGTGTTTGGCAGTGTTGGCTTTGGGAAAACTCATACAAGCTCATACAGCAACTGCCCAGTGTTTTTCTGCTTCCTTGGTGCCAGTAGCAAGTCTGTCTCCAGATAAGAGTATGCATGTAAGAAAAGCTGAGCTGTCTGGGCAGCCATTCCCTTCTTCAAGAGACTTTCTTGAAAAGATGGGAATAGCTGTTGAGCAGGTGTTCAGCCATGCTGGTTTTATGTTGACTTTTGAACTGACAAGCCTTGGAAGACAAAATAACTCAACTGGCTTAATATTGCTGCAGAATCTCCTGATCGTTCAGGGCTTGCTAGTTAACAAAGTGTCAAGGGCAGAATTTGTCATGGTGAAGGATCTCGTACCAACCAAGTTGAGGGGTTTGTATTTTGGAATTTGTTGAAGATGGCACTTTTTTCCCTCCTGATGGTCTCTTTTTTGAGGATGGATTTTATCTATACTATGGCTTCTCCAATCACATTGGCTTTTAAATCCTGTAGGAAAGTTACCTCTAGTGCAGTTTCCTGTTAGTTCATCTGATATCTGGCCCCCAATGAAGGGCATCCTCTTGCCTCTTTGACTCAGTTTTCTGAATGTTTTGTTTTGTAATTGAACAATTAAAATATATGTGTTCAGTTTGTTGATTGAGTGGAAATCTGTCCCTCATTCAAGGGTTGCTTTTTCTCTGTATCAAGCAGGGGAACCAATTCTCCTGATGTGCCACATAGTAACCATTTGACAGAGGGAAGCAGTGGGAGCATTTGCTCTTTGGGAAAATTTTGTGGCTTCACCTTTGTGTTTCTGGTCTGTGCGAGGTTCTCTTTAAAGAAGCAATCTGATATAAGTAAAGTATCTTGGTAATGAAGAAATGGTTTTGCCTGATTGCTTTCAGTTCTGGTTTGATTTTGTAGTTTTGCTTTCTCTACAGACGCCTATAGGAGGTGGGGCTGTGGTTTGATCAGGAAAGAATGTCAGAAAAATGAGAAGAGGATGAGAATGTGGAGGGATGATGATGATTATTATGATTATTATTGGATTTATTTTTGCTTCTTACTCGGGGTCTATTATGGCCCTGAAATATGATGTATCTTAAAGTAAAATAAAAAAAAATGAGAGCAATTACCTGGTTTTGGTAGCGTGGCAACATTTCTGGAGACATTCTCTGAAGTATTCCCAGTGGACATGCACAATTAAGGGAAGTAAGTAGTTTAAGATAGAATACATAATCTACATAGTGACTTCTAGAATAGAAAGCCTCTAAGTAGACAGGTGATTACTGTGTGCATTACAGGAGAAGGAAGACTGTATGAAAGCTATTTATACAATATACATATTCCCTGTCTGAAAGCTAAGTGAGCATATGCCTGGGAGCTGCACTAACAAAATAAACAGATGAGGTTTCTTTTTAACTTTTAAATAATACAACTGCTGCCTCCAGTCAGTGTCAGGATGAATGACTTCTCTTTTGTGATCCGTGTGCTGGATTAGTGCAGGAAATTTTTTTGGGTTGTTTTCTGAGCTATTTCTTGATGACTGGTTCAAATGTGGTGTAGGACTATACTTGTTGCCCCAAATATTAAGGGGTAGCTGCTCTCTACAAGTCTTTTCTTCAGAAGCTGTGCTTAACACTCTGTTCTCCTGTGTGACAAAATGATTCAGGACCTGTCTACTGAAGGAGTGGTTTGACTCTTACATCAGTCAGTGCTATCATGATAGGTATTGCTTGTCTAATATTTGGTATTTTCTTTCCATATGTGCAAAGTGTTCTGCTACCCAAAGCTAGTTTTGCTGTCTTTCTTTAGGCTGAGAATTGTCAGAAGTCACTTGTTGAAACTTTTAGGCTTAAGCCAGAAGAAAGGTTTTATACAAATCAAATCTCTTATTGCAGGAAATAACTAATTTTTAACTTGGCTTCTTAACTAGTGGTGTATCTCTGTTTCCAGTTCCCTGATTAACTTTCTGATCTTTTGGTTGACTGTGACCAGTTTGGCAAAAAGCAGGTGTGCTTAGAAATTTTTCTGCAAGTTCCATGAAACTGAGCCAGGGGAGGAGGGGAATCCTAGGAAGGCTCAGAGAAGAAGACAGTAAGATGGACTCACGTTACAGAGTTAACATCAATAAATCTGTCGTCAAAAACGTCCCAAACATAAGAAAAGCTGTGGTCAAACGTAATATACGAAAAATTAGAAGACGAGCCAGTGTTCACAGAATGAGATGTTTGAGGTGGTCAGAGCTCTGGCTTTTGGCAGAATAAAAGTAATTTTGACATGTTTGTGTGTGGGGGTTTCTTAAATATATGAGAGTTCTTGTAAGCAGCCGTAAGCCTCTGCAGTCATTCATCTGTTTTCTTTGCCAGCTGTAGGAGCTGAAGTGCTGTCCAGCATCACCAGGTGCTTGTGAGTGCAGTTATCTTGAGGGGTGTGTGAGATTTTTGGGTGGCAAAGGTTTAACTTCCTCTTGCAGTGAAACAAGTGTGAGGGCAGACAAGTTCCGAGAGAAGGCAACAGAATGTCTGAAATCAACTCTTTTATGCAAAATTATGTTAATAATAGTCTCAAATATTTTACATTTCTGTAATCAGTAAATCACAAAATATTCCAGTGCTGACTGATTTATATGGCTGTAACACTGGCAGTATTCAAAGTGTTTTATAAATTAATACTCAAAGAGACTCGTGGTGCACAAAACAGATTGAGTTTTTTATCTTCAATTACTTAAATTGCTCTGTAAGCTATTTACTTCCATCTTTTTTTGCTTCTGCCCAATACCTATAATCTGAAATACAGTGTCTGACTTGTGAAGTCGATCTAATAGGTGCAGGTTCTGTAATTCATTCCAGGGGAATTCCCCCAATTTATTATTAAAAAACCCCAAGCAAAACCCACATAATTACTTCAGAAAACACAGTTCGTAATCCCGGAAAACAAGCTTGTGAAAAAGAAAGATTTCTACCAATTCTATTTCATGGTGTTTCCCAGGTCACCTCACAGGTAACGTAATAGGATACAAATATGCTGCCAACGTGAGACAGAAACCTCTTTATAAAGCTCAGTGACAACTAAACTCTGTGTCAGTGGCTGCATTGGCAATCTGCTGGAGACTTATTTATCTGTCAGTTTATGCATCTTTCATATCATTTGCATAGTCTAATTGTGTGTTGACTTTTAAATAAAATTAACCTTGTGCTGGCTAGTTAAGATTCATGTCCTTAAAAACGGATGTGCTTTGTAGTCCCATTTGAAAAAGGAAGAGAAGTATTTCCAGTTACAGAATGAATTTTAAAATTTTGATTTTGGGTACCTCTTTTTGTTCAGATGAAGAAAAGATCTGTCCTCAAATAAGAATGCTCAAGTAATGAAGAGAGCATTATCCAGTAGGAAAGTTTAGATTATGAATTTAATGTTACTTTCTGCACTGTGGAAATAGTGTGCTCTGGGTAGATGCTTCTGGTTGTCAGAAGATGTAAATCAGGATGGAGACGGGTTAATAGTTGATAAGGGACAACTTAGGATCATTATGCATTAAAAATCTTTTATTGAATTAAGCTAAAACAATTAACTTAATAATTTATCGTGGTATTGACACAAATCTCTGCATTTTCCAATCTCATATTTTATTACAAATACTATTGGCAAACATTTTCAGTATATACATCAGAGATAAAAACCCACAAAGGAATATATAAATTATGTGTAAGTAGTTGACGCACGGCACCGAGGGGAGGAAGTGGTCTAGTGGACAGAGAAAAAAAAAAAACCAAACGCTTGGGAGAAGCACAGTCTGCAGTTATGAATTATTTCATATAAATATTGCCTATGGCATGGATATTTAAAGAGGGTGAAAAGCCGAATATATTACAAGAGCTCATATCAGCCGCCGCTGGTGAGCTCTGGGAGCAGGGAGAGAGGAGGGGACCCAACTTGGGAGCCGGGCTCAGAGACACCCTGGCGTTGTTTCCTTAGGTAACCAGGCCCGAGTCACTTCGTCTTTTTGAAGAGTTAAAATGTGTTGATTCTCCCTGTGAGTAAAGATAAAGGATTTTTGAGGAATGGGTGGGTTTCGGAGCGGTCTGCGCCGAGCCGGAGAGCGCGGGCAGCACCCCCCAGATGGCGCTGGCCGTGCTGCTGCTGCTGCTCTCCCGCCGCTGTCCGAGCAGGAATCGCTGTGCTGGGAATTCTGATGGGGCTGTGTGGAAAATGTATGCCTTTCAGGTGACTGCTGGAAACCAGATGTTTTTGATAAGGTTTTGATAAATGTATCGGGATCCATTGAGAATAAGATTTAACATGAAAATAAATAAAAAGCACCCAGGGGAGTAATTCTATTTTATTTATATTCCTTAGCTCAGATAGATTTATTTTTAAAATTTTTTGTTCCGTTCCTTTCTTCTAGCCTTCTTAATAAGAGCACTGGACAATTTATCCCCATGATGAAATTATATGAAATGTTTTTTGCCCTTTTTTGAATCTAAAACCTTCAGCAATGCATACAGCACAACTGAATTTTCAAAGGAAAACTCTTTGAAGTCCTTTTTTCTTTTTTCTTTCTTTGTGTCTCTGTCTCCCCCTTTCTCCATCTCTCCCCCCTCCTTCTCTCTGTCTGTCAAGTTCAAGAGCAGCTCAGATGCCATGAATTAAGTGAAGCACAAAAGGGGAAAAGGAGACCCTTTTGAAGAACAAAGGCCTCCCATTAGGCTGCCGTGTTCTTTCTCTGACCAAAATTGCTCCCTACATGGTTTTTATTGCTGTCCACATGCTTGGCACATAAGGTAAATACAGTAGGACCCTCGTTACCTCACACTCTCTCTTCCTCTTCCCCCTTCAATAAATGTTTTGTCTCTTTGATGTCCCTAGTAATTCTTATACTGATTGTTCCCACCCTCATAAAAGCCCCAGGGGTAGTCATGGTGGTGGATAGCATTAGATACTGTGTAAATGCTTCCAGAAAAGAAGACAAACTGCAGCCAAAGAATTTATTTCAGGTGGAAGAGAATGGGAAGGAAATACAGATGTTTTCTTCTCAACATGTTGTCTCCATGCCCCAGCTATGCTTGTATATCCCAGGGAAGTTCATAATTTCTTCCTGTTTGTTTCAAAAACAAACAGGGAAGGAGGGCTAAATCAGAGTTATGAGAAAATGCATGCCACAAGACTTTAAAGCTATGTAAGTCTTAAGCCTTCCTGATTATTTATTTTCCTTCAGTTTGGACAGCTCTCTGTGTCAGAGTTCTGGTGAAAAGTACCAGCTAAGGTTCAGACCTAGGCAGATTTTAAAATGTGAACTCCACATTGCACACCCTTTAAAAATACATCAGCCAGGCCCTTCTTACTGAAGAGAAGATTAAAAATAGCACTGAAATGTATGCATGTGGATAAAAAACTGAAACCAGTGTAAAACACTATCTTAAACCTAAAATTGCAACTAAACCTTTTAGTACCTGAATGACAAAATTTGCTAATAGTTTCAAAGACATCTTTTGGTGAGTTGATTTTTATGGCAGAGTCTTGAGGGGTGAAAAGAATTGATGTGGGATAGCATAATTCATGCCTAAGTTGCCTGGAAATTGTAAAGTATTCTTTAGAATTTGGAATTATGTTCTCCCAACTTCTACCCAAATAAACAGTTTTCAGAGATACCTATTTGGTTTGGTATTTGTGTTTGCTTTCATCTTCTAATTCTGCATTTTCACGGACATGAAGTATTTGTAATAGCTTGTGTAACACAATTAAATATGTGATGATTAACAGAACATGCCCTACCATTTTTATTTTTGGCACTGCTTCTTAATGCTTCCACCTCACCTCCTGGAGTATATTCTTTTATGAGCATCTACTGTTATGAACATAGTAATTGCAGAGAAAATGTCAACAAGACTACTTAAATAACAATGACTCTTATCAGAGTTTTGTAGATTACAAGGCAAGGAAAATCGCCTTGAAATCTGACTTGTCATGGCAAGTTGAATTTTTTCTTTTCTTCCCCCACCCCATGTTGATCATGTTGCATAAGAAATTTTAAAATAAATTATTGATTGTAATCAGTCACTCTGTGTGAGCAAGATTTTACATTCGCGTGTCTCTGCAGAGGAATTAAACTCACTTCCCCCATCCACTCGTAATTGGCCCACTTAGCTTCCTGCTGTGTGTGTGTGGGGGGGGAGGAGGTGATGCTGCCATTTATTGAACTTTCAGTGTGTAATTGCCATGTTTTGGTCCGTATTTTATGCAAGGAGGGATCGTCTGAAGTGGAGTCTGTAAGTTCAGGTGTTCTGGTAGGATGCCCCGTAGGTAGCAGCAGCACATCTGCTCGTGGTGGATGTGGATGCTGTGATTAATGGCCGCGGCTACAGCTGCCTGAGTATGGAAGATGAACCTTTGTTCTGCCTTCCCCCCTCCCTCTTGCCATGCCCCATTTGTCATGTAGCCTCTCCTGTTGTCGTTTAACCTATGTCCTCTTGCCCTGTCGTGGAGCTGTACCTGGAGCCGTCTCCCCCCAGCCTCACAAATCTGTGCCAAACCCTCCCTTCCCATCTGCCCGTTCACTGGGCAGGGCAGGTCCTCGCCCCGCTCCTGAGCAGCAAAGGCAGGTCTGGGCAGTGCCAAGATGGTCGTGGCAGCCCCTGGGGGTGGAACAGTGGGTGAGGAGATGCTGCTGCCACATCCACTCTTTGGCCACAGCATCCACTGAACAGTGTTATCCACCAACCATGGCACGGGGATGCTTTTGTTGGGAATTGTGTGGAGTGTAGTGCACACACCACAAGTCTGTGAAACACTGGACTCCAAGGCTTCATGTTGGGTTGAGTAAGAGGAAGACTTTCTAAGGGAGGTGGGGCTATATCATGCAATTTAGTAACATGATTTTAATGCTACTTGGAATTTCTATAAAGATGAAGAGCAACTTTATATAAATAAATTTTACCAACACAAATAAGCAGCGAGTGTCAGCTTCTGAGTATTCCTTCCAGCACTAATAAGAGAACAATTTTCCCAGGAACATCTTGTAGGTAACTTTTTATGGATTCTGTCAGATTACATCTTTCCTTACTTTTTTTTTCTAAGAATATGTAATGTACACCAAGAAGAGAACACTGAATTTTCAATCTTATGTCTGCACAAAACAGACTTAGGGCCTGAACTTTGAGTTTTATTTGGCAATTTCAGTGGCATAGTAGATATAAAGACTTAATGGCTTCCATTGAAGACTTCTTGAAATAAGTAATGAAAAATGTATTAGCAAGAGGCTTAGTTTTAATTACTCTGAACCACATTCCTTCCTTACATAGGAACTGCAAATCTTCAAGTGTTTTGGGGTGGAATCCTGCAATGGAAAACACTTATATTGCTACCCTTGAAATAAGCTGAACATTTTTAAGAAATGGTGATGTCTTCAGAATGATTTTATTTCTTTGGCATTGATGCTGCTAGAAGTTTCTCAGCTTTGTCTTAATTTTGACCTCCTAGACATTCAGGAAGGGCTTGCTTAGCAGAGCTCTGAAATGTTAGGTCAGTTATCCTGGTCATTGAATAGTCACATTCACAGCATCAGTCCAGGATAAGAGGTTCATTACATCATCTGCTCCTTCCCAAAGGGATAATATTTCTTATTAGATTCTTAGTAGAGCTTTGAAGCTGTGTAACTACTCACATCTTCATCACACAAAACGTAAAATTTCTGAAGTTCAAACAAATAAAATTTTCTGCTCTTTGGTTTGCAGACAACAGCAAGCAAGACTCCTTGCACTTTGGACTGTAGCTGGCATCTGAGTTCTCTGGAACGTGCTCTTTTTCACAAGTTTGCTTTAGGTTATAATATGGAGATAATTCTTTTTACGTTTAACTTCCTTGTTTCTTGCATTTAGCATTTTTTTCAGGCAGCAGCATAAAACAGCAACTTATGCAAAAAAGGTTGTGTTGCATCTTGGATTTTGAACACTGAGTAAAACTTTCAAAGTTTGTTACCATTCCTCTGCAAGAGGAGGTTTTGTGTACTGACACTTGGTGTTTTCTTTTCTAAGGGCAAAACAAAGTGTTAAATAAATTAGAAATTGTTGTAGCAAAATCCATTCAACCACATTCAGTAAAGGGTCTTCTTTGGTAGGTGAATTTTTCAGGCTGTAGTGGTTTAGGAAATGATGACCTGTCTGTTTTGCCATGACAGTGTGGTCTATCCTGACTGGCCATAAGAAAAGAGGAGACAGGACTTCACATACAACTGACCTTTTGGTAACCTCTTGCTCTGAAGGACATACAGGAACTGTCCATGTATAGAACAGTCAACACCTTTTTGACTAATCTGCTTTTATTAAGTGCAAAATCTAAATTTTGTACAGCTGCAGGCACATGGCTATTTAACTCAGGTGATTGACACACTATAACTTGTGATGCTGGAGACTTGGCTCTTTTATTTGCACACCACTCCCTGGATTGGAACAAAAGAATCATTGTTTTCTCCATGTGTTTCTGTTTCTCCAGTCATCAGGAATATGAATAAAGGTTCATCACCTTAACTGAGCAGAGAAGTGCTGGCTTCTGCCCCCAGCGCTGTTGTGTTGGGTTTTTTTGGGTTTTTTTTGGCATGATAGGGTTTGGGAGGTTATTTTGTTGGGTTTTTGGGCAGGTATGTTTGCTGTGTGACCTTGATCAAGCTGTTTCATTATAGCATCCCTTCCTTCTTTTCACACTTTTGTCCCATTTTTATTGTTTGAAATAGAGACAGTGGCAACCAGTTTTGGAGGTTTTGGAGATAATTGACAAAGTCAGTCTTGATTTCAACTTGTCAGTTTGATTTCTGTTGTCCAGTCACTTGACTGTCTGATCTCAACAGTACTTCGCCATGTTTTTGAAGTCTGAGTGGTCTCTAAAAATTACAGCGATGCACAATCAGCCCTCCCAGTTCAGATTACTGGTGTCAAATTCAGTGAGCTGTTCTCAAGATTTTGTACCTTGTTTTAAAGTGAAATATATTGTTGTTTTCCTTTCAAAAAATACCCCATCCCAGCCTAATACATGAAGCAAAAAATCCTCAAATAATAACAGAAGCAAAACCTCCTGCTGTACCAAAAACCTCCACCAACTCTTGTAATTCTTCACCTCTGATGTTTGTTTTCCATGTCAATTCTCACTGATACAGTCTAGGTTATTCTTATGCATTACAACCCATTTGGTTTCACCACCCTTCCAGTTTTTGGTGCTGCATGTCCAAATGTAGAGATTTTTAAAGACTTATCTTGCATTCAGAACTATTTCTAGCTGATCTTCTGTGTTCTGGAACTGGAATCAGCCAAATGTCTCTGGTTTAGATCATTGCAGCTGCAGTATCTGAGAGCCTCATGATCTTTCCTCACAATATCCTGTGAGGCAGGAAGGATTTGTATAGACAGTAAACTGAGGCACTAAGGGCAAGTCTATAAAGATATTTAGATATGATTGTGGGTATGTGTTCTCTCTTGTTGTGGAATTACCTTGTTAAACGTTGTATCGGGTTCGAGTAGGTGCTTAATTATCCCTTGTGGATTTTCTCCTGACTTCCCTTGACATGGGAAGTCTGAAACCAGGTCTCCCATGCCCAAAGTTTATTAATTTGTTAACAGGGAGCTTTATAATTTGGTGGTTTTTTTTTTTTTGATAGATCAGGATTTTAGTTCTCTAGGAATATTAACTCTTCCACTGGGGTTTCTTGTTAAAAGCGACAGTAGTACAAAGAAAGCCATGAAACCTATATTCTAATTAGATCTCTTCCTTTTTCTGCTTACCATGACACAATAATCTTTGCAGATGGAGTGGGACTGCTGCTATATTCTAAACTCCTTCCAGTTGGATCCTTCTTTCTTTGTGACTATCCCTGCTTACGCTTCATTTTTGGACAAGTAGTCTGTTGGGTTGATTTTTTTTTTTTTTTTGAGGTGTGTGTAGCATTAGAATTCAGGAAAATCCATTCTCAGGAGAAGATTTTAGATGTGGAGCACTCCTTAAAATGTAGCCCTAAGCTGTTACCCAGAGAGAGAGAGAGACATGAGCTGTCTACACTTACCTGTTCTCCGTGGTTCACGTTTAGGGAACACCCCCCCTGATTTTTTCCTGAGTTACTTACGGATTTGTATGAGCATATATTGTAATATTGTGTTGCAGTACCTGTCAGTATTCTTGGTGAGGTCTAGAGAGTTGTGTAAATGACTTTTTCACTTTAGAGCTCCTGCATGAAATTCACTGTCTAGGATTAAGCACTCTGATCCCAGGTTCTGGTTTTGGACATACAACCCACACTGGAAGAGAGTAGCCCTGCAGTATGCAATTTTACATTAAAGTCTCATGGATCACTTTCATATCCATACTTGGAGAGCTTAATTAATGGAACTAATTACTGTTCCAGATAGATCTACATGTCCCGACGTGAATTAACACAGGGTTTGAGAAAGCAGGTAGGAAATGAAGTTGTCACGTTTGTGGCTGCTTATCAGCTGTTGAGTCTAAACACTCAGCTCTCCGTGGGAGTTACAGCCGTGGCCCAAACAGTTCTTTTTCCCAGAAGGCATAATTTTCTCAGCTGAGAGAACACAGGTTTCCTAAATAGAGAATCGCTGCTGATAATCCACTTCAAAAAATAGGGAGCGAAACCCCGTCTTCTGGCTTAGGAGGCACACTGACCCACTCCTGTGATACCCACAAGCTGTAATGTCATGCCCGTGGTCGTCTTTGCCATTAGGAGAGGAACAGGAGCCCTTTCTGAGAGGCCAGTCTGCTTTTCTTTTTGCTTGTCTCGTAGCCAGGGTGCAGCTGGCTTTGTCTTCACAAGGAAAATTGCTGCTGCTGTTGGCTGCGCGGGTTCGCTCTGTCTCGGGAGGAGAGAGACTCGCAGTTCTAATCTTGCCTTGCCTCTGGTCAGGCAGCTGATTGTTTTTCTGGTTTGGTTCCTCCGGGTGGCATCTGTCTTCAGGAAAAATTTCCTTACAGCCCAGTGTGGGCTGCTGAGCTGTGGCTGCCTCAGCACCGCTGTTTCTGGCTGCTGCGCTGAATTAATTATGTGAGCTGTGATGTAGGTGCTGGAAATGTTTGTGGCTGTTCAGAACGGAGGAGCTGCTTTTAAATGAATTTCTTTGTCATCCTCTGAAGCCTTTTTTCGTTTGTTTTGACTTTACTCTTTTTTTTTTAATTTTTTTCCCCTGAAAAATAATACTTCATCTTTCACATGTATAAAAATGGGGTTGGTGCCACTAAGGGTGCCTTTCCTATTCGTTAATGTCTTTTGTGATCTTATTCTCAATATTGAAAGTGGTTCATGTGCCTACACAGTATTTCACTCCTGTCTCCTAAGCTTTATCTTACTGTAACTTTCTATATGTATATGCTTGTTTAATACTAAGCAACTGTTTCTTTGTTGTTCAATATGTTATATTTTAACTGTGTCTAATTGACTTGGTATTACTTGAAGGTTTCTCCTAAAAACCTGTTTTAAAGGACTGAAAAACAGTGTTCTTCAGAAGATTGGGTTAAAATCGCTTGATGTACAGAATTAAAAATATGTGAACAATGTGGCTGTACACAGCCAGATGTTGCAAGATCAGCATGAACCTAACAAAGCCTAGAAGGGATTCTGCTCTCAATAGGTAAAGACTTGAACAAATACATGGGACTTGCAGTGTTCCCCCAAAGGCCAAAAGAAATGAATTCTCTCAAATCAGAATGTGATTTCTCTGGAAAAGTTTACTCCACTGAGAACACCTTCTCAGCATCTCCTGGGACTTGAACCATAAAGGTCTTTGGTTCAAAGCAAGCTGGAGTTTGCACAGGGCAAGGGTAGAGAAATAATTAATCTAGTGAAGACTGAGGCACTCAGTTATCTTGTGTTTCATGGAGAAAATGTGTACATGTGGTTGTGTTCTTGCCAGATGAATTATCCTATTGTTTTCTGTTGAAATATTCTCATATTAACCAGGGAAGAGCTTTAAAGGTTCAAATTTTTTGTGTGTGTGTGATTCATCTTTAAGAAGTTATAGTGGTTTTGGCTGGCATAGTGATTTATGCCATTCATAGCTGTAAAACTGAAGTTCTTCATAGTCTAAAAATCAACTCATATAATAGCAAACAATTTTCCAAATACAAAACAAATGTGTGTTCTGCAATGTTTGGATTGCTTTGCCTAAAGTCAGCTGCTGAGATGCCTCTGCTGCTCAACAGTTTCACTAATCAGTGGCTAAATAAAGTTAATAAGACTTACAGGTAGTCAAAACCTGTTTAGGTATTAAACAAAAAAAGTAGCATCACTTTTATGCTCTGTTTTGGTTTCTAGGGAAACCACAACTAAAGACACAAGTTAAAAGCGTGCTGTAAAGAAATGGCAAAATTCCATTAAAATAACAGAAACATTTCTTAACGTTTGCTGGTGTGTAAAATATGTGGTGTGGTGTATTGTAGCCTGCCTTCAGAGAGAACTACTGTTGAAAATTGAACACAGCCCAACTGTTGTGCAGCAGATACTTAAAGCATTACTGGGACATCTTTGCCTACTCCACTCCTACAATCAATTTGTGTTAACCATACCAAAATCTGGATTTTGAGGATATGCACGTGCTGAAGTTTCCCGTACTGTTTCTTCAGATGTTTTGAGCTTGACTGATGTGTGTAAAAGTTCCAACTGCAAGTGTTGCTTTAAAATGAAAATTAAAATTAATTTTTTGCATTTAAAAAACACGCTGTTCCAAATAAAGGAAGGGAACTCTCTTGTTCTATTTCAGTGGAGGAACCTGTAAAAACGCTGCTTGTGTGAAATTTCTCCTCTTTGTGGGCAAGGTGGGGAAGTGGAGTGGAGCAGCAGTTGGAACTCGAAAATGGATATTTCTGTATAACTAATAAAATTACTCTTCAGGTCACCAGGGCTGCAGAGTCAGCTGTTGTGTCCAGTGGATTTTGATTAAATTGGAGCGCAACATTTTCTTTTCCCCTTTGTGTGAATCTGGCTCTTTGAGGCAATGCCCTCCTAAAGCATGTACTGTTTCAGTCCTTATTTCAAACATTTCCATTCTTTGTACCTGCTTTGAGCACTAGGAATTTTTTCCTTCTGCCTTGACCTTGGTGTACCATGCATTTGTGAAGCTAATAAGGTAGATTTAAGAGAGTAGCCTGTCCCTCAAGTTGAGGGTGAGAGTCTGTGAAATAAAAACACAGTGTGTTGTAGAATGGAAGAGAACAGAAAGAGATGTTTTAAGAGGAGGGTAAATATGCCTTTACATAGTTTCTAAGTGGCAGGGGAAGAGATGATGCACTCTCAAAAGGTCATATTTTCTTTCTTTGGTAATGTATTTTTGTTGTTTGTTAACCTGTTTACAAGCTCTAAATTAGATTTTTATACTAAAAGTCTCTGAGCCTTATTAAACCTCCAAGGCTGGCTGGATTTTTTGGGCAGGGGGGTGTTTAAGCCTGTTTTTCAAAGAATGTTGAGATTATTAGATTATGCTGACTGTTAATTCCGTTTCTTGTGATTTTTTTCCATGCACTGTTCAGTTGGTCACATTTATCAGAAGCATGGAAGTCTCAAGGAGAGTAGATTCTTGGGCATTCCCCATAGATGGTCAAGTAGAGGAAACTGCTACTGTTCACATCAAAGGAAAGAATTCAGTAAGAACACGAGACTCATCAGTTGTTGGAAAATTAATGCAGAGAAGAGACCTTTTTAAACACACTTATTGCAGAAATTCAGCAAATCAGAGAAACTCATCCTTACTCTATTATGTGTGTGTGTGTGTATGTGTGTATATATATATGTATATATTATGCCCTTAAGGTAGACAAGTCTTTTGTATGTTTAAGTGTACAGTTACTTTTAACCTGTTTGTGGGGGACTGTACAAATGGTTGTACTGATAGAACTGAGGCAGTAGAGTAGGGGTGGAAACGGTGCCAAAAGAAGTGCTTTGCCAAAAAGGTGGCTCCTCTTGTTCTGAGATGACACAGATTTTAAGATTTTTTGGAAATTAGGATGCGCAGAACAACTTTTTTGTAGGTGGAGTCTCTGATGTATCAAAAGGGGCAAACTCTTGCTTTAATCATAATCTGGTTAAAAAACTCCAAAATACAACAATTGCAAGGTACGAGTAATTCAGAAAAGAACGTTTCCTGGTTTAATTGCCCAGTGAATTACATTGTCACTGCTTGTGGTTTAATAACATTTTTATCTTGCATTTTTTCAAGGGCAGAAAAGTTTTGGACAACTTTTAACCAAAATATGTAAATAGTATCTATTCACCACGTGTTTTTGGAAGCTTTTGTTCTGAGAAAGGAGGTGGTACATAAATAGGTTGAGAGCTTAAGGAAAGCTCTTGAGTTGAGCAGTGCTGTGCCAGCTTTTTTTTCTATGAACTTCCCCTATTAGAATATTACATGTATCAGTTTCTAATTCAACCTGAAATAACTGTATTTATGGTATGTTGGGCTCTATTTTGTTCTTCATTACCATGGCAGGTAGCAGAAGAAAAAGGGAAGGTTTATGGGTATCTTTTTCTTCTCTGTTGCTGGTAGGAGTTGATATAACTCAGACTTCTTTTATTTTTCAGTCAGAGTAGTATTTCAACTAGTTTTTAACGTACCTATCTATGAACTGTTGATCAAAACCTAATTCTCAGAGATGAGCATTACTTCTGCTGTCTTGGGTCAGTGTTGAGAAAAAATGTCTTGATCCTGTGGGCAGCAGCTTCAGTGGGTCTCTCTTGGCATTAATTGATGCATTACATTTTGCACATTGCCTTGTGTTTGAAGGAAGCTGAAAACATAGGAGTGCAAGTGTATTTTGCAGTATAAAACTTTTGGGTGGTCACATACATAATGCAAACAAGGGAGAGATGTTATGTCTCACAATGTCTTACACACTGTAAGACAATGTTTCTGCAGGCCCGAGGAAGACTGAGTTACAGTGAGAATTATCAGGGGTTTGTGAAAAATATGAATCCACAAAGGAGATAGAGGAGGCTCTGATGGATAGAAGGTATTTAACTGGAGCTTCTGGGAGTCAGTATGAGATGTTCTTGGTATATGTTCTTGGCAATCACGTTCCCATGGTGATAGGAAAGCACTCAGTTTTCTGTGTCTTGGTCTGGGCTTGTATTGGACAGATGGAAATCAAAATACAGATCTTATACTTCTTGCATAATTAACATTTGCATCTCACTGCTGTGAGATGTAACTGAGGCCAAAAGATTAACAGGATCAGGAAAGAAAAGGGATTATTCATTTACAGTACATTATGTTAGGTTAAATGAAAGTTTTGTAAAGCCTTTGTGAAGAATTGAAAAACCATTATACAACAGGGAACAAATAAAGTGCTAACCAAAGGGGATTAGGAAGAAACTTCTCTGGTAAGTAGGCTATTCCATGGGTGTCCACTGTGAGGTTTCTTGTACCTTGTATTAATCATGGTCAGGCAACTTTTTAGGTTAAGTGATTCATCTCTTCACAACAACTCTTTATGGCCACTTAAACAGATGCTCTCTGTTGACTTGAATAGAAACGTGTAGCTGGAAAGACTGCTTAGGGAATCCAAGTTTAAATTTAGTTATACACGAGATCTCTTTCCAGAAGAGAGAGCCTCTGGAGAAGGGCCAGGGTCTGCCCCCATCAAAGTGTAACCAGAAAGCTGACAAAGGAATAGCAGGGCTGTTGTTTGCAGTAGGGGTGTGTGGTCAAAGTTGTGAGTGAGGAGGAGCATTTGGAGCGTCACATCTGTGCTAGGGAGGCCAGTGGTGGTATCAACCTCACCAAGTAGAGAATTTTTAAAGCTAAAATAGTGGGTACGTGATGTAGAACTGAAAGCACGTCTGATTTCAAGTGTGATAATAAAAAACTCCCCCTTATTAGTAAAAATTGGTATTAAAAACAAATAAGGTGAGCTCAGCAGCTATAAAAATGGCCTTAAATATGATACATGTGTTTTTGTAATTAGGCAGGACAAAAACCTAGGAAATTAATTATTAATTCTACCATTAATTTAATAGCCAAACTGATGATTCATTACACAGGTAGGATAGATTAGCTGTGAGCTGAAGTAATACTGTACGATTTCGAACTTGCACAGTGAAGTAAAATTTGAAAGAGAAGTTGTTTGAAGGGACTTCCTGATCTTGTAGTCTACCTGTTGACTCCTGCAGCCAAATTAATCTCTGAGAGCATAGATCTCAGTGAAATGTGCAAGTACAGAGGGCTGATATTTAAAAAATAATGTAAAAATGAGGGACATCAAAGAATAAACTCAGTGATGATGACTTATCTAAGTTGTACCTCTGCTGCGGGGTAATTCCATCAACAGAAGCTGCTTGACAGAGAAGTGACTGTCCATACTCTGCTATTTGGAAGGGTGCCATGGATTTTTTAGATTTAAAAAAAGAAAAAAAAAAAGGTTTATTGAAGAATAAATATAGTAAATACCTTACATGGCTTCCTTCCTCCTCATGAGACAAAGAGTAGTCCAAATGGGGGGCTGGTCTTCACTATTTTTCTGCTGCCCTGGGAGACCAGGGGTCCCAGCTCCACCTTCATCAGTTTGCTCACTGTCCTCTCCTTCTGAAATAGCAGCCTGTGTTTTCTCCTCACAATGATTATGTCCTGGTTAGCAAATAAGGATGAGAGGCAGTGGCATGGTTTGGGAAGCACTGTTTGATGTAGCCATGTGGAGTTACAGTATCTGCCTTTCTCAAGCTATTTAAATGCAAGTACATAAGAAATACCCTAGTCTGTTTTTCCTGATGGTGTTTAGCAAGCTGCTAAACCTCAAGTAGTGCCAATAAATGCCTTTATTTCAAAATTTACATCTAACACTTATCGTGATTGCATGATGAAGGATGAATATCTCTGCAGGCAGGATTTCATGAGCCAAAGGGAGTCATCGTAGCAGATTGTTGTCGAAAGATGCAGCACCTCTGCCCCTGCTCCCCAACCACCCCCTTCATCTCACCTTTCAACTTCTTGGGCTAGTTAAACACCTCTGTGGCCTGATAAAGCAGTGCCAAAAAAACCAACCCCCCCCAAAAAAGAGGAAATGGTGAGATTTCCACTCCCCTCTTGGGTGGGAGACAACTGAAGGGCTGACTGTTGACTAGTCCACAGGCACCTTTTGAAAGGTGCAAAAGGATGAGGACCTATGTTCTGACACAGATCACCACCTGCTTTTGAATGGCCTTAAGTGTTTCCAAAAAATGAAGAGAAAATGCCATTGTCAAAATAAATGGGAATGGGGAGAAGGCAGAATGCTTGAGACTGGATGAGTTGGATTTCTAAAATCTGCAAGACGAGGCAGCTTGCATTTAGTAATTTAGACTGACTGGAAAGAAATCTCTCTAATTTGTTGATGTTATGTATTTGTTGATGTCAGTAAATCTTAAGTGGCCAAGGAAGCTGCAGAGGGAGTGGAAAAATGAGCGAGTCAATAATGTCAAAAAATGGGGCAGTTTTATTTTAAAAGCTGGAGGTCAGTTGCACTCGCTTGAGTGACTAGATAATTTTATTTGCTGATAGACAATTTTTGGTCAGTAAATATAATCTAATGTCAATTCATACAGTTTTCTGTGGTAGGAGAGAAAGTCTTTTCAGATGAATTTGCTGTAAGCTTTTTCAGTTCTTGTTAAGATTAAAGCTCTGTTTTGTAATTGTATTGATAAAATGCACTCCTCTATAATGTATCTGATTTAGAATGGCTTACTTCATTGATTACCAAATTAAAGTGATACAAAATCAATAGTAACACATACTAAAAGGATTAAGGACAGGATAACTGAAAAATCTCTATATAGTTGTTAATGGAAAGTCAAAATCTACTAGCTGTGTCTTTTTCTACAGCAAGTACTCTTCCATACCTGCCAGTGATGAGGAAGAAATACAGAAACTTCATTGGTAAAGTTTTCATAGGATGCAAAGATGGGTGGAGTTGCAACTTGCAGATCAGTTACTGCAAAGGGATATAGGAGTCACCAGGTTTTTTCCAAGAAACGGACCCATATATTTTAATTTAGCTAAATACAGTGTCTGTTAAACATGTGACAAAAGAGATGTAGATTTTTTGACAAAGGAGTTTGTGCTCTGAAACACATATACTCTAGAAATCAGTTGAATTGTGATGAATTACAGTCTGGAAATGGCTTTTGGAGTGAGATAGTACCTGTGATAACAATTATAATACTTGAATTGCAAACACAGTTGAGTCTAACCTTATGGTGCTGCTAGGAAATTTGTAACATCAAAAGAGTTGCTAACAAAGCCAGAGGTGTTTCTGAGAAGAGTTATGATGGATTCAGCATATGAAAAGCCTGTCAAACTGAACTTAAAATTCAGAATCTTTGGTTACACCAAGTTTGATCTAGTGAACAGTAACTTGCTCACAGAACATAAGGGGACTTCTGTTTGAGGAAGCCTCTTTAACCAGCCCAAGGCACATAACAAAAATCCAGTTGCTGGAAACAGGTCCTAGGTGATTTCAGTCTTAAAGCATGCCTTATAAAAGAGTTATAGTTAAGAGCTAAAGGTAAGAAAAAAGTATATAGCTCTGCCTCTTAAATTGCATTAATGAGAATACAGTGTTCTTAATCTAATCTGTCACCTAGAAGTTGAGGCCCAAGTTACCCAGGAGAGTTTAATGGCCTTCTTTTATTACAAAAGTGCTGTGCTCATCTCAAACTCTGGTCAGAAGTCAAAGCCTTCACTCCTCCCTGTTACCTTCTCCCTTCCCCTCCATCCCCTATCCAAGTTGTTTATAAGCAAGAACCACGTGCAGGGTTAGTGCTGATGAGGCCAAATGACATTCAAACTGCAGAGGGGCAATTCCATTGCAGGCTTGTCCTCAGCATGCATGAAATGCCGTGAGTAGAAACCACAGCAGACATAAGAGCTGGAAAGGACAAAAGCAATCTGTATTTAAACCTTCTGCATTTTTGAGATGTACAAAACTTGCCTGTTTGTTGGTACAAAAGACACGAATGCGAGTGTGTGCGTGTGTGTGCGCACACATCCATATTTGGTATTTGACATTAAATATTTATTTGATATACCAGTATTAGCTGGTACTACTGCTACTAATTCTTTCAAAATTACATGTTCACTTCAAATTCACATCTTCTTCATTTTTCAGCTTCTCAGGTTCCACACTCTGCCACTTGTATGTCCATTCCATTTCATTCTGTAAACTGTGTAAACCTATTGGCTTGCAATACAGACGGAGAGCCTTCAGTTTTTAATTCTTTGGCTTTTATTAACATGCAGTGGACTGTTAATGTTAATATGGTGTAGTTCTTAAAGTGCAAATTATGCCAGGCATATAGGGGAATACTAATTTTTTCTTCCTTCTGATGAATTGTGATTTTTTTTTTCTTTTTTCCCCAATTGAATGGGCTTAGAGTCATCATTTTTAACATTAAATGGCGTGTTTCTCTTGCTCAGTGGTTGTACCCTGCTAAAGCTTTGTGTGTTTCCCTGGTCATTTTAATGCCACCAGCTCAGCTGTTGCTTTGAAGTGCTGCTGATTAGTCTGAAAAGAAATTTGGAAGGGAATGCAGAAAAGGGTAGAGAAGAAAACTAAATCTACTTAAGCGAGCAGCTTTCAAGTTAGTGATGGATTAAGGCCACTTCCCACAGGTGGCGTAATGGATAAAGCTCACAGGTGTACAATTATTGGATGAATAAAATTTATAGCTGATGTCCAGTATGCACATTAAACTGCTCCTGTTTGCTTCTACATAAATGTACATTCTCCTGTGAGACAACTGGCACCACAGTGGCCTCTTGGGAAGTTGGAAGTTGAATGTTCCTGGGTGAGCTTGCTGTGCCCTCCTTCAAACACAGGCATCACTTGCAAAGGGATGGTTAAGGCAGGTACAAGAATGGGCATTTTGTGAAGTCAGCACAAACAGAAGTGGCTGATACTGAGCTTATTCCTTATCACCTGCCTGCTCTTTTGGAAGCAGATAAGCATCATGTTGTTATTTGGACGTTCAGCAGATTTCTAAAGGAAAGAGAGGTTTGTGTTATTTCTTTCTGACTTTTTCTTTCAGCTCTCCCTCATAAACAGTTGTCCAGTTTTAACCAAATTGAACAAATGATGATATTCCAATGATATTACGTTCCTGTTGAATAAGTTAGAGATAAGATCTTTAGTTCATGTGCAGTAGTATAGGCATTCTTAATGCTCCAGGTACAAGATCTTTCTTGTTATGATTTTTCATGGAAATAGCTACTGTATTTTCATGCTCAAAAGTCCTCAAAAAGCAAATCAAATGCTAGGACTTAGCAAGAAAAGATCAGAGTGAAAAGCAATATAAGAAAAAATAGCATTGTGCCACAATCCATTAATGCTTCTTTCTCTTGGGTACTGCACTGTGCAGCTCTTCTCCTCAGACATTAGAAGAAAAAATATGTAGAAAAGCAGCATTAGGAATTACTTTACGGAATTCATTCACACTTTTTATAAACAACTGTGTAGACTTGAGATTATCATCCTTGAAGATAGAGCTAAGGGGGGATATGACATAAGTTAGTCAAGTGCCATGGGGAGGGAATAGAGACTTACAGTTTGTGGTCTCTTTTTGTGCAAGAAGTGGGGGAAATGGAAGTAGTGCTACAGAAGGAGATAGAGTCAAAGCAAAATAAATAAAAACGTTCTTCAGTGTGTACTTAAGCCATGGGACTCCTTGCTGCAGGCTGGTTCCTATATGTTTGCAGGGATTCAGTGGGGTGTTGATGCGGATTCATGGCAGAGAAAAATCTTCTGAGAGTTACTTTAGTGTTTAGCAACATCCTCTGTCCCAAAAATTACTCTCATTTGTCATTGGGGGCAGGGGAGGGTGGGCAGTGTCTCACGTACCTTCGGTGTTCCTGCACTTTTGCCTGAGAATTAGCTTTTGGTTCCTGCTTCCCAAGATATCCATGGGATATCAGCAGGGATACATGGGCCCTTTCCCCTAAGCCTGTAGGGCTGTTCTTATTCGAAACCACAGCATGAGTGGAGGAGAGGAGTTGCAGGCTTGGATCAGGCAAAAGTAGTGAGCTGTGCTTGCAGGATGCAGAAGGGAGTGGAATAAACCTGTGTTTGTAGGTAAGGAACAAAGGACAGGTTTTGTACGTGATGAACAATGGTTTGTCAGTCACAGGGTAACTTTGGATTTTTAGAATGAGACTTTGAAGGCTGATACAGAAAAAATACAATTAAAATCGGAAATATTACCAAGCACTTGTCGGAGAGGTGCTGTCTTGTGGAAGTCTTAAAACTTGTCCAGAAGGATTTGAGTTTCTGACTTCTCTCTGTCGGAGAAGTGTGTATGGTTGATGGCAAAGTGCAGAATAACAGGCATTTTCTAAATGCTGTAGTGTTTCTTAAACTTCAGTACCTTGCAGCAAAGAGAGAAGCCATTTCCTTCGCAGGCATCGCCTCCTGTAAATAACAGATATTCACTTTACATGCTGAGCCAGTCGTCGAACTAGGAGCATATCCAGAGGTTTATTTTCCTGTTTTAATCAAGGAAGAATGGATGTGCCTTTTAGTCGGTGTTTCCTTTACAAGATGCCGTAATTGGTGTTTCGCTGGCTGAGTGTTTAAACTCTGTAGCCAATATGAAGCAGATACAACCTCTTTCTCATGGCCAGCTGTGCAAGTTGCTATGGGAACTCGGTGGGGACTATCTGCAGATTACTGCTCCGGGGACCACACCTGGCTTATTTGCATTCAATTTAAGTTGGGGAAAATTCAAAAGAAGAAAAGGGGAGTGTGGACCGGGCCGGTAGGCAGGCAAAAAAAAAAAAAGGGCTTGTCATTTTGAGACTGTCACGTTGGAGGGAAAAGCTGCTCGTGTTCACGGTTCCTGCAGACTCATGCAGCGTTCTGAATTTTGTAGCCTTTTCTCGTGCATTTTGCCAGTGTTGTGAGGCTTGTTGGAAATGTAATGTCAAAGAGGGTTTGTTTTGGGTTTTTTTGTTGTAATGGTTTTTTTTTTTGTATTATTGCCTCTGACTTTGTTAAATCCCGGAGAATTTGCTAACTTTCTCTCTGTATTTTTAATGAGTAATCTCCCTGTGGTGGTGAGGGATTGTGAAGGCAATATGGAATACAGGTCCTTGTGTTAAAATGGCATGTTAGATCAACTCAGTGCAGTATTAAAATGTCAGTGCAATATTGAGTGTTGCTGAAGAGCTTAGCTTGAGGGGGGTTTTTTTCTGAATACTGAATTGCTCTTCTTTCAGTGGTGACTGTGACTTCCTAAGAAGGCTGGGGAATGATTTCCATTCAAGTCAGCAGCAGTGGTCAGTTGGCAGCTCTGGAGCTGTTTGTGGCTGGATTTTTAGGGATGATGGTATCCTGGCACTTAGAGCTTTACTTTTTTTTCTTGCTTGTTCATTCTCACTACAGCAACTTGCCTTTTGACCAGCATTGGACAAAAGTGATGAGAACAGCACTGTATGCTGACTTGCTCTTTATGCTGTTTCTTCCCCTGGGTTGGCAAACTGCCTTGGTACCTGTCTGCAGGAAAACAGAACATGCAAACTATTTTCAGAACAGTAGGCTTAGAAGCTTTGAGAAATCTGAGATCGCTATCTCAGTTCTTAAAAAGAAAAACATACTACAAAATATGAACATACTATATATAATCTTTTGTATAAAACATAAAAAGAAGTATAAATGCACAAAAAGTATATATGTTTCTATATTAAACATATAAAGTTTATATAAATATATACATTACAGGTGTATTTACATATTTTAAAAAATTCAGAGGGTTAATGTCTGCTTGTCTGCTTGTAAACATTTTCAGTTCTGATTTATTGTTAATGGCACCAGAGCCATGGTCTACCTGAAAGATCCCAGTTTTCAGCCTGTCGTGATGCTGTAGACCAACCTACAGGCTTTTTATATAGTGACCTCAGACATTTATAAGGTGTACTTCTTGTTTAATTCTGTAGGTTGCTCTACTGTGATATCTTAGGGTTATTAGTTGTTATTTTTAAATTCATCTGTGAACAGTTCCTTGAATTTGGGGTTTGGTACTTGAAGCTGGGTCTGTGCTAAACAACTTACTGGTGTAACTTTAGCTCTTACTGTGCTGCTACTTCTGTTTCTCACCAACAACTCCCCATTTTTTTACTTTCAAGACCGTGTAGTTCTAATGCCTTCTTCAATGCATCTGATGAAAACAAGTGATTATAGAGTTAAATCTTACGGTTTGGGAATCACATTTCCATGTTTGAGCGTGGAAATGCTGTGTGTGAGACCAGAAATCAGAGTATTCTCAAGTGTGGCATTGGAGGGGTATGTGCATATTTAAGTGTACTAATTGATACAAGTTGTCAGCCTTAGGGCTGAGAGTCAGTGTCTCAGAGAGGAAATAAATAGTCGTTGTGAGGGTTTAATTTCTTCTGTTTGTCACACAAGATGCATGATAGAGTTTATAAGATGGATGTGGAACATATCAGTGGGCCTAAACTGCAGACAATAAAAGTTTTAAGGCGACATTCCTGCTGAAAACATCTTTTCCTTGTTGTTTGTCTCTGCGTCCTTGCTGCCTTTGTGCTTCAACAGGGTGAACGTTTCTCCCCTTGGATTAAAAAGCAGATTTGGGTTAGTATTTCTCCTTGCAGTTGGAGTAGTTTTAACACAGTTGGAGTAGTTTTAATTCTCTCGTGCAGTTGTGTAAGAGGCAGCAGTGCTGGATTTTTGCTGACTCAGCGTTCATGGCCCATGGCCATGGTACTGACAGGCATTTATTCACGACCCTAAATGAAGTGTCCTGCTTTTAATTTTTGGTTTCTCTGTGAAAACGGTGAGATATGCATACAAAACTTGTGTTTTGTTGAGGAATGGGCTGTTAAGAATTAAAGTGTTCTGGGCATTGCTTTTAAAAAACTTTAGGCCTTTCGACCTGATTTTTTCAGCTGGCTTCTTTTACTCTGTAATTTTTGAGTAGATCATGAATTTCTTTTGAGAGGATTCTGTATCTGTCGACCTAACACTTCCAATCAAAATAAGTTACAGAAAGTGAGGCAGTGTGGAAAAGTTTCTCTTCTCTGATTTGTTGGAGACATAAACAAGACATTCCCGTCTTCAGTGGTGCGTCCATGGGCCTGCAAATAAAATGTGCATGTCTTCCCAGCAAATCCTCTGCAAACACAGCCACAGGTGTCAGGCATGCTGCCTACACTTCAACATTGCTTCTAGTAAACCTGTTCTTGTGGTTATTTCCTGGAAAAGCTAATCAATGCCTTTTCTGCTTTAGCACAGCATAGCTGCTAAAACGGGCAAAAGAGGGCTTGTGAACATTTCCTGGAAAAGCTCATGTAGGTAGTACTTTACATATGTAGTTATGCTGTGATTTTCACTTTCTGCTGTTCCGAAATTATTGTAAATTAAAGACCCAGGTGCCCAAGCACTTAGCTTTTGGGGGGCTTTTTTGTTTGTTTTTGTTTTCCTCTGTCTGATAGCAAATACAGTCTTATGTTAGCTCTGACCATCCAAAATGATAGATGCTTGGATAGGTGTGCTGATGGATGGAATCAGTGTCTGCAGTGTGAATAACTCTGTTTCTCTCTTCAGATCTTGCATCTGGCAATTTTTTGTTCGATTTGTAACATACAAAGCAGCTTGTCTGGAATTTGGCCTTTTCCTCTTTTGAGATCAAATAATTTAAGCTTCAGAAAGAAGCATTCTCATGACATGTCTGGTGGTTCCTACAGGTGTTAATAGTGTCTGTATCAGTGTGCTGAGGGCATTAAAGCAATATCCTCCTTCAGATTTGAGATAGTTATTAAGGAAGAGGGAGCAAAAGCAGTTTCTGCGGAGCATGGTGATAACAGCCCTGCAACTGCGACTCATGTGATGAACTGCAGAGATTTTGCATGTGCTTTTTTCTGTTAGTTTTGTTTGTCAGACACCCTAATTCTAACTAGAGCTAAATAATATTTGTGCAGTTGATCTTGATGAATCCAGTTGGCTTCAGCAGGAATCGTAGTGAACTTAAACCTGTGACTTTGATTTATGTATTTTGAGAGTGACCTGTCGTGTAGTTAATGACAAGTAGTGTGGAGACTCTGGGTTTTGAATTGAGCAGTGCTGTATGGTTAAGTCATATACTGAATTAGTCTGTTCTTTGTAGAGACCCTATTCATCAAGCTGGACTAGTAATTGCTACTTTGGCAAAGTGGAGAACAGAGGAACAGCGTGTTTGCATAAGGCATTATGTTTTGGTTTGCAAGTGAATTTAAAAATAATGTTTTTAGGCTTTGAGGGCCTGCTCCTGCTACATGAATGGACACGGGGAGGCAAAATCAATCCTTTTGGAAGCATCACTGTATGTGTATTCCAAAATGTAATATGTTGTACAACTGCTTAAACAAATATTGTTTCCAGTATTTGAGCTTGGCATAAGTACCCTTCGTATGTTGTCGGATCAATTATGTTGTGATTTGCATATTAGTTAATATTTTTTTTACTGAAATGCTTTTAGTGTGTATTTAATAGTAATATTTATACCCCCTTCTTTGCGTGGTGTTCTGGCAGTATGAACTGCATTTACCTTCTCCATTCAAATGTGTTCACAATTTCAGTAGCCACTGCATTTTGTGGAAGACAGTGACCCCACCTTAGGTCCAGGGGATACATGAGGATTGGCTGGCATTCCCTGCCAAGGGAAGTTTGGGATCACCCCACTCCTCATGGGAGCTGTTGCCTGGTGGTGCTCCAGGTTCTCCAGCTGCCCCAAGCTGCAGCATCCCATAAAAGCTTGCAAGTGTTTCAAGGTGCTTTTTTTGTTGTTATTTGGTTGGTTGGTTTTGGAGGGGGAAGGATGTGGTCTTTCCCCCTCCCCCAGTATTGCTATAACAGACCTGTGTCCTTAAATTGCCCCTTTTTTTCTTATTCTGATAAATGCTGAAGTTCTACTGATCTTGTTCTTCAGCCCTCCCTTGTGTTTTGTTCATGTAACTTCATGATCAGGCTTCATTTCAGACTTTATTTTGTGTCCTCCAGTACTTTTTTGAAAAGCAAAGTGAGGCATGCAAATCCTGTAAAAGTAATCAAATATAAGCTCTGTTTGCTAATAAGGCAATGTACCTCTGCCTAAAGTGTTCAATACCTGTCAGTGTGAAGTATTTTAGATTTGACAAACCAGTAATTTTAAAAGAAAACGAGACCCACATATGTGGGCAAAAACTCAAAATGGGTGTTTCCCATACAATATTTGCATTGGAAGAAATTTTTTGTTTTTTTTTTTGTTTTTTTTTAAATCCTGCTTGGGTTTGGATACTACTTTTCTTATGCAAGTTTACTAGAGCAGTATATATATGTGGTGGTATAGAACCATGCCTCAAGTGTGGTGCAATCAGAGCATGATTTGCTTATTTTCTATGCTAACTTCTAGTTAAATTGAAAGGAGGTGAATGCCCTGCAGACAATAAAATGTGCTTGTGTGCAACAGCTCTGTGGCAGGTGGAACATGCTAGTTAAATAATACACATTTGTTTTCAAATGTGTGACACTTTGGGTTGTTTTTTGAATTAAGTTCCTGGAGTCAGTGCTTATGATGTAGTTCTTTGGTGCATGCAAATAAATAATAATAAAAAAAACAAACAGAAAAGGTCTCAAGCCATTATGAAATAGTCATGGAAACCTTGAAAACATGATATCAGGAGATATAAAGACCTAATGTTTGCTATCTTCAAAATATCCCATAATTTCTAAGTAAATGTTATGACAATAACATTTACTTAGACAACAAGGGTTGACTGCACTGAACTTATCTCCTTTGCTGTGGAAAAGAAAACATTCAACAGAATGAAAGAAAAACTTTTATGTAAATATAATATGGATCTTTTCTTATGTGCCATGGCTTGTGGGCAGTAAGGGAAGGGCACAACTGTTCAGAGGGTGCTCCAGAATGACAGAATTAGCCTTGAGTTTCAAATAAAGCTCAGTTTCCTCGTGAAAGTTATAATTCTGTAGTTTTTGAATAAGGGTGTTTATTTTCTCTTGTTGTATCTGCCTCCCTTTTTTCTTCCATCCTCACATGGTGGTACTCTGCTGTGAGTTTGTTGTGGCCGTGGTTTTGTTACTATAAAAAAAAAAGTCTTAATTCGTGGTAGTTTCTACCATGTGTGGACAAAAATAAGTTGAGATCTAAAAAGCCAAACCCACAAACAAACCCTCTTATATTAATATGTCAGGTACTTTTGAGTATCTGCTGTCCTGTACTGATACCATAAATTAGCGTTCCTGCTTAACTCTCCACGTACTTTATTTCCTCCAAAAAACCGTACACAAAAGAATTTTTAAAGGTATTTTGTGCAGTGGGAAGTTTTAAAGGATAGTTATGTTTTGAGTTTGTGAGAAGTAAAATTAGATGTAGATTGAAATTCCAGTTCATAGCAATTGCCTAATGACTAGTAATTCTAAAACAGGCCAATTTTATTTGAGTTTTCCAGTCAACTGCTCTTTGGCTTTACCAATTCTCAGATAAAATAAATTCTGTTGGCCAAAGCCAAAGGTGGTAGCTAAAATTAGAGCTTATTTTGCAGCCCCAGCTATGAACAGGCTGCTGTCTGTCTGTAATTACTCTTAAGAGGATTGCGCCAGCTTTAGTAACAGTTAATTTTGTTGACACGTATGTGATTTTTGTAAAAAAATTTTTTTTTATTTTAGTAGCACATCGGAGTTCTGTTTGTTGAAATTTTTGTAAGGTTTCATTTGGCTTGTGGGATGGAGCTTGGGAAATGTTTTGAGTCAAAATGTGGCTGTGTGTGATGCCCCTCCAGGGCAGACTGTCCCTGTGGTGTGGCACAGGGAGAGCAGCTCACTCTGGCCTTTCCAGTGCTGGTTGGCATCATATGTCATGCTCTGGTCTCAAAGCTTTGGTGACCACCCTTCTTCAGTAGTTCTTCAGGGTAAAATCTCCTAGGCAGTGATACTCTAATGAGGGCAACACGCAAACATCACAGTTGATGCCTTATTTCCTTTCCCTGTATTTTGAATTCCGTTTGTATGTATTCCTTTGCACTCCATTCCAAGTACACTGTTCAAAAGGGAAATAATGAGTTAATGGCTTGTTGGGTAATCTCTCCATGTTGCATCAGAAAGTGTGCCCCTGAAGTTTGCAAAGGTCATGCTTGTCACTGAGCTGGCTGGGGGCTGAAATTTCTTCTGCTGTCACAGGAAGGCATGTAGTAAATGACATTTTACTAATATATGCAAACATGTCCATATAAAAATGAAGATTCTTTTCCCCCATAAATGTGTTGAATAGAATAATGTTGATAATATCTTTGCCCTTCATCCCTTTAATTCAGCTTTATTTGTATTGTTTAAGGGTTTTTTGTGGTTTTTTTAAGGAAAAAAAAGAAAAAGAGAGACTGACCATCTGAAGATAAGGGTTTAAATGTCTTTTCACCCTAGTTTGTAACAACTTTTACTATGTATAACACTTATTTACAATAGATGACATTGGGGAATAATTTTGTGAAGTTTACAGTCAGTCAATTGGGCATAATAAATGAAATAAAAGAGAAGGTGTAAAAGGAGATCTGACTGAGAGTTGCGTAGCCTGAAGGGAAGAATGAGTTTCCCTTTCCAGAAACAAAGTTATTAAGGGATCAGGTATGGTCATTATAACTGACTAAATAAAGTGACAAGCAGCAAAAGGAAAGCATTCATTTGGAAAGGGAAAGTATGGAAGATACATAAAGAGTGACAAAAAGAAGAGAATGGGGTAGAAAGAATCTCCTGAAGTGTTACCTGCAGACTCCAAAGTGTTTGGCTGAAGGACATCTGCCTTTCTCATACCTGAGTTAGTGGCTTAATTCCTCTGGTTTTAAGGGTGAGTATGAATAGAATTATGGGAGAAAAAAATCATCAATGTAAGACCTGTAGAATTGGGTGGAGAGAGACAGTTTTTGAGATATCTGCAGTTTGACGGGATGTGGAGCGGTTTTTACACTGATGATCACAAGGGGCACCACTTTCTCCTCTAAGAGGTGCCTTTGGAGGGAAAATGAAACTTTGTGTGCAAAGAGTGCTATTTTTCTGAAATGTGAGTACCAGAAGTATGACTTTGGTTGAGGGCGTTAAGTAACTTTTAACATAAACCAGAAAGAAAAAAATGAGCAATGGTGTGGCAGAGCCTAAACAGAACTTTAAACGAACATATTCCACCACTGGTGTTGGAGCAGGGTGGAATGCACCATTCCTCCCCAGACATTTTCCTTCTTATGTCTACAGGCCTCCTTCAGAAGACTCTCAGATAAGTAGCTGCAGTAGTGTGGCATAAATGAAACAGTAGGGTGTTTTTTGGCCAGAAATGAAGAACTTGGATACCTTCCACCATGCGCACTATGGGAGGAGCAGGTGGAGCAGTAGGGGTAAATTTAAAAGAAAAAAAGTGGATATCCCATCCCTGGAAGTGTTCAAGGCCAGGTTGGATGGGGTTTTGAGCAACCTGGTCTAGTGAAAGGTGTCCCTGCCCAGGGCAGAGGGGTTGGAACTAGATGATCTTTAAAGCACCTTCCAATCCAAACCATTTTATGATTCGATGAATTTACATAAAGGGGTAGATAATAAAATTGTCAAAGAACGAAGTGGTCACTGGAAGAGCAGTGTGGTTTGGGGTGTTTTTGTGGTGTTTGTTTATGATTGGTTGGCTTGGGGTGGTTTTTTTAATTAATTTGTCTGGGGGTTTTTTTGGCCAACTATTAGTTTGACAGGGCAATGTACAAGTTTTTATTTCCATTAGCAGGTTAGTGGATGTTACAGCTGAAATGCACATTTATGTGGGGGTCGGTGTTTGTGAGGCAGATTCACTGACACAGTTGGGAAGGGAAAAAGAAGCTTTCTGCCTTGTCCTTTTTAGCTGTCCCTGCAGTGTTGATATGCTGGCAGCACCAGCACACTTCCTAGAGCTGCTTCAGGCACGTCCTTACCTGGCCTTTCTTTGCTGTTTGCTGGCTCTGTTGTTTGGTCAAGTCACCCATCACTACCCACGTGCCCGAACTCAACGGTCCCTTCCTGTGGTCTTGCACTCTTGACGCTGCACCTGCGCTCCACCAGCTCAACACTCTCATTTGAAGAGGACCCAAAGAGGACACTGCTGTCCTCCCACTCTGCTGCTGCTGCCTCAGCTCAGCCACTGCCTAAACCAGCACTTGCTTTGTGAAGGGCGTGGTTTGTTCCACCGTTTGTGTCCAGGCTCTTCCAGTGAAGCAAACGGATTATCTCCCAGTGTGCTCCAAAAGCATGTGTGCAGGAGTGAAGTTTACTGAAGGTCTGTGAACCATGAAGACGTGCCTCAGAGGTCTCAGTGGGACACGTGAATGAGTAGAAAACCAAGTTGGAAACAAGGTGTTAGGAAAACCTATTCAGTGCACGCAGTTGTTTCCCTGCAGTAGGGAGCACCTTCTCCTTCTCTTCTTGCAATCTTTTTCAAGTGTAGATCACTCATGTTAAATATATAGCTGGGAACATCTTGTGTTAAGTAGAGATATGAACCTGAACAGAAGAAGAGGTCAAGCGTGGAAATAAATTCCAGTCAGTACTGGATGATTGAGAAGTCCCTTTTCTCTCACTCCCTCTTGTTTGGAGAGGCGGTACTTGAATTCACTTCAGAAATGAGGAGGAGAAAAGTACAACTAGGATTTCTTTTAAAGAAAAAAAATACCCCAAAACAAACAACAACTTCCTCTTTAAATTCACATTAACATCTGGAAGTGGGTGACTCAACCCTGTAATCATCTGCATCATCACATTACGTTTTCCTGATCAGCGTATGGAATATTAAGTGTTGTGATGTCCACATCACACTTGAATTTTTATATAAATGTTCTTGCTGTTTAGGACACTAGTATTTGACAGGTAAACAAACTATTTGAAATGGTTTAATAAAGCCTTATAGTTGGTACACTTAGTTCTGTGGACCACCTTTGGAAAAGAAGATTGATTTCTCCATGAACCAAAGGCTCTTCCCAGTTCTCCGGTCCCTCAATGTACTTTGTGGTCGCAGCAGCGAGCACGTTCTGGTTATCATTGGGTGGTTCAAAGATGCAACGCGGGTGTGACGTGCCCCTTTCACAGACCATAGCTCCACAGCAAGCTGTATTTAACCATATTGTGCATGTGTTTGAAGGGATTAGTAATAGATTTTTGTTTTTCCTTTTTTTTTTTTTCCTTGGAAGTCATCGGAAAGCAAAAGACTAAATCTATTTTGATTTCGCTCGGGATAGATTAATGGGTGTCAAATGTTACACAATACTTGACATATCCACTGCTGTTAAGTTGGCCGTGGCAAAGGGATTACCCGATAATGAATCACCAAGCTCTTTAGCCGTTTAAAGGGAATCGTGCCGCTTCCTTGCCCTGGTGGTACTCCCTTCCCTGCCCAGGACCTTCCTGTGCCGGTGCGTGTTCGGGTGTGGAAAACTCCACGCAGATGTGCAAGCACCGGTTTGACAGCTTTGTGTTCGGCTTCTACCTTGCTAATTGTTTTCGTGGGATTATTCGGATTGTGTAGAAAGCTTTTTCCAAATCCCCTTTATTACCGAAGTTATTGTTGCCAGCAGGAATAAGATTAAAGGTGCTTAAGTCTGTGGAGTTGTTTCTAATTTGTACGTGTCATTTCAGTGGCATTTGAACAGAACTCTGTCTCTTCCCCTCCCTGCTCCCCTGTGGTACTGTGCTTGAGTTAGGGCTGAGAAGCCAAGCTATTGGAAGAAAATTCATTTTGTTCCCTAATTATTATGCTGGCACTCGGGAGATAATTTTTCCCTTCATGCACTGCCAATTAATATGCAAATGAGCTGATAAATATTTATACCGTGATTTAAATTATGCAGGGAGCGCTTTCAGTGTACTCTGCAAATGAATTGTTCATGGACTTCAAAGTGCTGGCTGCTGTGCTAACGAGAGGAGATTTGCATAAGGCCCTAATCAGGCGCATACTGATTAAGCTTCATTATGGAAACTGCCAGCTGCAATCTTTGTTTCTATTTTATTACAAAAAGGGGAACTTTTCACGCTTCAGTCGCCTTGACAATGTCAGACACAGCTAGTAGGAGAGACTAAAACTCCACACAGCAACTGAAGTTTCCCCGTTCAGTTGAAGATTGCTATGGTGTAACTGAAGTTGTATTTCTCCCCCCACCTCCCCACTCCCTTTCGTGCTCGGTCAGAGCAGTAGTGTAGATTTGATAGAAATTGCCATTCTCCCGTTTCTTGGACTTATCTGAACCTGTAGAGGAGACCACAGCAATGCTGGACTGCAGCGACTACGTTCTAGGTGGGTACCAGCTCAGCTCTTTCTTACGGACACCGAGGCTGCGAGATTGACTATGCATAGAGGCTTAATCACATATGCAGAGGCTAGAGAGGGTATTTGGGAGGCTGGAGCTCACCAGTGAATCGGCAGCAAGTAGCTGCCTGGTAGATAGATAGCTAGATCTGTACCAGGGAAATACATGACTTGTTTTTTGTTGTGTTTTTTTTTTTTTTTCTCCCTCCCTCCTTTCCCTCGCTCCAGGAGAATTCGTTTCCACTGCACAGGCTTGGATGATATTAATACAGACCTTTTGCTTTTAGGATTTCAATCTGAGAAGCGTTTGGCTTCTGACAAACGCTGGACTTGACTTGCATGTCCCTGTGTTATGAATTTTAAAGCATTAAAATTAATGAGAGGGAGCCTCAGTCTCAAAGAATTTAGTAACTGTATTGAGCTATTCCACAACAGGATGCATGTTATGTCTGTGTATTTTTAATATAGCAAGGTTCTTCGTGCGTAATAGAAAATAAGGTGGAGTGCACAGTGGTTGCCATTGATACCGTGGCAAGCTGTGCTTAAGGTTACTGGGATAATATATTTCCTGCGCCGAGATTCCACCAGGGCTGCAGAACAGACATGCCATAATTTCTTCTCCATGTCTTCTAAAGTTATTTATAGTAATGGATCATCCCAATTTTACAATAGGTTTTGGTTATTTTCAAGGCTTTTTCCACAAAGCTCAATGTGTGTGTGTGTGTGTGCATATATATATATTTATTATTCTTTTCATTCCATCATATAAGTTCAGGTGAGAACTTACATGTCAAAGAAAAAGAATATATTTTTGGACGATAAATTTTAAAGCAGACATCTGAATATGTTTGTTTCTGAATATGATGTGGTTTTTTAAAAATTAATTTCTAAGCAATTCTTGGCGTGTTTTCACTCATATTAAACTTCGGTTTTTCCGTGCACGTCAGTGAATCATTTATTCCTGGTGCTGATGGAGCATTAGGCAGTTTCACTTTGATGGGTGAAAGGAAACAGTTAATGGCAATATAACCATGTTAAGATTTTCGGTGTTTTACCAGCTCTGTACAGTCTCTGATACTCCAGGTTGGTCCAGTGTCCGCTGCTTCTTTCTTCTGAATGCCTTTGGAAACGTTCCTGAGGGTGTGTGAGAGCCTGGCACGGCACTGCCTGGCGACACCTCAGCCCTGCCAGTGGAGTAGCTGTACGGAATGTATTCGCTCCTGGGAGTTTGATTTCAATCATGCACCTGCTGCTTTCGATCCTTCCTTCTGTGGAGTTTGTTTTTTAGATAATGTTGGCAGAAGTTGTAGCCCAGGGCCTTTATTTAAAACCCGAGCAAGATCTAAAGGAAGAAGAAAAGGTGAAGGCATTAAGGTTTGGGGTTTTTTTTTTAGCCCACTTCATTTGTTTATTCTTTTACCTTTAAAGCAGAAATTGTATGAGCATGCATAAACCAAATAGCCTTTTTATTTGACATATAATGAGTCCGTAGGTTCAGTATCCCGCAGATATGAGTCTGTTTTGCTGGTAGCAGTTTTGTGCTTCAGATGTATGTCCTACCATTTGCAATGGAAATAGCGCCATTGTTCTTGATGCTTTACATGCAGAAGGCCCACAGATTGAACAAGAAGTAGTCAGCTGGTGAAATAATGGATGCTATCCTTCGTTTGAACCTGAGCACTACCAGAAAGATGTTTCTTCTTCCAACTTGCTGCTTTTTTGCAATAGGAATATTTGAGGTCTTTGTTAAGGACGGATCTTTACAATAAAATATTCCTCATCTAGACAAGCTTTTAGTAGATAAGTAGTTGTATATGCCTAGTACTAGGAAACACTGGAAACCTTTTCTAAAAGGATTTATTTTGCAGCACAGTCTGACAGAAAAACATGTCTTGGTTTGCTTTATGGAAGGAGGTCTCTACAGTTATAACTTTGTGTAACTGAGCAGACTTGCTCATCATGCAGGAAGGCTCCTCGTAGGAGCCTCCTCATGCAGACAGAACAGTCACTACCTTGCTTTGAGTTCTGTGCACAGGACACCTGTGTCCCCTCCTCTGGGTTTCTACCATTAGTATCCTGCACTGCAGCTCCAATACTTCAGTTTCTCCAACAAACCAGCAACAGGAGGCCCTGTGTTGTTTTTCTTGCATGAGTTTTCTGAAGTGACTCAAGGAATGGATCTGATGTTGTTGAGAGAGAACCTGCTTAGCCTGTGCTCTTCCCTTTTGTGGTCAGTTGTATGGTGAGTTCAGCCCATTCCTCTGCTCTGGGCTTAAAAATGTACATCCTACATCCAGTAGCACCATGAGTTAGCCCAGTTTCCACTTGAAAGTGCTTTTGCTCATCTTCCTGTTGGATGGGGACTCTTGATGTTTGCATCAAAAGCAGAGACTCCCATTCAGTGTCCTCTAAACATAAACTACTTTCAGTAGCCCTCTCTGTGTAAAAGAATGAACTAATGGTGTTTATCAAATGCACGTTGCCTGTAATCATTCCAAATAAATGTGGTGTTGCCACAAGGCTAAACTCAATTTAAGGTATATGCAATGTCTAGATAGAAACGTACTTTGTGTTTATTTTACTCACAGATCTATCTGTAGAGAAGGCTGTGTCAACAGCAAGCATTTCTGTACAGTCAGTGGAACCCATGTTCTGCTTCTGGAGTGTGGATCATGCTATCCAAATATGGAAAATGACAAAATAAGGAACCTGGAAGCAAAAGGTTCTGCACCAGCAACCTTAGCACAGCTCTGTCTTTCCAGACTGAAGTCACAGCTTGAAAGTGCTAAGCAGAGGTTGTGAAAAACAGGGCAAAACTTGCAGCTTCTTGCTCAAGTGTGGGCCAGCAGTGCTTAACTGCAAAGTTTCTCCTCACTCTCTCTCTCAAAAAGCAGTTTAACACATCTGCCTTTATACTAAGAGTAATACTGATAGTTCAGATCTCTTTTACACGTGGCTGAACATCTGAAAGATGTAATGTTAGGCATAGAAACTTTCTGAGAAGAGCTGAGGCTCTGGAGAGGATGTGTTAACTTGTGAGGGAAAGTTTCCTGCTTGTTACAGGCCTCTGGGTTTTCAAGGCTCTACTGGGTTCAACTGCCATGGTTGTTTATGTGGAAAATTATATTAGTTTTAAAAGTATTGATCACAGAATGGTTTGGGTTGGAAAAAGATCATCTAGTTCCAACCCTTAAACCTGTGCCAAAGGCAGGGATACATTCCACTAGACTAGGTTACTCAAAACACCATTCAACCTGGCCTTGAACTCTTCCAGGAGTGTGGCATCCACACTGTTCCTGTGCCTAACCACCCTCTCATCCTAATAGCCAGTCCAAACCTGCCCTCTTTCAGTTTAAAGCCATTCTCCCTTGTCCTGTCACTACATGCTCTTGTAAAAAGTCCCTCTCCAGCTCTCTTGTAGACTCCCTTTAGTTACTGGGGGGCTGCTCTAAGGTCTTCCTGACCCTTCTCTTCTCCAGGCAGAACAACACCAACTCTGTCTGTCCCCGTAGCAGAGCTGCTCCATCCCTTTAACCAGCTTGGTGGCCTCCCCTGGACTCGCTCTAACAGGTCCATGTCCTTCCTGGGCACTGGTGTCTCTGGGTAGTAGCAGGTGATGGTACATGGCCATAGTGCATCTTCTCATTCCCAGCTTTCACAGGCTGCCAAACAGTGGAGTGTCTGGGCATCCTTGGAACTGCCTGGGGTGGGGGGAAAGATGCAGCAGTTAATGCTGTTACTGTATTCTTCTTCAGTCCATTGGTGTTTTGGAAATCACTGCTTTGATGAAAGTACATGGCAGAGGTAACCTTTTAAACACCTTGCAAGAGAATATCCTGGAATAAAGGGTTCATTTTAAGCTCATTGAACTTGATTTTAGCTCGTTATGGGAATGGAAGAATGGGCTTAAGGATTTGCTTACACTTTATTTTATGATCTGGTCTGTCTTGAGGTTCTGTTTGTAATTTTGGTTTGTGATAATGTGGCTCAGTGGGGTCGGTAGCAAGGAATGAGGAGGTAATAAGCTGGAAAGCTGATGCTGTATACAGGACATCTGTATAGATTCCTTTATAAGGAAACTATATTCTCTGTCTGCTGTCTGGAGAGGCCCTCTGCATTGCACTACATTCAGCTGACAGGCTTTGAAACCAAGAACAGACTTTGCAATAGATTCATCTAGAGGGAGATAGAAGATGA
The DNA here is from genome assembly GCF_003984885.1 of Neopelma chrysocephalum. NCBI lineage: Eukaryota > Metazoa > Chordata > Aves > Passeriformes > Pipridae > Neopelma > Neopelma chrysocephalum. The sequence goes on from NW_020897749.1 coordinate 1,124,794, forward strand.
GTTGTTTTATATCTATATGGTTTTGCATGAATATATAGGAAATATAAAATAACTTAGTGTCAGTGACATTCCAGTAAAACAGAAATGCAGTATTAGAAAGATGGCATCCATTTAATTGTAGTGACTGAATTTCCTTTCTCTTATCAGGGTGGGGTGGGGGGAACAAACATAAGAATAATGTAGGCCATGGTGGTCAGACTTCACGGTTTTGAATCTTGGTATAGTCATTATTCCTTCCTCCCCCCCCTCCTTTTTTTTCTTCTATGACTTTCATTGTATTGAAAATTAAGTTCCTACCTATCATTGCCCTCCAGCATGCTGTCTTTTCTTCCCTTAATACCACCTTTTCACATATGGGAATAATGACATAGAAAATTTTGAAACAATATTTATCTGGAAGATGCAGTGTTGCGTTCTGCTCCTGGTTGCTCTTTTTGTGTTATAATCTGAATTAGGGTAAAGTACATAGCAAATTTCTGATGTTCTGTACTTCCCCTAGGCAAAAAGGTATTAATAGATTTGGGGTGTTTTTTGCTGTATTGGTTTATCTTTATTTCTGTTTTAATGCAGACTCAAGAATGAACAATCCGTCAGAAACCAGTAAACCATCAATGGAGAGTGGGGACGGGAACACAGGTAAGAAATGATGAGTTGGTGCACAGATATTTTCTGATGGAATTGAATGAATATGAAAAGGCAAATTTATTTACCAGCTTACTGGGATAAAAAAATACCAAACCAAAAGAAAAAAACCCAAACCCCACACCCACTGTTTTTAGAGACTTGGGAACACTTTTGTCATTAACCATACTATATTGGAGCACTACCCACACAATCTTAGATTCCCCTTCCCCCTTTTTCTGTCTGTAATGTTTATGATACTACAGAAGGTTTGGTGGCACTAGCTCTCCATAAGTAGTCTCGTTTTTTCCTGGCAGAACAGACCTTCGGCACTTCTAATTCGTCATTTATTTTTGGGTTGAAGTTTTCCCTGGCAGGTGTGGGCCACTGCCTGATCTTGTTTCCATTTTAGATTTCATTCAAGCTGTCACAACTGTTCTCAAGAACAAGTGAAAGGGAGAAAGCCTAAATTTCTCAACATTAAAAAAAAAAAGTTGCCCAGCTTTTCTGTAAGTTCCTTGTGTGTTAGAACAGAACCTTGAAATTTGGTCAAATTTAACCTTTGTGCCAAGGCCAATGTGCCTTTTGGTGCATCCTTAAGATGTGACCAAATTCTAAGCCATTGGAGAAGGTTGTTAACCCTCTATAGCTTAAACATTCTATCTTATGTTTTAATTCCTTTCTGGAGATAATTTAATGTTCACTTTGGAAGCAAGAGAAATGACAGTTCTGAATGGAAAGTAAATAGTTTAACCTGACTCAGAATCTTTTCTGAGCTCAGAACAGCATTTGGGAAGAGAAAATTTTAATGAGAGGGAACTTGTTGCTTTGAGAGAAGTCTGGTTACCTTGTATGAGGGAATATTATTTTTCCTTCTCGTGGTTCAGTAGTAAGAGTTTTATTTTAAACTCTGGAGTTGTGAGGAAATTAACACTATGTTTCATTCTATACCACTGTCTCCTAATTCTTTGTGCAAGGCTTTAGTGCAGCTGAGAGTGCAGCTGAATATTCCCAGTACTGATCCAAGAGGCTGGATGTTTTCTGCCAATGCATGGGGTCAGTCCAAAGGAATTCTGCCTGCTTATTAATGTGTGTTTTGTCACTGGCTTCTCAGGTTTTATAATTGCCATTGTATTTTTAAGTAGGAGAGGTATCAATTCTTTCTATGTGCAAAAGTGTTTTGTTTTGTATTTAGTACTGGTTTAGGATGATATAAAACCGTATTTCCAAAACACATGGACTGTAAATATTTCATGATCATAAACAGCATCAAGAGAACAATGATTTTTAAATATCCCTGTAGACTCCTTGTAGCTGGAGGTTGTGTGTGAAGTCCTGAGAAAATTCAGATTTCCTCCTTTGTATGACCACAGTTCCCAGTGTATGTTTTCTCCAGAGTTCATTCCCAACACCCCTCCCTCAGTTCAGCTTTAACCAGCAGTTTGACCTAAACTGAGCTGTTAGGAGGAGGATTTGCTTTATTCAAAGGTAGTCCTTAAAAATAAATCCATTATCACGGAAGCATTGCACCTGCTTCTGCAGAACCCTGACTCGGCTCTCCAAGGCAAGTATTTCATCATTGTGAAGGTGGGGGTCATGACATAGAATGGATGGATTGTAAAGCTGCATGTAGATCGTTTCATGTTAAAAGGGGGTACAACGTCTGTATTTTTTTATACTCTAATACTGAGGTTAGTTATTACGAAAGTTTGACTCCTGTTGGTGTTTGGAACTTTGGAACATTGCTTCTGTAGTTTAAATGTTACCAGTCTTTCCTTTCAGTTTTGTACCCTGATTTTTTAAATGATGTGAACTAAAATAATCTTGAATTTTTGAGCACCCTTTGTTCTCCAGTCATTGTTTTGTTTTTAAATACAGAGTTCATAAACCACTGGAGATAGTGATTGATGGCATTTGTGACGTTCTTTGGGAACTCAAGCATCAGTTTTATTAGTCAACTTGGCAGATGTTAAACCCTGAAAGGAATACTCACAGAATGTAATTTTAGGCTTCTTATCAGGGTGCTTAGATTATGGTTCTGGACTCAGTGCGTCCTTAGTGGGGAAAAAAAGTCAGCTTTCAGCTCAGATGCCGAGGAACTGGGAGTGCCATCGATTTTTCTTCAGTGCCTGTGCTCCCCAGACATGTTCCCCAGACAATGTGTGAAGATGATTTTTATAAACACTCAGAGTTCTTATTTTTATAACTTCCTGCAACTGCCTGTTTTCCAGCGACATTTGTAAATCACTTGAGTCTGTTGTGCAAACACTACTAGTCTATCTTTTAAACCTCAGTGGATGTTTGTTTGGGTCATTCCTGTTTCAAACTGTAGTGAGATGATGCAACTTGAAAATTTTAAGAGAGATTACTCTAGGGCATGAATTTACATTTGGCAGAGCTAGTGTTCTCAGGAAAAAACAGCAGTTGCCACTGGTAAAGATGACAACATCAGTATTTTTCTGACCTAACAACTAAGTTTCATGGAGTTAAACTAGGGTTTTGTGTTTTGAGCTCTGACTATTTAGGGAACACAGTAAAGTCCCCTAAATATGTTGGACACAATAGAGTGCCTGAAATAGATTATCACTTTAAAATCTTTGTGCTAGCTGGACTTCCCTTTTGAACATCTGAAAAAGCAACCCATATTTCAGACCACTTAAGAACAACAACAAAAAAATGAGTACAGGAGTTGTTGGATGGCTGTTTCCTTAAGAACATGAATTGATTCATCGGTCATCAGTACTGCAGAGTTACAGAAGTCTTTTACAGTCTTGCAGTTGTGGGTGGACAGTCCATGTAGTAGCTACTGGAAAAAAAGAGAAGTAAGAAGAATGTCTTGCAGTAAATGGATAGTCTTTGGATGTCCTTTTTATAGGCTGCAGCATAAAATTTTCCAAAACATCTCAACCTTTCTGTTTGTTTAATGCCCCTTGTCTTTTAAAAGCTGTGTGAATGCAGCACTATGAAAGCCAAGGTTATAATGACTATGGAAACTGTAGTATTATGACATGTGTTGACATAGCAGCAAAATAATAGTTTTTGTAAGTGTAGTATTTGGAAGGATTTTAAAGGTTCTTGTTTGCATTGCTTCAGTTCCAGAGACTGATTTTTCCAGTTTCCATAAGAAGGAAGTCTATAGGAGAGGGACCATAAAATATTCTTCAACTGCTAAAATTCTGGGCAAATATCAATGCTAAACTTCTTATTAGTAAATGTGGACAAGGAATCAACAATTCCTGAGAATTGGGGGTATCTCTCTCTCGACACACACAGAGTTGGAGAGCCAGCTGGGGACATGTAGCAGTGGTGCTGGGAGATGTCTCCCAGAGCACAATGCACATCCCCACACCAATCAGATTTCAAATCTTCCTTCTTCTTCCTTCCTTTCCCTTTCTGAGTTCTTTCTTGCACCTTACTCCACATCTCCCCAGACCTGGAGTTCCTCACTCCTCTTCCTTTCTTATGCAATTTGCAAACTCAGGCTGAAGTCTGATGATTATGTTCTTGAATTCCGAGAGTCAAGTTGTTCCCCTGACTGCAGATGCAATGTTACCTTGCCTGCTCCACTTTGTCATGCCTTTACCCTCCAAGATGGCATAAACTAATCCATGTTCAGGGTGTCCTGGTACTTAGTGTTCTGTTCCTTTCTCTGGAGAGGCACTGTGTTAGTCTCCATCCAGATCACCTCTGTGAAGTAGTTAAGCACAACTGAATTTATGCCAGAATTTAGATGTGCTTAAGTTGCATTGGACCTCGACTATAAGGGTGAAATTTCATCCTACAGTTTGACTCAGTCTCATCAACTTGCTGAGGGTGGAGCACCCAAAACAAAACAAACTACTTATGAACTACCAGAAAGGGCAGGGCAGCGACAGTGTAGTTGGAACCAAGAAGAAAGTAGGGATGGGAAATAGAGAGGTCCACTCCTTTTGAGTAGGAGATGGAAGATACATGAATACTTGGGATTGTTAAAACCCCAATGCCTGTGATTGCATCTGCTGTGCCTATTAATCATCGTGGCTTTTTGTATTGAACTCTTATCTTGAACAAAAGTGGCATTTTGGTCTTTCCATGTCCTTAGAATGTGCTGAGCTTCTGCTTCTGACAGCTCTCTTTTCCAGCTCCTTATCACATTTCTAGATTTCTTGGATTCCACGGGAATGGCATCACATCCTTATCAATACTTTAAAAACAAGGCCTCTTACATGCTGGACTCACTTCGTTTTCCTTTCTGATCTTCAGAAGCCATAGGCATCCTATAATAAATGCAAGCAACCCGGGCAGCATTCCTTCCAAAACTAAAGCTTCACCCAAAGGGGAGGGAACGCTGCACTTCCAAATACCAAAGAAAGTTTAAGAGGCAAGTACAGGAGAGGGTGAACAGGTGTAGTGTGGGGGTTTTTTTTACTCTGAGTTTGGTTTTGGGAGGCCTCAGAAGAGGGAGTCAGAGTGTTTCAAGGTTGAATTTAAAGAAAGTGTTGTTTTCTCTCAGTACCCAGCTAAGTTCTTTCTTGGGACCCATGGAGATTTTAATCTCAGTCTTGGAGCTTGCCTTGTTCAAAACTGTCACGTAGGAGGCTCATTTCAGGTTTCCATATTAAGAGTCAGCAGGAGTGCTAAGTGGAGCATTTCTTCTGCACACGTGCTCAGGGGTGTTCTTTTAATATGGTGTCGTGACTTGAGGCTCCTTTTGGAAGACAGTTAACTAGAACAGCTTCACCTATTTACTTAAGGTGAGGCTTCCAGCCAGTCCTCTCAGAAACAGATAATTTTTGTAACCTCTGCAAGTTTCCAATTGGAATAAGGAGTATCTGCCTTACAGTTGGTTTTCTTATCTTTTTTTTTTTGTACTTTGGAGTCCCTGGCTGTACATTGAAAACTAATTCAAAGCTTCTGCTTAAAAGGGGAGGTGGTAGATTGTTTCCTTTGAATTACAGTAGCTGTTTGTCAGGAATTATTTTTATATATTTATCCAATCATCTTTCCATTCCCTTTGGCTTCTGCGTGAAGAGAATTCTGCAGTTTACTGGAAAGAATGAAAATAAATGAGATTCTTCTAGCTCTTTCCAGCAGACTTTTTTAATCTACCTTTCTTTAGAGAAAGGCAACCAAGTTGCATTCATCTAGGATCAATTCAGGCCAGTGATAGTCCTTCCATTCACTTTGAATTGGAATTTTAAACTCATTAAGCAAAATAATTTTACGTAGTTTAAAGTTGGAATATTTTTAACGCATGTGTCTCCTTAAGTTTCTAAACCTTGGCCCAAAGCATAGAATTGAAAACTTGAGAGTAGACCAACTCTTCTCCCACAGCACCTCCACCAAAGATGCATCAAAGGGCCACCTTTGTATATCCTACATGGATGCCAGACTATCTCCACTGTGTCTGTATTTAATCGAACAGTGAGTCAGTCTTTGGAAATGTTATCTGTGTTAAGCTGTTTATAGGTCAAAATAGCAATGTAAAATACTGGATAGTCTATTTTACTAATCACATTTTATGCCTGCTTGCTTTTGCAGATGTTTCTAAGGAATAGCAACCCCCTGTTGTTGTTTAACAACTGTGACTCTTTTGCTTAGTTGATAACCTAGATTTTTATGGCAAAGAATGTGGATGATGGAAGGAATTTTGAAGTAGGAGTTAGCTGAACACCTGTCTACAGACACTGAACAAAATCTGATTGTCATGAAGAGTAAACATGCAAGTCTAAAGCTGGTTTTGCTTCATTTCAGTCATGCAATTTTAAAGATTGCATCATCTGTTCTAGAAATTCCACACAGCCTGATACACTTGGAGTTTCCCTTCTCATTATTAGCCATTGTGGGTAGTAACACCCAACACACAAACCCACTTTTTGATAATTGCTAATGTTGATTTTATCATCTCCCCACAGAATGATTCTTAAAAGTTTGCATTTATGGTACCTCTTGGCAGAAGAGAATTCTGTGGTACTGCCTTGTGGAAAAAATGTTGGGTATTTTTCTTTCCCTTCTCAGATCCAGATTATTTTGGGCTAGTTTGGGGGTTTTAATGTTTTTTGAACTGTTTAGGAAGAAATCTTCAAAAATGTAGGAAAGTAGTCGGGTTTTAGTTATATGAGAGGGAGTGAAAACAGAAGCAAGCCTAGGCAGTTTTCTTACCTAATGAGAGCTTTGCACAAATTTTAACAGAAACGTGGAGGTATCTTTTATCAATAGAGTAAAACTGTGACCCATAACTGCTATGTATATGTGGAACCTCTATTTTCATCAAGTATTATTTTACCTGTCTTTAATGAAAGGTGACTGGATATGAACCTTGCTGTTGGCACGTTCTGAACTTGGAAATAGTTTTCAGTTGCTGATTAGAGAGTGCATGGAGAAGGGAAACCCAGTTTAATCTCAGCAGAGTGCACTCATTTGGTTCTCAAACTATGTAGAGAATGATGGGGTGATAGTGTAGATGGAAACACAGATCACAGAATTATTTAGGCTGGAAAAGAGCTTTAAGATCATCAAGCTCAACTGTTAACCTGGCACACTGCCAAGTCCACCGCTAAACCATGTCCCTGAACACCACATCTACACATCTTTTAAACATCTCCAGGGTACACAGAGTAGGTAAGGTAATAGAGGCTGAGGAAAATAGAATGTTGATTTTGTTCAGCTGACAAATGCTCCATTACTGAAGCTGGGTCACTGCTTCCTCAGCCCCCTTTCAGCAAAAAATTCAGTTCTTGTTACTCTCAGAGTATTTTTCTACGGCATAGTATTGAGAGAACAGCAGGAAACTTAGGAGTATTAATTCTTAATTTGCTTCTCAAAAGTAACAATTAATAGTTTTTAATCTCTCTCTTCCTCCAGGCACGCAAACAAATGGCCTGGACTTTCAAAAGCAGCCTGTGCCTGTCGGAGGAGCAATCTCTACAGCCCAGGCCCAGGCCTTCCTTGGGCACCTTCATCAGGTAAGAGAAGATCCGTTTCAAAGCAGGGGAGACTCAGACAGCTGCAAATGCAGCTGCCCTTGGTTGTGCCGTGTTCTCTCTTTCTGTGAATGACAGGGAGTCATGTAATGGGACATATGGGTAGGCCATGTGCTTAAATAGCATGGATGGGACACAGTTCTTATCGTGGTACTCACTGCAGTGCATTGGGCTGCAGAATATGTCAAGATAGGGCAAGACCTATCTGGTAGAACTACAAATCATGGGGACTTGAGAATGCCTAAGTTTTGTGGTGTGTGTTTTTGAAGGGGTTTTTTTCAGTTGTTGTTGATTGGTTTTGGGGTGTTTTTTTGGTGGTTTTTTTTCTTTTAACCTTAATAGAGATACCAAATTGAAAGGCAAGGTAAAATTTAATCTTTTTGGGAAAGGATTGTATCGGCCCAACAGCTGCCAAGGTTCTGAAGCTGTCACTGTCTAGTTAAAAGTGAGAAGTGGTGTTGAATGGTAGTCAGCACTACGCTTTGCTCTTGCACATTAACTAGAAAGAAAGTTGATCATACTTACTAAGCATATATGGTTTGTGAGTTGTTTTTTTTTTCTTAAAGTTATTTCAGTGACCTGTTTGTCAGATGATATTCAGACTTCTAATACTATCCCTCTGTTCTACTGCTGCTGCTGTGTTTAGGGAATCAAAGCTGAATTTCAGATGTAGGCTGAAGCAAAGTGGGGCATCCCTAGGTGAAGAGAAGTATAAGGGGCATTTTTTGTAGGTTTTTTTTTTTATCTGTTCAGACTTGATGTATGAAAACAAATGTCCTAATTTCTTTCCCTTCCTCAGCACCAAGTTTAAACTTTAAAATACTGTACCTAATTGGATGACCTTGAATGTTTGAGGTCTGAGGTTGCACAGTTATTGTGGTATAATTGAAGTACTGAAGCTTTTATGCCCTCTTTTAAGAGCTGTGAAACTGCCGTTTTATTGTATGGAACATTCCACACGTCTTGTCACATAATTGCAATTTTCCTAGTAGATTGGTTTATGTAGGACCTAGGGAGTGCCACTGTTTGAATTTGCTGAACCAATAGGCTGTTGTAGGGTGCCTTTCTGTGGAGGGAAGGGGACTAGTTTTTATGGGTTGCCAGTGTGTGTTTAACATGGAGACGCAGAGCTGCTCTGCAGAATTTTGTGTGTTTGTTTTACTCTTCGTTTTGTTATAATAGATCAACCCAGGACAGTAATTGTGTTTAGCACAGTGCTTTATCCTGCTTTGGAAATGTATGTATTTAAACAGTTGTCAGGTTCTTTATAACTTTGTGTTTGATAAGGTGTGATTCATTTCTTGAAACTGGTTCAAAGGGAAATCTCAGGTATTCTTTTATTCACCTGCAGGTGTGGGGGGATCTATTGTCAAACTGTCCTCTGCTGGTGTGGCTGCTCTTAGTGGGGTGTTATTCAACCTTAACACACAGTGCTTTCCTCTAGACTAATGCAAAATGTTAGGCTGTAGACAGCATTCAGGAACAGTTTAATTTCTAACTTGAAAATGTTGGTTGTGTGGTGAATGGGGTGTCCAAATTGCATTCAGAGAGATTTTCAGGACTGTGTTGACTGTACCTGAGATATATTTGTGGTGTTTTATGTGTGTTTTCTGTCATTTTAAAGTATTCTTTCTGAGTATATTTTTTTGGATGGCAGGCTGGTGGTGTTTGGATTATTCTCTGCTGTTAATCCACGTTAAAAGCTGAGATTACATCAGCTGTGTCAAACTACATTTTGCTTGTGATGAGGAGAGGCTTTTCTGGGAGTGTTTGCTTAGATGTAGAACATGCTTAGTAAGTCTGGTACCTTCATTTAGAGAGGCAGGAAATATTTCCAAGGTGACTTTTAAGGGTCGCCTGTTCAAACATTCAGTTATTAATTTCATGTACTGCAGTTTTTCCCATGCTTGAAAATATGTGTACTCTTTATGTGGGGACATGGTTTTACAGAGGCAAGAGTGCTACATTTTGCTTTGCTTTATTGTATCCTCACATGTTGCCTTGTTTTCAAATGAGCAGTGGTTTTCAAATATGCCCAGAGATGGAATTCTCTACAGGCTGTAACTCTGACCTTTGAAAGTGTTGGTAATTAATTACATAGCATTCCTTCTTTATAACTAGGAGTGCTGGTAGAAACAAGGCAAGACTGATTAAAATGGTCTTGAGTAAATGAAAATACAGCATTTGTCATACAGAGAAAATCCTTATTAGAGATAAAATAACACTCTTTAAAAATCTCACTTTCTGAAGCATCTGTTTTTCTTCACTGCTAACCCACAAGACCTTCTTTGGACCTGTTAATCACAAACACTGGATTCAAGTTTTAAGTATACCTGGATCGATACAGCCTTTGTAAAGTGTCTCTGGTCCTCTGTGTTGAGATCATCTTTTCAGTGGCTGAGGACTGGAAATACTTGAACAGGTTGATTTGAGGGAGAGTGTTTATGCTCTGGGTTCTGTGCTGTGCAGGTGATTGCTCCTCTGTCATGTAGGAAAGTGGGTGAATGGAGTGTTGGGGTAAGACCCATCCTGAAATATGGGTAGGATGGTGATGACTAGAGCTTGATGGCCTCCCCTGGAGCCTGGATTTTTCGAACAGCAATAGGACTAGGTAGCCTGTCCACCCCAATATGCTCTGTTTCAAATTCATTCATGATAATATCTAGATCCCTAGGCAGGAATACCTTCTGCAAGAGGTAGACAAATAACACTTGTGGAAGAGCCTTACAGATCTTTTTCAGCCTGGAGCACAACCCCTGTTTCACTGATTCAGGTGTTAGATGGGTGTGCAGTGTTCTTGTTGGGACATGGGTGGGGAGATGGTTCTTTTTACATTGTTAGTTTTCTGTGGATTCTACATTATTTCATTTCCATTTTTGCACTGTTGTAGGTCCAGCTCGCTGGAACAAGTTTACAGGCTGCTGCTCAGTCCTTAAATGTACAGGTAAAGACAGTTACCTTCTGCTGCTTGTCCTTCTCTCATCCCAAAGAGCATCCTGGTCCCTTTAGAGATAGTTTTTAACCTATGATGTTACTCTGTGTTTTCAGTCTGACTGGTTTTGCAAGTGATAGGTATGAAGGGATAATAGTTTTACAGCTGTAAATCAGGTTCAGGATAGTCAGCATTCAGACACTGGAGTTGTTTAAGACGTGCAGCGATCATAACTTAATGCTGAATTTCAGTCAGGTGTCATGTCATGAAAACTATGAAAATCCAGGCATATTTCATGTTCTTTCATTTATTCACTTATTTTAAACATATCAAGTATTACTTTGCAATTTTTCTGGTACCTGAATATAGGACTATAACGTAACATTAACTCTGTAAGGTGGCAGGCCTAGATTGCTTGTGTAAATAACACAGAGTGATATCAAAATAAGTCAGAGTAATTGTTGTTTAATAATGTACGTGAGACAACAAAGCTTTTAAACTTTTTTATGATGCTGAACACTTCAGTGTATCAGTTAATGTTCCACTTCCTCTCAGTACTATATTAAAGGGGCAAGGGATGCAGTTTTATTGAAGACTGGTTTCAGTATTGCTTGTTATTAAAGAATGTAGGTAGTGCATTACATGAAATGCAATAGAATGTGGACCCACTTATACATAATAACAATTTGGAAAGAAGAGGAGGTATAGTGACCTTCCTTTCTAAGAGGAAGGAGGCAGAAAATTGCCTTGGTTGCCATGGTAAACTTCCATCCCTGAGAGAGATGTTGGCAAACAGGCTGTATCTCCAGTGCAGAATGTTTACAGTCCTGCACTGTAATTATCACTCAATGACTGGCAGAATTAATCAGAGCCTTTATGTTAATTAGCCCGCTCTGCAGTCCCCAAAACAGGTGGTGGAAAATATGCAAATCTATGCAGAATTTCAATGTTCTGCATAACCAGTTTTAATTATCATAAAACTCTCTCCCCCTCTTCATGCACTTGCGTTTCCTTCCTCATGTCTTCACAATTTCTTGTGTTTAAAAAAACAAACAACCAAACCAGGGAAATAAATCAAAATAAACTTGAATCTTTTAAAATAAAGCAGCATTAATAAATAAATAGAATAAATGCCAAACTTTGATTATTTAAAAGCACTTCATGTATTATGTATTTTACTGTAGGTGGATAAACCTGTGAGGATTTTTCAAGAGCAGTTCCAAATAAGCCAACAGTGTGATGACTTAGAGGTACAGGATGCAGATAATGGAAACAAAATCTCCTTTCCCTGGTTCCATTGTTCAGGATTTTAGGCAATGAATAATTTTAACAGCCCTCTCTTCCTTTATGGTGGGAGGTAGCGTCAGCTTCAGTTGCATTGCGTAAGATGAGATGGGACCTGAAAATAACGTCAAAGAGTTACACAGGACTGAGAGTTTCTTTGTTTTGTTTAAACTGCATTACCTACAGACATGTTTGAGCAATCGTAGCTGAGATGGTGGGCACACAGAGCCATTGCCTAAACACACTCTTAAAATAAACCCAAGGGCTTTTTGTATGCAGATGAAAGATTTTTATTGTGCAGTGTTGAGATAGCAGTGTGTTATACATTAACATCTGTTTTACACTATAAAGAGTTGTATTTTTTTTTTGACTAGTCTAAATCTAATGAAGAATCTGGGGACTCTCAGCAGCCAAGCCAGCCTTCCCAGCAGCCTTCAGTGCAGGCGGCCATACCCCAGACCCAGCTCATGCTGGCCGGAGGACAGATCACTGGGGTAAGGTTTACCCAGGTTTACTGCAGTCAGCCTCCTGATGGCAGTATCACAGAGCCTGTCAGTGAAGGGGGTTGTCATTAACACAGGAAGAAACTTCAGTGAAAGAGGGGACAGAAGGTATCTTCCTAGAAAAATAATCAGACTTTAATATTTGGGGTTTGTTGCAAAAGTATTTGCTTCCAAACAACAACAACAAAAAAGAATTGTTTCTCTCTGTTCTCGGTACCCATCTTGACTCTGCAATGAAAGGAAAACCTGGTGTGTGTACGAATAGGACAGTCACTGATATGATAAAGAGGAATTTTTATTTTTTTTTTTCAAGATTAAAATGGGACATGGGAGAATGGGACTAAATCTTATCAGATAGCTGGGTGTAGAGCAAAATTATGGGACCTGCTAATTCTTCCTCTTCTCAAATACATTTCTTTTTAAGTAACTGTATTAGTACTCCTTAAGCCTATTCAACCCTTCTGTTTTAACCTACCAATTTTGAGGGTTTTTTAATTGCAAGGCTTTGGGAGTAAATATGAGATAACTTGGTTTAAACTGTTTGGTGTTTCTGAATTGTCGTAAAGGCTTTCAGTCCTTTCCAAAAAGGAAGTTGTGTGAAAGGGCTCGTTAAAGAATGAGCATTTATGTAGTCAGCTTTGCAGTTTTAAGTGTCTGTGTGTTTAGGGCAGTTGCTCCAATAATGTATTTATGATTTGAAGTATTAGATTAGATCATCTCTACACTTGAATGAAATATCATCTTAATTTCAGGCTCAGCTGTTAAACCTTCTTCTATGTTAGTGTACAAATAAACATCCTATTTAGTTTTCAGTTAACTGCATTTGAAAACTTTAAAAGTGAGGCTGTTTTAATATGTTGTTAAAACTTGGCATATTTTATTATTTTTTGCACTCCCAAAAATATTGGTTTGTTTTAATTCATGATTGTCTGCTGTAGTGAAACGTTCAGAACTCCAGGCCCATGCAGATACGGGTTGTAGTAAATATGGGCATCAAGATTCATTTACATGTAAAGGAGAAACTGCTGCCACCTGTTCCTCAGAGATAATGTGTGTTTGGGAAAGGGAAGGGATGTAAAGTTGCCAACTCTATTCTATTTAAAAAAAAAAAAGCAGATGGGGAGACTTGGAGAGAAACAAATGGAGCTCATGTTCTTTACTTATATCTTAGGGCATAATGGAAATGATGGAATATGGCAGGGATTCATGCTAATGTGAAGCAGCTGGGGTGTTATCAGTTTGTTCAGTAGCCATAGCCAGCATTCCTGCTTCGCATTCATCTGGCTAATCACTTGCTGTTCTGCTGGGTGTAAATTTCTTTTCAAATCCTGGCAATACTGATTCTTTTCTTTTGCTTGCTACTTAATTACCTTTTCCCAGAAACTCCTGGTAGAGTTGTGAAGAAGACTTGGGAGTGAAGTTAGGTTCTGTAGGTTCCAGTCAGTGCAAATGTTTGCTTTCGTGCAGTTTGGTTTACATCAGGCCCGTGGTAGGTTGGTTCCTACCCTGTGTTGAGTAGCCAGCTGTCCTTACTTAAGGCCGGAGTCATCGGCCAGTTAACGGCTGAACCGTAGCAATGGTTCTGGGGTTGTCTGGTTAATATAACTAGTAACGAGCTAGCTAATGACTTTGTAGCTGAAGTGGCTCTTTGCATTATTAATGGCTGTGTTTTCTAATTGTTTATAGCTCACGTTGACGCCAGCCCAGCAACAGTTATTGCTCCAACAGGCGCAGGCACAGTTGCTGGCGGCTGCAGTGCAGCACTCAGCCAGTCAGCAGCACAGCGCTGCTGGTGCCACCATCTCGGCCTCTGCTGCAACGCCGATGACGCAGATCCCTCTATCTCAGCCAATACAGATTGCACAGGTGAGCCTTGAGGCTTGAGAGGGTGGAAAACAAAAGACCTTTGACTTCGTTTGCACCATTTTTTTTTTACTTCCCTTGTTCGGTGGGTTTCCAGAGTCCTCGAGCGTTGTTAGTTGTTCCTCGCACGTCCTCAGCTGGTGAGGTTGAAGTTGGTAGTCTTAGCTGCTCATCACTTCCACTGGGCTTCTGAGTTTGCTCCAGAATCTGAGCAGATGCTGTATTTTCTGAATTTTCCTCCTTGTAGTTAACTTGGGAAAGGAGGAAAAGAGGGTATAGAGAGATGCCCATAGAAATTGCACTTGTTGAGACCTGTGTGGATGGGAAGTGATGCCTGTGTATTACAAAGGATGCTTGTCAGACCCAAATGGTGCTTGTTAGAAGCAAAATGACAGAGATGAAGAAAGGCAGTTTGACTTGACAGATTTGTGTGCTGTTTTGGCTTGGTGCTTAACGCTCAGAGTTCAGTGACAGAGGGTGGGCACTCTTGTGTGTCTAGGGAAAAACTTGCCGGAATGTGTCTGGAGTTGAAATCTGTCCAGTTTCATGGTCTGGTACTGCTCACCAGTTAATTCTGAAGAACTGCTTTTCAAGGCAGTTCTGCTTACTAGAAGCAGGATTGTCCTGGATCTTCCAGGATTGGGATAATTCCATGTGGAGAATGCAGTGCCACTAACTCCATGCTTAGTATATGTAGTGTGGAAACTCCTTAGACTTGTGGACAAGGGTAAACAAATGTACAGCTGAGGCATCTTGAGTACTACTATTAGGTTGTTGTGTTGCTCAGGCTGAGGTCCATCTTTCCGTAGATTAAGGTTCTCAGTACGTGGTATCAGTTTGTGTATTAGTGTAGCTGTGCAAAGTGTGTTGGATATGTAATCTCCAAAGTTGCTTCTTCTTAGAGTGAGCAGATTAAGACTGTCTGATGCTTTCTGTTCAGCTGTTTTCTCCTGCATTCAACTGGGGTGAAGTGTCTAAAAAATGAACATGAGGTCTGATTAAGGGCAAGAATGGAAATGTCACAATTACTGTGAAGTCCATTGGTGAAATGTGCAATTCCTTTATTGTGCTAGTCCACTAGCTGAATAACAGCCTGGCTGTGCTATCAGGTTTTGATTAGCTGAAGTGGCAAATTTCTGTGGGGTTGGTCTAGAAGTTCTGACCTCTCTGGTGGTCCTTAGAGAGGCCAGAGTGATGCCATCCCATATTTAAGTGAGATCCCACAGATCTCTCACACTGAACCTCTTGTTGGACTGTGACAAGTTGTGTGACCAAATATTAACAAATCTTTTAGCAAAGGATCTCACTTCACTGGCATGATGTGGAGATGACTGAAGGATGTAGCATTCAAGGAGAGTTGTAGTTCTCAAGATCATCTCTTAATTTTGTTAAGTCTTTGTAGCCAATAATACAGACAGATTTCAAGAAAAGAATGGGAAATGTCCTTGTCAAGGGAGTTGGTGGTCAGCTTCTAACTTCTTGCCATGCATCTGTCACAGAGTTCCCACGTGATACTGTGCAAGTCTTTTAACCCAAGTGTAAGTAATCCACAGGTGTGTGCCTCTTGTCTTCCAGGTGTGCAGCTTAAGATAGTTTGGTCTGCTTTACTGGAGTGTGGCACACTAAAATTTCATATTAACAAAATCCGTACCTTGAACTTTCTGGCTTTACATTTGTCAAATATGCTGCCAAAGCAGTGGATGCCTTTGAATGCAATGTGTGAGATGTTGCTAATCCCTCTCTTCCACAGCAGTGGAAATGTGTGAAGCATTTACAGTTATTAATTTTGTACTGGAGAAAATCTCCAGAGAAATGTTTGAGAGGAGTCGAGAAGATCAGGCGTGTGGCGTCAAACAGAAGCTTCTGAACTGAGCGTGTGCTCTGTGGAAAATAGCATGTGATCGTGTTGTTGCCACATGGGGAACAAATTAAAGTTGGACTTGTTTTCTGGCCTTTCTAATGACCGAAACGTTTGACTTCACAATTGGTTTCTTTTAGGATAGGTTATTTTGATACCTAAATGAGCTTGGTTGAATCTTGTTGGCTGCTTCCCATGGTGAAAGCGCAGGGCATAATTTGTGCAGGGGTTGGATATAATTTGAGATACTTATGGAAAATGTCTACCATCTAGGTTCATAGGTAGGTAACGCCATGCTTCTTGATCCATCTTGGATCACGATTTGTAAGCAGTGCTCAGCTTTGTTTGTGTTGCTATTGTAAACATATAGCTGATTACACAAATAGCTGGATGTTTGTTTTAATTGATGATTTTTTGAATAATTGATTAACTGGCAGGTCTCTGCTGCAGGGGGATTACCATATTTATTTTAATTAACTAATTGCACAAGCATGACTTCTTTAATGTGCTCTGCAGTTTATGTAAGGAATCTGCTGCAGCAGCCTGGTGAGATGCTCGTGCTGCTGCTGGGCTGCTGCTAAAGTGACACTGAACAGTTGTACCAAGCTTTGGGGTTCTTTGTAAACTTTACTTGTTTTCACGATCTGTGATCAGTGTTTATATGATGTAAACCTCAAAATGACAGAGGTGCTGAGGATGTAATTAGAGATAATGACACTGAATGTAGAACTTCAGATGATTTGTTTGTTTTTTTAACAAAAATCTTCATGGCAAGTTGTAGCACTTGACAGATTATTCTGCTGAGGTAGGAGTTGGGATTGTTTTGATCTTTCTAAATTGTTAGGCAGCACCAGAAGACATGCATGTTTCCCTGAAAGTCTTTCCATCTCTTTCTGTGTGCTTATGCTTGCACAGGGATTTTAACACTGAGGGGAAAAAAGATTGGTATAGGAAAATAGTGTCAAGTGTGTTCATGTGGTTGCTATTGGGAGATTTACTGTAGTGGTATAATTAACTAAATAATAAAACTTTCCCAAGGTAGAAATAAAGTTGGATTTCAAATGAATTTGAGGAGCTGGTAGGGCTATTTAAGTGTGATTAGCCTTGGAGGTATCATTTTCATTTTGCGTTACAGAATTATATTTTTGTATTTAAACAAGACTTAGCCAACACACCAGTTACCAGGGCAGATGCACAGAATAAGATTGCTTATACCAGTTATCCCTGAGGCCTCAATTTAAAAACAGTTTTCTCATATTAAAGTGTAAGAACCTGATGATAAGAGCTGTCATGTCTTAGCTGGGTAGCCGGTGTTATGAATACAATAGTCTTAAACAAAAAGCTCTCCTCCTTTGATCTTACAGATACACTGCCACTGTTTCTTTGTATTCTTTCTTCTACATAACTCCATCTCCTGTAGTAGTTCTTCAAATCATCAGAGATCTACTTGGTCATCTGGGGCGATTTCATTTGTTTGCTTTTGGTGGGAGAGGTCCTCCACCTGTCTGTTTTTCTGTTGATGCTTCTTCCTTCTACAATTTCTTCCCAACTCCTCCTTTTGTGTTTGTACTTTTTCTCCTGTCTACCTCTGTTTTCACCCTGCAGCCTCTCTTTATTTCCTTTTCTTCCACCCAGTGTTCACACCCTTAGTCAGCTTGCCCTACTCTTTTCATTTCTGCTTTTAACTCTGCATCCAGTCCTCGCATCCGAGTCGGTGTGAGCCCCTCTGTGCTGGAGGGTCGGCACAACCTGCAGAGGTAACCAGTCAAGCATTGAAAATCCATGAATAAATGAGTGGAGGCCCATGTCGTGTTGGGTTCAAGAAGTAGCAGTTTTTGTTAGCAGTGCTGACCAGTGTGATGTTATGACACGAAGTCAGAAGAAAAATGGAGTTCCAGGGAAAAATTGGAGCAGTTATTTCTCTCCTTTTTAAGAGGGAAATTGGCCTCAATTTCATAGGAATAGTTGTATTACTACTGAAATTTTCTGAAAGCAAACAATACCGTTGACTTTGAAAACACTTTGTTGCACTCGTGGGCACTTCTTAAAATTTTACCGTTCTCTTATCAAATGGAAGTTTCCTTTTCTTAAGAGCATTGCTTGGCCAATCCATCTGGTGTCTGTCTGCCATATTATTACACTGCACGCTCTTGACTTAACACAACTAAGTTGCCCAAGTGATTGATGGCCAGTGTCTGTGTAATGCAGGTTAAGTAGTCGTTTTCCTATAATGCATGTCTATGGTCTCATAAATCAATGGACTCCCTTTTTTTTTTCCTCCCTAGTCTTCCTTTCCACCCACTGACACTCCCTACCCCTCATCCCCAAAAGGAGATTGCTGCGACTTTGAAGTTATAGTTTAACAGATTTTAAATAATGCGACACTTTAGTCTTCTTGTTTGGTTGGTTTGGCTTGTTCAGTGGGAGGTTGGTTTGGTTTGTTCAGTGGGAGGTTGCAAGTATGCAAAATACTTGCTTGGTGAGTATTTTGAAACAGCTTCTTCTCAGAAAGATGGAAAAATTCTACGTGTATAGATAGTTTTCATGGATTACCTATTATGTTGGCCGACTTCACAATGTGCTTCAGTTCTCAATTTCAGTTACTCTTGTTTATGTCCTGTTTGGAGAAAATGAAAAGAAAAAGGCTATTGGGGGGAGCAGTATTTTTAAACAGTTCTCTATGTTTTCATTCTCCAGCTAAATGTCAAGTTGAAGCATTTTTCTTGAAAATCCAGTTTCTCAGAGATTAGCATTTTATGTTGAGACCAGTCATTTAATTACAGAAAATTAACAGTTCTGAATGGTTTAAATACATAAAAGTAGGGTTCTACAATAAAGCAGTGATTTGGATTATTCCTTTTAACCTTTAATTATAGTCATATCTATTAGGCTTATTGCAATTTGTTTCAGAACTAATCAAATATATTTATTTATTTATTGAGTTAGCTACTTTCTGAAATTTGACCTGAACAATCAGCCTGCAAACAAGGAAGCTGTAATATTTTGCTTTCTTGTTGTTGATTCAAGTGGTAATTGCAGACTGTTGTTATAAACAAAAATAGCTCCCAGCTAATATGCTTGATTTGTAGCAGAGTTCCATCCTCAAAAAAATAAATTTGAGAAGTCTGGGTGCTGATAAGACTAAAGTATTTGAAAACTCCAGCCTTTGGTGGGTATGGGAGGGAGGTTGATTTGTTTGTTTATTTGGTTTTGTTTTGCTTTGTTTTTAAAGCAGAACAGTGCTAGATATACTTTGCTGTGTTATTTACTAAATAACTTTTGTTTGGTTTTATGAACGACAGTGCAATTCAAATTGTCATTCTAAAGGATATTCAGTAGCAGGACTGCTGCTGTGTTTGACATCAACTTTTATCTCTAAATGTTGGAGTATAACTGGCTGATAGAAAATCAAGGTTCATTGGGAGTCATGGCTGACCTAAATGTCTAACACACAGCTCTTTCTTTTCTTTTTTTTTTTTATTTTTTTTCCCCTCTTTTGTTTTTTTTTTCTTTTTTTTGTTTTCTTCTTTTTTCTTTTTTTGTTTTCTTCTCTCTCTTTTTTTTTTCTCTTCTCCTGTTTCCTTAAGGATTTGCAGCACTTGCAGCAGCTTCAGCAGCAGAATCTCAACCTGCAACAGTTTGTGTTGGTGCATCCAACAACCAACTTGCAGCCAGCACAGTTCATCATCTCACAAACACCGCAGGGGCAGCAGGGTAAGTGCTTCGTGCCAGAAAAGCAAATCATGCAGAGCTTTTTTAGAGGATAAGGTTGAAACTGAGGTGGTTCATACACCTTCGCTAACTTTTGATAATCCCTAGGAGAAAAACAGCATTGCAATTAGGAAATTCTAGCAGGTTGTCCCTTTGTTGGTGTTAGACCTCAGCCTTGTCAAAATTTGTGTAGCTCACTTCTCAGGGGGGATCAATCCAGGGAGAGTGTCATGGGAACATTTGTTAACAACAAGACTTCTTGGAAAACAACGCAGCATCTGAATTTTTGGGTTAGATTCTCAAGAAGCAAGACTACTGGGAAGAGAAGTTGGAGAAGACAACTCTCCAGAACTCAAAGGCAGAATCCTATGAGGTGGAGGCCTGGAGGGTGCCTTGGCTGTCTGGATTAGGTCAATGCTCAAAGGGCTACAAAATCCTAAGGCTGTGCTGTGGTTTATACCAATAAGAGATACCAAAAAAGTGATGCACAGTGCAGCTCCTCACCACCCACCGCCCGATGTCCAGCCAGTTCCCAGCCAGCTTTCCCCCCTTTAGTTTATATACTGAGCACGAGACCACAGGGTGTGGAATATCCCTTGGGCAGTTTGGGTCAGCAGTCCTGGTTCTGTCTTCTCCCAGATTCTTGTGGCTCACAGCCTCTTTGGTGGTGGGGTGGTGTGAGAGGCTGAAAAGTCCTTGAGTCTGTGATGCTCAACAGCAACTAAAACGTCAGCGTGTCATCAACATCGTTCTCATCCTAAATCCAAACCACAGCACTATACCAGTGATAGAAAATTAACTCCATCCCAGTCAAAACCAGGACAGGCAGGAAAAAGATTACTGAATCAAAAGTTCTTGTGGGAGAGTAGAAAAGTACTTAAGCCTAAAGCGGGAACAGTGAATTTAGTCATAAACCAAAATAATAATTACGCCTTGGGAAAAGAGCTAGAATGCTTGATTTGTGTAACAGCTCTCAGAGTAATAATAGTTTGACAATGCACTGGATATGACTTACATGCCAAAGACAAACCAGGGCAGTGGGAGGTGGCAGTGTGCCAGACCATTTAAGATGTTGTACAGTAGCTTTGCTGTAAGAACTAATGTGTTCTCAAGTTGCAATGCATCACGGTACTGATTGCAGCCCGTTTGTTGATGCCCATGGAAAACTGTGTTTAGCCATGGCCTCTTATGCTGATATACTCCAGTAGTCTTTTTTTCCCCTCCTCTCTGTTCTACATGAACTCTACTCAGTTGTTCAGGTCTGGTAATCCAAAGATTCTTGCTCAGAAGGCAAATCCTGTTATGCTTGAAGAGTCCTCCAGAGCCTGGCTGTCCTGTAAAGCAGCTCTTTGCACCTCATTTTCTTCTGTTCCTTTCAATTTTTTTCATGCATCATTCCTTCTTACATACTCTGACTTGGATAGAACCTGGCTTTCCATTATGCTGAAGCACTCTTGCTGTCTGAATGCTCTCACATTTGAATAAAGGGTTAGTCAAAATTAACTTCCTTTTAATAGGACTTGGTTTAGGAGAGATTTTATACCAGTACTGGTAGAAAATGGCTAAAAGGTTGTTCATGGAAGCATTTAGTGATATCCTGTTTTCTTAAAATGAAGCAGAACTTATAGACTTAACATATTGTTCTAGAAGAAATCAAACCACCAAAATGTAGTTCAAGGATTCTTTAAAATAGCTTTTTTTAAAAAAAATAAATTCTTTTAATGAAACAGCAGGCACAAAAGCATTGTATTGAAAAACTCATTGCTATTAAGGTCTGCCTACATTTTTCAGCAAAATTCTGCTGGTTTTTTAAAATACCTCTGAAGATGCCTCATAAAAAGGGAAAACTAAGAGAAGCAAATTGTATCCATCTCCCAAGATGAGTTGTTTGCATTATAGAAAGGAAAGGAGGCTTTCCTGTTTGTTTAAAATCTCCTGAAGTAGAATTAACTACTAGAGGAGGTTTTCATAGTACCTTTATTCAGGGGCCATCTGTAAAATTAATTCTTCGCTGCAATATAAGACCTGCATATTGCAAGTCATATCCAGTGACTCAGTGTGTGTAGAAACGTTGTGTTTTACTGGTAATGTGCAGCCTGGACAACTGAATAGCTCAAAAACGTGGGAAGATTTATGTGCTGAGTTCTGGCCATAGGTCATTAGTGCATGACAACCTTCCAAACTGAAATGCTTGAATGGATCTCATTTTCTTCATGAGCACTCAATGATAAAGCAACATGTGTGCCATAATACCCCTTATATCACTTCTTGATATGGCTTTTTTGCAGTATTTCACAGTTATTATTCGAAGATAGCAAACTGTACATTACTATTTATGAGAAAGATTGAGAAAGTGTGTGGTTTTACTTTGTTGTTTGCTGCTGCAGCTGACTTTTCCAGGTTGTTCTTGTCCTATTGCTCCATTAGTCAACTTCATAAAAAAATAAATATTCTGAGGAAACTAGCATAGAGTTTTCTTTAAAACCAAAGGTGTTCAGATTTCTTTTGATGCATTGGTAATGCATGGAGCTTTATATATATATGTATGCATTTAATAACATGAAAATTCAGGTTTATGTACAGATTATGTATTCTGGAAGAAATTTGCTTTACAGACTATGTTACTTGTTTTGTGTATGCCATGTAGTCATATAAATGTTTTTAAAATGAGAAGAGTTTTGAGGAAAATAAGTAAAGAACAGTATCTCTAAACAAGATTTTAGAAGACATAGACATTTGGTAAAGAAAAACTTTTTACTTCAAGAGGTGATGGGGTACAGAGAAATAAAAATCATCAGCAATCGTATGTAGGGTTGAACTTCATGACCCTAGATTGAACTTTTGAAAAATTTTAGAAAAATTTAGAAAATTTTAGAAATTTTAGAAAAATTTTAGAAAATTCAACACCTCAAATATTAATCAGTTCTCCTGTCTTTCTTTAACACACAGATTATAGCGCCCAGCAACAGATACAAAATTTTCCCCATAAATCCACTGCCATATGTCTGACAGTCACCTTCCTTTTCCAGATGATTTCTGGCTATTTAGTGGCTTATATGAAACGAATTTACAAGTTCTCGTTTTTCATGGCTGGTAATTGGTAACATCATAACTGAAGGAATGGTTTCAAGCCTCAGCAGTTATGCAGAAGATTAAATGGAAATAGAAATTTGGAACAATTTCTCATTCAGAGCAACCGTTGCCCAAATTATTGGTGAAGTCACAGGCAGTGACTGTAATGTCTTTATACCTCTTGTATCTGTTCTTGTATCTAATAGATCTGTCTCTAGAACAATCAATTCAACATCCCTTACTACAATTACAGCTGCTTCTTAGAAATATTACCCTCATCAGGTGACTGTTCACCTTTCTACTCGGGAGATGTTGCCAATAAAAATCATATCAGTAAAAATCTGAATGGAGAGGGGAATTGGTGCTGCATTTAATATAAATTAATCTTGGAAACAGAAGTTGTTAAGATCTAAGAAAATACTGTATCATTGTCAAGGAGATTTAGAAATAGTACTTATAAAGAAAATATCCAGAAAGGCAAATGTGGAAGACAAGCTACTAATTACCTTTAAACACTGAAACTGCATTTACCTGTTCTAAAGTTATTGCTGTTTATTATTAAAAACATTGTTTATGATTTCATTTTTTTGTTGTGAAGTTACCTGGGATAATGATAGCAGGCCAAATTCAGTCCTGTTCTCTTTTTTTCCTACGTGTCCTACACACTTTGAGGCTTCACTTATGTGAAAGCTGTTGTAATGGCTTTGTCTTGCAAGCTGACTTCCAGGATATGTCTGTGAGAAGAACAGCAGCTTTGGCAGAGATAAAGCAGTCAAGTTCTTAGATGAAAAAATTCACTCTTGAGGGAGATCATTTAGGAATGAATTATGTATTATGCTTCTGGGCCAACTTTTTAAAAAGTATTCTGAAAAAGTCTGCACTTGAATGTTTGTTTTATCTTTTGTTTAATTTTAGATAGTAAGAACTGAACCCCAGATCAGTCCTTGGGGACTGTTGGCTGGCAGGAAGAATTTTTTGGCTTGGACCATTATTCATGCTACTCATAGACATTACAGGAAAAATCCTGAATGATGGTAGATGCATTTACTTTAACTATTAAAAAAAATTAAATACTTCTAAACTGTCATACTTTTGCATAGATCTTTACCTCATTCTTTCAGAGTGTCACACAGGTAATTTGTATGCCATACTAAATGTAGTAATACCACTGGGCTCTTAAAACCCAGGGCAGAGGGTTAGGAATAAGACCTCTGTAAAGTATGCAAGTACGCTATTAGCTTTTACAGATTCAAACAAATCATATGGGCTGGAAGGGACCTCCAGAGGTCATGAAGTATTGCTCAAAGCAGGTCCAATTACAGCAGAGTGCTCAGCACCTCAGACAGTTGAATTGAACGTGTCCAAGGGTGGAGTTTCTGCAGCCTTTTCAAGTACCTGTCCCAACAGTTGACTGCTCTCATGGTAAAAAAGAACCCCCAATAACATTTCCTGCATCAACCTTCATGAGGTTCCATTTGTCCAGCCAGTCTAGACCCTGCCTTCTGGCCTGTTGACCCCTTTCCCCATATTTGGTATTGTCCACAAACTTGCTGAGGATACATTTTGTCCCATCAGCCTTACTGGTAATAAAGATGTTACCGAATCACAGCACCAGTTATGTTGGAAAAGTCCTCTGGGATCATCGAGTCCCACCTCTGACCGAACACCACCTTGTCAACTAGATTATGGCACCGAATGCCATATCCAGTTTCGTCCTCACCTCCAGGGACAGTGACTCCACCATCTCCCTGGGCAGCCTGTTCCAGTGTCTAATCACTCTTCCTGTGAAGAAATTCTTCCTGATGTCCAACCTAAATCTTCCCTGATGCAGCTTAAGACTGTGCCCTCTTGTCCTTTTGCTTCTTACCTGGGAGAAGAGCCTGACCCCCACCTGGCTACACCCTCCTGTCAGGGAATTGTAGAGAGTGATAAGGTTTCCCCTGAGCCTTCTCTTCTCCAGGCTGAACAACCCCAGCTCCCTCAGCCTCTCCTCACAGGACTTGCGCTCAAGTCCCTTCCCCAGCCTCATTGCTCTTCTCTGGACCTGCTCCAGCACCTCAGTATCCTTCCTGAATTGAAGGGCCCAGAGCTGGATGAGCACTTGAGGTGTGGTCTCACTAGTGCTGAGTCCAGGCAAAGAATCACTTCCCTGGTCCTGCTGCCACACTATTCCTGATCCAGGCCAGGATCCATTGGCCTTCTTGGCCACCTGGGCACACTGCTGGCTCATGTTCAGCTTCCTATCAGTCCCAACTCCCAGCTCCCTTCCTGCCTGGCTGCTCTCCAGCCACCCTGTCCCCAGCCGGGAGCTGCAGGGGGTTGTTGTGGCCAAAGTGCAGGACCCAAAACTTGGCCTTGTTCAGCCCTGTGCTGTTGGATTCAGCCCATATCTCCAGTCTGTCCAGGTCCCTCTGCAGAGCCCTCCTGCCTTCCAGCAGATCAACATCCCCCCACCCCAACTTGGTGTCATCTGCAAATTTGCTAATGGTGGACTCAGTCCCCTCATCCAGACCATCAATAAACACATTAACAGAACTGGGCCCAACACTGATCCTTGGGGGACACCACTGGTGACCGGATCCCAACTGGATGCAGCACCGTTCCCCACCACTCTCTGGGCCCGGCCATCAGCCAGTTCCTAACCCAGCACAGGGTGCCCCTGTCCAAGCCATGGGCTGCCAGCTTTTCCAGGAGTATGCTGTGGGAGACAGTGTCAAAGACTTTGCTGAAGTCCAGGTCCAGGACTAACTCCACAGCCACTTACTGATAACCTGGGTTTTCCTGTTCCTTTCATCATTCATCCCTGCTACTGAGGGAAGTGACCAGAACACCACCTGTGCTCCTGTCCCCTCAGCCAATTGATATCCCTTGCATAAGCCCCAGGGAGGCAGCAGACTTCCCTGTGGGATGGTTCCAATTGGCACACAGGGCCCTCAGTTCCCCTCAGAAGGGAGTCACCTACTACAACCACCCTTCTTTTCTTAATACCTGAGTTTTTGATCTGTCTGATAGATGGAGCACAACTGGGAGACCCTCCAGATAGATTTTTTTTTTTTCTTCTCTAGTGTCATCTGCCTGACCCTCTAGATCCAGGGCCTTGTACCTATTCTGTAAGGGCTCCTGGGAGGGCGATGGGGGTTGAGAAGGGATTCTTTTACCTCCCTGAGCAGAGGCCCTTTTCCATTCCCCCCCATCTACTATATCTCCTCTTTCTACCTGAAAGCAAGAGGAGCAGGGCTTCTCTGAGTCCTTCTGAGCTTCTCTCAGGGTTGGAAGGGTGTAACTCCATCCGTTTCCGTTTCACTCTTCCTAATACTCCTTAGCCTTTCCACTTCTTCCTTAAGCTCTGCCACTAGACAGAGCAGATCATTCCAGTATGAGTCCCTGAGGAAACAGCGTTGTTTGAAACACCAGTATCTCAGCAGGTGCCTAAAAGGTGCAGGCTTGGACTTACACTGGATGTAAAAGGCTGTGCCCTGTAAGTTAAGTCACCAAAGTTATCTCGGACCACAGTGGAGACCAGTGGTTTCTTCTTAGAGAAGAAATGAAGGCGAAGCTTAGACCAGTTCAAGTCATGTCTGAAAGGAGCAAAACTGCAGCTGCCCACCCATGCAAGCCAACAAGTGCCCAAAGTGTGGGCGTGGCAACTGCCTGAAAAGTCTGTAATCAGGAGAAGAGACACATACTTTGCCAAAACAGTTCAGCTGCTTTCCCCATCCCCTGATTGTTGCTTCAGTCAGGTTGAACTAACTTGTTTTGTCTCCAGTTTCTGCCTGAGACACCTTGTATCAGTATGTCTTAAGTAGGGTGAAATGATGTTAAAACAGAGTAGATTGAACATGTTCAGATTATTTGATACTGTCATTCCATGGTAATTACTTCAGAACGTGTGAGCGAGAATAAAATCAGGAAGAGCGTGGTTATTCTGTGCTCTTTTATTGCCAGAAAAACATCCTCTGGGATTTCTTCAAAGACAAAAAGTCACAAAAAGACAGCCCTAATTACTCTGATTGCAGTGGTAGGACAAGTCAGTAACTTGTAATCGATGGTGTTATCGGTGGACTAGAGCTCAGGTGTGGTCCCTGTCAGCTGCCTGGGTTTTGTCTCGTTGTTGGTCAGACACTCTGCAGTGTGGGTGTGATGGGTTTGCCTCTTTCTGTTTCAAGCTGTCAGTTAAAATTCACTGTCACTGAATGAAGGTCAAAACCTCTTCACTCAGAGGTGACTGTTCACTAATTGGTATTTAGATTTGGGCAGCTAAAACAATCTTTTAGGTGAACAAATATTTGCATTGTAAAAAGCACCGTGTAACTGTAGTAGGTGGCTGTCTTGGAAGTTCCTTAAGCAGCTCTGTTCCCTTGCTGTGGCATTTCAAAAACACAGCTGGAACATGTTGATTATGTGGTGCAAAGCAAATTTACATAGTTGTCTGTGCTGTGCTATTATGTTGCATAAGCAGCTGGCTGTATTCACTAGGTCTTGAGCATTTTGATAGCAACACATTCTATTTAAATTACATTTTCAACTCTTTGTTAAACAAAAAACAAGTATCACTGTCAGAAGACAATGCTTCTGTAGTTGTGTCCCCCTTACTGAGGATTCATTTTTCTCCTTCCTATCCATGGTAGTCCCTCTTTTCATGTCTTCTATGCCTTAACCTTGCATAAAACATCAAGTTTCTCACTATTTATCAAGTTCTAAATTCCTGCGTCCCCTACCTATTTTCTGCTAAGAGATAGATCAGGCAGATGATGATGTTGAATATAAGTGGCACTTAGTTGGTGTTCTGTCCTCTAAGTGGCACAGCATCAGTCTGTTCTCCCCTGGTTTGGGGAACTTGGTGTATCAAAGATGCCTATGAAGTGTAAGTTTAATTAGTCAGGTTCATAAATTATGATAATGGAAATTGATAGTCATAGCCAGGAGTTACCTAAAAAATAACAGTTAATATTTTTCACAATAAAATTGAGGGACTTGACTAACTGTAGATATATTTTTGTCAAGATTATATCCCTTAAAGATATATATGTTTTTGTATTAAAAATGAAAAAAAAATACGAATTTTAGTTAAAATATATAGATGCAAGCAGGTATCTTAATTTCCTCATAAATTTAATAAACTATGCAAATAGTGGACTGCTAGAGAATTTATTTTTAGATTGACAGCATATTGTGTATATTGATTCTGCCAGTTGCAACTGTTCTTTAATGTTGTCACTTTTCAGTAGTAGCAGGCTTTTCATATATTCAGTGTAGAGTTTATATTCTGTTTGTTCAAATCGAGCCATGTTCAGTGTTTTACTTGGACTTAAATTCCAATTACTTTTCCCAAAGATGCCTACTTTATTGGACCCAGGAGAGAGTTATCTAGGCTTGTTGTGTCTTCTGGTGTGGTCTGCTTAAGTTTGCCAGAGGAAGTTTCCTTCTTGTTAGGCAGCTGGCATAGGGTCATACAGAGAGGAAGGAGGTTGATCAAGAAGCCAAATTTGTGTCTTTGATTAGTATTCAGTTGTTGAATTTGATCTGATTAGTGCTCAGTATTTTTACATGGCCCTGTAATTCTTTGTCAGCTGTTGGTTATCAGAAGAGGTGTATCCAAAATCTGCATGCTGAAAGGGGCAACAAATGATTCCTGCACATGGAACTGGGATAACCTAGAGCATTACAAACTCTTCCTGCAGAGGAGACCAGTCCAGACTTCTCTCTCTTACCCTTCTAGCACCACATATAGTTCAGGAAAATGCAAGGGGATTTTGGCTGCCAAGTCCAAAGTCTGAAGATACCCATGCAGGGATGAAACGAAAGCTTGCATCTTGAATTTTTTTCCAACTTTTCATCATTCAGCAAGAGCCTTGTTTCACCTCATTTCATGTTTTAATCTTTTCAAATGATGAACCAAACCCCCACTTTTCTCTCACCAGGTCTCCTGCAAGCGCAGAATCTCTTAACGCAACTACCTCAGCAAAGCCAAGCCAACCTCCTGCAGTCTCAGCCAAGCATCACCCTTGCCTCGCAGGTCAGGCTTGTTTCTACAGTTCATGAGTTGCTTTGAGGGGATTTAAACTATGGCAAGTGAATGGACCCTTTGTATTAGTTACCTGAATAGATGTTGTAGCTATAACAGTAAATTTGTTTTTCTAAATAGTTCAGTCTTATAGTTCCCACCCCAACGTGCCTGTGTGTTCAGGCTTTAATGTTCTAAATTTTTATTTTTAGCTGGAAATTTTCAGGATTGATAGCTTGAGTTAATGGCACTAGAGCATTGTTTGATTTCCTGTAAGATTTTCTTGGATAATCTACAAATTTATGAAATTCAGAGCAGCAAGGTGTGGGCTACCTAAAAAGCTCAAAAAGAGGATTACTGATAAGTACTTTTCTGAAGATTGCAGTGATGATCTACCTTTATTATAATGTAGTTATTGTGATATCATTGCTAAGTCATTGCCAGTCTTACCAGTTACCATCTGTGAAAGTGAAGAGATTGTTAGAAATAAAATATTAAAATATTCTGTTAGATGTCTATTAAAATATCAGAGCTCTATGGTTAAGCTTTCAGACTGTAAGAAAAGCAATTTAAGGTTGCACATGCCTGTAAATTTAGTTGTGCTTTGCTCTGGGTTTTACTGTGCAGTTTAGTTTCATGACTGCATGCTGTTTCTCAAATACCATGTTATATCATGTGGTATCTTCCTGCCAACTTGGTTACATATAAGAATTTTCGAGTCTGCAATAACGTGTCTGAGTCTTAGAAAACTACATTTTCTATTATACCACCTGTAGTAGTTTTCATGTACCATGTGGAAAATGGAATTTGTCTCACCTCTGTAGTTCATACCTCAGGTAGCAGCATGATTCCTCACTAAAAATTAGTTGGATTTTAAAAAAATGTTAAAATACTAATAAAAAAATAAATTATGTAACGTGGGTGAAATCAGTAAAGACATATTGCAGTAATTACTCACTATGATTAGTGTAAATTAAAAAAATATTAAAAACCTTTAAGTGGGACACGTACCTGCAATCCTAGAAAGATCATATATGATTACATTATTTCTCAAGTAATGGTATTATAGATCTTGACCTCCCTCTACCATCTGCTGTGCACTGCAAAACACTGCAGTAACCCAGGAGAAAAACAACATAACAGGCTACATAAAGACTCAGCTCTGTGTAGGCCATTTCTTCAAGAAGAGCCTTTTCTGTACCTTTGCATACACTTTGCATGATACTGTAGTGCTGCACAGACCTGAGGCTGTTCTTATTTGGCCTGAAGGAGTCTGTAGTTGCATAGCTGGGCATAGGACATAAAAAAGCATGAAATCACCTTTACTGAGGAGCCTCAGCTAAACTGAATAGACTTCAACCAGAGCAAATGATTTGTCTCTGCATCTCAGTTCATCATGGCATGTAAGAAGGTAGAGTTATGCATTCAAAACACGTTTCCAGTGTTCCTGTTGCACATAAAGCCTGAACTGTGCAATACCAGATATTTTGTTCACCTGTTACTATTTTCCACGGTGCTCATTTCTGTTCAGATACTTACTGTTGTTGCATAGCAAAATGCTCTGGTATGCCCATGTTCAGGAATAGGGAACCTCTCATGGACTTCCTGGAAAATTAACCTTTTATATAGAGAAAGAATGTGACCTAAAGGGAATTATTTTCTGCACACTGTCTTTGCTTAATGTCTCATATCACCAGTATGTTTATTCTTACTGTTGCAACTATCAATAGAAGGGCTACAGGTAGATCTGGTTTTTTCATACTGGAAGAGTCGAGTCAGTCACAAGAGATGGAATTAGAAGAAACTTGGCACGTTTGCTGCACCTGTGTGTGCTCAGTCTTCCAGGATTAAATAGGAGACTTGAATCTTTTGGGCTGATGACAATCTGCCGCCTCACACGAGCAGTAAATTCAATTTTAAAATGATTAAAAAGGGATGAATGCCAAGCTGTCTATAAATGTTAGAAGTATATCAAGTGAGAGTGTTCAGCCTTTCTTTGAACAGCTTCTGCAGCAAATTAAAGTTGTAGGTTATCATTGAACATCTTTTCTTTAATTGGTTATGACAGAGCCTTTAAAAGGCTGTCATAGAGTTTTCTGGATTGTGATTGCTCGTTCTGGAGAGGAACGTAAATAAACTGGAGGAACTTTCAGATTGCAGGAAATGTCCAATTCATCGATCTTTCTCACCAGAGAAAGACCTTTTTATTTTTTTGAATTCAATTTTGGTTGATTATTTTTTTCAAGTCTGATTTTCATCTCCTCCTTGCTATCCTAATAGCCAGCAACCCCAACACGCACAATAGCAGCGACCCCCATTCAGCCACTTCCACAGAGCCAGTCAACACCAAAGCGAATCGACACTCCCAGCTTGGAGGAGCCCAGTGACCTTGAGGAGCTTGAGCAGTTTGCCAAGACTTTCAAACAAAGACGGATCAAACTTGGATTCACTCAGGTGAGACTGCGTACCTTAGTGCCTGCCAGTGTGGAACCTGAGGTCTCATCTTTCAAGTCTGGAGGGAGACTGCAATTCCATCTTTTCCTAGGAGAACTTGCTTAAATAGGGTTATGCTCTGGCCTTTATGTAGGGGATTTCTAAGAAATAACAGAAAAAGCCATACATCCGTCTTACTTCCCTGTTGGTTTTAAAGCATAGCCATTTTCCCAGCAGGAGAAAACGTGCATTTACCAGCTCCAGATGTCATTGCATGTGCACTATTCATTCTATAGGATGTGACATGAATGGGACAAAGCACTTTAAAGCTGCCTTCAGAAGTACAAAGTTCCAAAAATCATACAGCACAATTAACTGCTCTGTGTGTTTAAAAAGTGTATCACATCTGTGCAGTTGCTTTGGATATCAAAGGGTTTTTATCTCTCAAGTGTATTTTCCTATTAAACATCAATGATTTCTATATTTAATGCTTTTGCTAAGGTTCCTAAACAAAACCTGAAAGGACTGTCACCTTTGAAGTTTTCTCCTTACAGAGGTGAACTGGAGTTGTGGTTTGTTTTCGTTTGTTTAAAAGCTCAGAAATACCCATAGAGCAGAAGAAAAGTAATCTTGAACCTAGTGAAAATGGTTGAATGGAGAGCACAATTAAAAGTACAAAGTGCATTTATATGTTCCGTTATTCTGTTGAAGGGAAAAGCTGCTTGAATCCAGGAGTCCTTTCTTATTAATATCAAAATGAGTTTTTTCCCCCCTGCAAAATTAAAATATCTGTCCAGGTAAACAGTTAATTTTGGCAGGGTTCTGTGGTTAAGCATAAGCATGTTTTTGCTTAGAAGAAAGAGTATGCAAAAATCAAAGTATTTAAAAGTCTGAGCTCAGAGCAGTCAGTCCAACATACATGATTTGTTCTCCCCCAAGAATATATCTGCTATAGCTGAAAGTATGTGCTGAAATCAGATTTATTTTTCTGGCAAAGTCTTAAATGTTTGAAAAATCAAAGTTCATAACGAAAGTTCCTGGCAGCATCTTAATTATAACTCAAGAACAGAATGTTCTTAGTCAAATGAAGTGCATTTTGCTGACATGTGTGCCTCCTTCCCTCCGTTCTTTCCACTAGAGGGAGGCACAGAAATACGAGTGATGGACACACACAAAAGCCCGAATAGAGCAGAACAGAATAGAGTAAAATACAATAGCTTTCCCATAGCCTGACTGAGGAGGTTCATGTAGATCTCTCGTTATTATGTTTAATCTGCCCTCCTGTGAGATGATTATAAAGGCTCAACTGGACTTTTTAAGTTGTATCTTAACCCTTCGTTATTGACCTTGTTGTGAGTTTTCATGGTGAGGAAAAACGAACACAACTGCTCAGGCTTCCATTTCAGTATTTGCTTTTGAGATTAAAAAAGGGGAATCTTGAGAATGTGCTAAAATTGCATTTGGTCATTCCTATCCTACTCTGAGTTGGTATGTGTGTAATTAGGCTGTTCTAATAACTTCTACCTAATTGCATAATTGGATGATAATTAGAGACCCTGATTACTTTGGTTTCCTATAGTTGGATAAATAGACTGCCTTTCAGAGGATAAAAGAAATTTATTTCCAGTGGCAGTGCAAGCTTTTTCAGACTCATGCCACCCCTGCATCTCAAAAATAATTGTAAGATTTAGTTTGCATTGCAAACTAATCACTTACTACATTCTGCTGTGAACAATATAACACGTTTTGAATTTCATCAGTTCTGTCTCTTCTCCCACCCTGAAAAGTGGGTGATGGATTTAAATCCTTCTGTTTGTTTCCCTTAAAAATATCTCCATGTTTGACATACAGAGACACAATGAACATACTGCATCTTAGCATGATTGCAGGCCTGTGACTAATTGCTTGGTCTAATTCAAGCTACGTGAGTGTACTTTTTAGACAACGTTATTTTTATTCTGTAAAAGATATTACCTCTGCTAGTCTATCTGAGCTTCTTAACAGACCAGTACACACAACAATGATGTATCTTATAATCAGTTGCAGTTCATTACCAGAGCTTCATTCAACCTACAGAGTAGATCAGATGTGTGTACAGTGCCTTTATACTCTGTTCGATCCATCCTTTCAGTGGTCCTTCCTAATATATAAAATTCTCATCCCTATATGTAAATTCCTTTGCCTACAGCTGAAATGCTGCCACCTTTTGGCATTGACAAAGAAATGGCTAACTATTCATTTTAAATCAGATGGCAAATGTTAGTAAGAACAACATAAATACCAGAATTAAATTTAGTTGGGGGACTGGAGCAAATTTCATAACTCTTTCCTGCCAAGACATAAATCAACTTATCTCTAAAATGGTTTACATAGCCAGGTTTTCTTCTTCATAAACCCAGCAGAGCATCCACGTTACTCTTCTTGGAATGATTTATGAGTTTTAAAATGCACAGAATCCTGGCATATAAGTAGAGGTATAAATGTGAATTCCCACGTGTTTCCTCTGATTGAAGGGCACACAAACCAATTGTTCTGGTCCTCTTCTAGGAAGGAAATTGTTTTCTTTGCACAACCTGCACAATTTGCGAAGCTTATCGAAGGTTGTTTTCTTCCTCACTTGTGTGTGGCCACTCTGCATGCTATTAGTGTACTCACACCAAACTGTGGGTGTGGATCTGACCTGAAAGAAAGGCAAGCTTTATGCACAACCCAACTAACCTATTTGCAATTAAACTCCACTAACGAAATGCTCAAGCTTTTCAGTCTCTTCTTCTAGACTTCTCGTACTTTTTTTTGTGTGCTAAAAAAATAAAAATCTAAGTAAAACTACTTTAGATCAAACAGTGTACTTGAAGTATAAATATGCTTTTTTCAAAGGGCAGGACCTTCCAGCTTTAACAGAAAGCAAGAAAATGCTATGGTGTTTTTAATGGCCACAATCAAGAGCAGATTGATTTTTTCTTTTAAACAAAACTTTCAAAGTATATACTACATAGATAGATAGATATTAGGATAAGTAGAATGTCTTATAGCTAGCTAAAACTGGGTTTTGAAAAGCAGTAACAGATATGAAGAGGTGAGCATCTGTCTGTAAAGCTCCTGGATAGCTTTTTGGCAGATGGGTAATGATAGTCAAGACTACAGTTAATCATTATTTGAAATGGTTCAACTTCTTATCTGCTTTGAAATATGCATCTGTTGGGGAGAAGTTTGGCTTGAACCTCAGAAGATACTAAAAGTTCAGATAAGAATATTTCTGCATCTGTTTAACTGTGATATGTGTTTGCAGACATCTTTTCAAAAGTGTTTTCTAGCAATTTGACAACATGAATTCACTGCATATCTGCTTATTTGAACTTTTTTTCTTCTGCGTGAAATATGCAGAAACTTAAATCTGCTCCTAAAGAGAACTTGGCCATTTTTTTTATTTTAAAGAACTAAGAAAAAAATCACAAGTTAATATTCAGTGGAATGTGCTGCTCAGTGATAATGCTAAGAAGACAAAGCATCAGGGATTTCCTGGAAAGAGTTACATGGTTAAAGTGACTGAAGTTTGACATTTCTCTATGATTATTGCTTTAGCATGAATCTTGGTAGCACTGAGAAAGCTTCTGTGAAACTGAAATCCCACACAGCAGTGGAGTCACTAAGAGAACACAAGAATGTGACAGGATTCCTTGCTTTGGAAGTACCTATGTCAGTGAATCCCTTTTTTCTCTTTCTTTGTCCAGGGTGATGTTGGGCTCGCTATGGGCAAACTCTATGGAAATGACTTCAGCCAAACTACCATCTCTCGCTTTGAAGCCTTGAACCTCAGCTTTAAGAACATGTGCAAGTTAAAGCCACTTCTGGAAAAGTGGCTCAATGATGCAGGTGAATGAGTCTGTGTATTTCTTCACCAGCCTACCAAAGTCAGTAGGATTCGGAAAAACTGCTTCGTTGGTGCCCTTATGGTTTTATGAAGCTGCCAGTCTTTGTAACTGTCCATGGGACAAACAAGGGTGTAGAAATAAGGGTCCATGCTTCCCTTTCCATGTGCCTGTATGCATCCAAAATAGTTCCAGTATGAACTTCCAGAAATGTGTTCTGCAGACAGATGAGTAATTGCATGGGATGAGGTACAATATGTGTCATGGTTTTCCTCCTTCATGTATGTTAATGCATATAACTTCTAATCCTCTTCCAGCTTTCTTTTTCAGATGTGTATTAGAGAGAGGTTTGCATGATTTGTTGTTTCAGTAGGCAGAGCTTATTGCATCCATCTCCTTCCACACCCCTATGTGCCTTCTTTTAATCTCTCTCCAAGGGTCCATATAAATACTCTCTTTCTCTCAACAGGAAGAGTTTTTTGGTGGGTTAGGTTTTGCTTTTTCCTTCCTGTAATTTTTTTTTCTGGTATATAAGTTATTCATTATGCCAGTGTTGGTAGTGTTCTTTTTTTTTTAATCTCCCACCAGCAAAAGGAGCATGTACAGTGGTGCTAGGTGTCAGGATAGAAAGTGTTCAGGAGTTCTGTCAGCCAGATTTTTCTTCCAAGTATGCAACTGTACATGGTATAAAACTGATGGGTATGTTAAACAGATGGCAGGGATGGTGTGTGCCTTTCTATTTTTACCGAAATGGAGAGAGCTTTATGCTGGTGCCTACAGTATTCTCTGAAATTTTGAAAGTAATTGCATGCAGTGTTGAAAATTTGTCCTGCCTTGAGAAAAGGAAGTGTCATTCTGTCGTGCTGTCAGGGGTTATCTTTAGGTATCTAGATCTGTGATAGAAAACATAAAAATCTCCACACTGAGTGCTCTAGCCCACAGGCCAGTGATCCCCACACCTTCCAGCAACCCTGGGTGAGTCCAGTGCTGCAGGGAGTGTTGTCGTTTGCTTTTCCTGCCAGCCTGAAGAAATACTTGGATCTGTAAAGTTAAGGACTCTAAACGGTGTTGGGGTCCTTCGCAGCTTGGAAATGGGGAACCATTGTCTCTGGTTCTGACTCAGCTTCATGAAAACCTTTGGAAAAAAAGATTCAGATGACTTCAAAGGCTATTCATTTTACTTTTAGGTAAAAGCAGGGAGGAAAAGTGTACTGATGGTTCCTTCCATTACACTACATGGGAGTGTTGTAGGATTTATTGTCACAGAACTCAGCTTGTTCTGACAGGTTTCAGTCTGAGGAAGGGTTTCAGCACATTTATGGTGCCATTACAGGGGAAAAAAAATCTAGAAAATACTTGTCCATTTGAGTCTACCAAAATGTTGTTAGGCATTGTGAACTTTGACATCTGCTTGCCACCCACAAACCCCAGGACAGTGAGGGAACTCCAGGCATAAATTCCCTGTTTAAATTCCCTGCAGGAACTTGTCGGTTGGTTGTATTGCACTTCCTGCTACAGGGTAGGGTTAAGTGTTCTCTCTTTGTTGCTCTGTGAAGCCAGGAAGACAGGATTAGGGGTTAACAGCTAGAGCCCTGGTGAAGCTAAGGAGGGGGAGCTGCTTGCTGTGTAGACTGTTTGGTAGCACTGTATGTCTGCTAAGATGTCCAGAGAGAAGAGTTTGAACACTGTGAAGCTGACTGCAAACTTCTCTTTCTCTAGTGGGTAAAAGAAAGTTCAGGCTGCTCAGATTTTTTCATAATTGCCTGTAACTTTCAGCTCTGGCTCATGGATATCAGTTACTGCTTTTTTTCTTTAAACTGGGACTTGCAGTGAGTCAGTGTAGAGTGGAGTGAGATATGGGAGACAAACTTTGTATGGGTGTTATAAAAGGGTAGCATACAGGAGCAGAGAGCACCCTCTGGGCTTACTTGTAGCTTTTTAGTTTCAAGTGTATGTTGTAATTTGTAGATATAATGATTAATACATGTGATCTTCATAAATCTCTCTGTATTTGGAGTAGATACAGAGTGGGTCTTAACATACCTTGCACAGATGAAGAGCACTTGCATTAGACTGCACTGCATTCAGAGAAAACCTCCTGATCTGTGTTACTTTCTTCTTTTTCAGAAAACCTCTCATCTGATTCAACTCTCTCCAGCCCAAGTGCCCTGAATTCTCCAGGGCAAGGGATCGAAGGCTTGAACCGTAGGAGGAAGAAACGCACCAGCATAGAGACCAACATACGTGTGGCCTTAGAGAAGAGTTTCCTGGAGGTCAGTGATCCTGTTGCTGTGCTCAGCCTTTGAAGAAAGGAAGAAACTTTGGTTAGCAATTAGAGCTGTTAGAGTGACCCCATTACTGTGCTATTTAGGACGGTGCTAACACTAAACAAGGTGAATACAAAAGCTGTGCCAAGAAGCCCATGTCAGTGTCTGCTTCACACAAACACACACAAACCCCTTCAAAAAAACTCATCGGTTCTTGCAGTTTGCTGACTTTGTGATTTTGTATTCCAGTATGCTGAGCAGTAAATCTAAACATTCCCCTTTCTGAGGATGGATAAATGGGGCAACAGTCTATACATATATAATGTGAGGTTTTTAGCTGGAGGGCAGAAGCACCTATTATGGTTTGTCTCTGCTGATCTACCACTGATCAGGTTCTGGACCTGAATCACCCCATCCAGATTTCTGCCTACTGAAGAAGAGGCTACAATGTAAAATGTAAAATGTCTCAAGGTAATTTCACAGCTTTTCAAGCACTGTTTCCTTTCCTCAGAACCAAAAGCCTACCTCGGATGAGATCGCCATGATAGCTGACCAGCTAAACATGGAGAAGGAGGTGATCCGCGTTTGGTTCTGTAACCGGCGCCAGAAGGAGAAAAGGATCAACCCACCCAGCAGTGGTGGAACCAGCAGCTCGCCCATCAAAGCAATTTTCCCTTGCCCAACCTCACTGGTAAGAATTAAGAACTGTGTTGGCGAAGTTCAGTCAAAGAGGTAGCTCTGCTCTGCTCACTGTGGAAGTTACGCATGCTGCACCTTCTTTGTACAGCAGACTTGTTCTCACATATTTAGATTTTACTGGCATTTTAAATATTCCACTTGGAAACTGTCTAAGATAATACTTAGAAATCAGGCACTAGTCAGGCTTCAGTGTGGGTGTTTTATTTAGTCAGCTCATAAACAAATATTCTGACTGGCAAATTTGCACTTGGGTTTATTGCTTTGAACTTATTTCAGGTAGTGCCTCCAGTTTATATCTGGACCTTCCCTCTAACCCAAATTTTTTTTTTCAAAATAATAGTAATAAAAAAAAACGTTTAACAGCTCTACCCCTCCCTTCTTGTTTTGGCTGCTCTGATAAGTGAATGAGCAGCAGCAAAACGTACCATGAACTGGAACAGATTGCCCAGAGGGGTTGTGGAGTCTCCCTTGCTGGAGATATTCCAGAACTGTCTGAATGCAATTCTGTGCCATGTGCTCTAGAATGACACGGCTTGAGCAGGGAGGTTGGACCAGATGACCCACTGTGGTCCCTTCCAGCGTGAGCCATTCTGTGATACTGCATCGTTTGGAGACTTACATGATGCAAATCCGTTGATACCATTGTTGTCACTTTTAGTCAAAAATTATTTATATAAAAAAAGGCATGGAACAAAGAAACAGTTTAGCTAATACTCATGTTATTAATTTCCCACACTTGTATTTGCCTCAGGTAAACACAAACTTCATGAAAATAAGAGTAACAAAACACATGCATCAAGGTTCCTTCAGCATCTTTGCTACCAATACCCATGGAGGTCTGTTTTCATAAATAGAAACAGTAGCTATTAGATTTCATAGTAGCTATGCTAATAGGAATGTGGTGGAATTTATGTAGTCTGTAGCTGTCCTTTTGTAGTATTTATTCCACCCTCATCACCGTAGTAGCTAATATCTTCCAGTACTTCATTAAACCATTAATTTTGGTGATGTGTTATTCTTTCCCCTCATTCTTGTCTCAGGGTGTGTGCATGCAACCTTTTGTTTCAGGGGAAGGGATGTGTTAAATGTACTTAGTCTCTTTTTCTATTACTCTTTATTTTTTCCCCAATTGCAAAGCAAGGTTGCATGCCTTGCTGCCAAAGCAGGGAGATTTATGGTAGTGTGTTCTAGGAACTGTGCAGGTTCACTCAGACTGCAACTTAAAGAAGCTTTCCTACAGAAATTTCCCTGTTATTATAATCTGCCATTGTATGTGAGAATTTGAGGTGTGAACCATGGTCTCCCTTTTACCAGTGATGTTTCACGAAGCATTTTCACTCATTGTAAACTTCTCCTAAGACTGTGCTACGGCTCAAATGGATGTTCCAGCCCTGCTGCCCCCAGCCTTCACTGACTGTGTGCTTTGTTGATTCCTTGTGTCAGCTCTGGAGATTGTGTCCATAGGATGCTTGGGCTTAGTGTACTAGTTTGACTGCAAATTAGCCATGTGAGGAACAATGATGAATTTTCCATATGGCTGGATAACCAGTGTGAGTTGCAGCCTGGCTGCACGAGGGCAGGGGCCCTGAAGCAGGATTGGAGGGGAAGGCTCCTTTTGGTGGCAGCCTGGTTTTGCATTGGCTGAAGTCAGTCACTGTGACCACGGGGTGAGCTGTATTAATTCTAGGTCATTCCCTGCCCTGAAATATGGATTGTGACCTTGGCCTTAACTGCTGGCTGGACAGATGACAGATGCGACGTCTGGGCCGCGTTAGTGGGAGGTGTGCTGTGTATCCAGCTCCTCTTTATCTCATGCACTATTCCAGATAGGCAGAAAGCTTTTAGATCTGTCCCAGTTGCCCCAGTCTTGTTTAAAATGCATGAAGCATTTGACTCCCTATAAGAGGATATGCAGCATGAGAGATATTTCTCTGATAATAAACTTAAGGTAAGAGAGGGGAAAGGAGGAATGTTTTAAGCCTATATCCTTGGCTACATTCTCTTGGGCAATTCTAAAGGATTCATTTCTCTCATTGATGTATAACAGCCTTCAAATATTACTGTTGGACACCATTTCTTGTCCATAAAAAGCCCTTTCTCTCCTTATATTTCATTTTTCCTCATAAGCTGGTTTCTCCAGCCTTAAATCTTTCGTGTTTATTTGTAATATCTTCAGTTTATTGTAGCTTTCTTGTAATAAGCCATCCACAAGTGAAAACTGCATTTGTGTGTTTTAAAATCCAGAGATCTTTCCTCTGACACAAGGGAACTTATCAAAGTAAAGCTTATAGTTTGGTTGAGTAAAATTGAAATGTTATTCTGATTCTCCATGTAAACACATTACCCTAAATACCTTTGGTAATGCTGGCATTTACATAATTTTATCATAGAAAGAGATGTGGAACTGAAAAGATGTTTAAACAAGAAAAAAAAATGCAGAAAAATGTATTTTGTAACTCTTTCTATAAGAATGACTCTATTTAAACAAAGTGCTCTCCTCGAAGGAAGGCAGAGAGAGAGAGAGAGAAAGAGAGAACTAACTTGCAGTCTTGAGAAAAAATGGATATATCTCCTTTCAAATACTGAGTTATTAAGAATAAAGATATTGCTTGTAATTAGAGAAGGTATTATGGTTGTTCCACTGAATGATAAAGTAATGGAAATACAAATAAGTTAGTTAATATGCAGTGTTTTCCTTGATAACTTCCTCAGCTGAGGATGGGAAGAAAGAAATCCAGCTCTAGTAGCTAACTCTGTCTGTCTTTGAGCAGCTGAGCAGTTTTATTCGTTTTTGACCTCCAGGTGGCAACCACGCCAAGCCTTGTGACTAGCAGTGCAGCTACAACCCTGACTGTCAACCCCGTGCTCCCTCTGGCCAGTCCTGCTGTAACTAGTCTGTCAGTCACAGGTAAGGGCTGATTTCTCCTGGCACTACATCAACCTCTACCATTTTTCCCTTTTTATTCTTAAAAAAAATCATTCTGTGTTGGTCACTGGTATCCCAGGATGTTCTTGTCATTGTTCCTTGTTATTCTGCTAGGAAACTTTTATCTTTGTGACTGTTGAGTTGACTTTTCTGGGGGTAAAATCACAGGTGATGCTGAAATGAAACACTCTGTATTCCATTGCTGGCTTCTAGAGCTCCTCAGCCTTTTGCTGGGAAGTGTCACTTCATTGCAGTCCAAGCTTTTCATTTGAACCCCTGGTGCTTCTTGGTACTGCAGAAATGTGTGTTTGTGCCTCTCTCAGTTGGGTGTGCAGCTCTGTTCAGGTGGGCAGGGGGTTCTGTTTAGCCATATCTGTGTTTTGTACTGGTCTAACCAGAATCAATCTTCCAGGCACAACAGAAACCACCTCTAACAACACGGCAACAGTGATTTCAACAGCACCTCCAGCTTCTTCAGCAGTGACATCACCCTCCCTGAGTCCTTCCCCTTCTGCCTCAGCCTCCGCTTCAGAGGCATCCAGTGCCAGTGAGACCAGCACAACACAGACAACCTCCACTCCCTTGTCCTCCCCTCTTGGGACCAGCCAGGTGATGGTAACGGCATCAGGGTTGCAAACAGCAGCAGCAGCTGCATTACAAGGAGCTGCACAGTTGCCTGCAAATGCAAGTCTTGCTGCCATGGCTGCTGCAGCAGGACTAAACCCAGGCTTGATGGCATCCTCACAGTTTGCAGCTGGGTAAGGATGAATTTTGCATGCCCCTTCTTGGTGAGGTGAACAGAAGAGGGAAGGAGGATTCTTGGGATAAATTGCTGTTATGTGTCACTGTTTTCATGGTGATTCTGGTGCCATTTATCTCAAATTCTGAAGGTTTACTCATAGGTGGTAATTTGCCATTCCCATCAATGTACACAAATGTTGTGTTCACTTTAAAGGTGAAAAAGCTGCGTCGCAACAACGTTATTTGATAAGTCGTTCATCCACTGCAGAGCTTAAGAGCTGCAACTTACCACTGAATCATAGAATCTGTCCAACTAATTGTAAAATGGAGAGAGTGCCTAGACCCACTTCACCCCTCATTTCTCCATCATGAGCAAGAAATTGTTAAAAGATGCACGATTGTTGGAGTTGTAGGTTTAAAAATGTTGCTCAGGCAGATGACTCTTGGTCTCTTTAATTCCTCTTGGTTTACAGATTTCTTATCTCAATTTGGGAGAGGATGATAGCTCTCTAACAAGAGGCACTTTCCACAAAATACTCTACAAAAATATTTTACAGCAACAACCAATACAAGTCATGTATTTCCAGTGCCTGTACTTGTCACTAACCCCTCATGGAGGGAAAACTAAAATCAACTGAAAATAGTCTGTAGTCTCTGGTCTTTCCTTCATCCCCTTTTATTTGATTTTAAATATGATGTTGTATTTATGAACAGTGACAACCTTTTATAAAAAGTAACACTCTTTCCCTTTTCCCCTTCTTCTGTGATCTTGCTTCCTGCAGAGGTGCCTTACTCAGTCTCAATCCAGGGACATTAGGTGGTGCTCTCAGCCCAGCCCTGATGAGCAACAGTACACTGGCAACTATTCAAGGTCAGTAGTGTTCCTATTAATGCATCTCTGTCATACAGCTTCAGTTTACAGGCTTTGTTTTTCTCTGCCAAAGAGTGACTTCTCAGCACTGGACATAAATTTTATAGGAGTAGAGGTTTTACAAAATTTAAATGTGTATCACAGAGATAAGAGCAGGTGCAACTACAGAAAGGAATCAGATGTGTACGATCTTAGGGTGATTTACAGGAGGCACTTAAGATATTGAATGTGTTGTAGAATTTATTTTGTTCTCCTCCCCTCATTGGCCTGTATCTCTAGCGGGTTAGAGATTTGCTTTTTATAGCTCTTGAGCAGACTTGCACCATTCTGAGGTCTGTTAGGAGGGCAGTTCTCAGCAAGTCTTGATCCTGAATTCTTGTCCTCTTATGTATTTAAAAAGAATCTACAACAAAGATCCTGCCTCCTAAAGTCCTTATGGAGAACTTTAAATACATAAATCCTCGTTTAGAAGAGTAAAAATTTATTTTAGGAGTGCCAGATGTGGCCAGAAGTTACCACTGACTTCAGAAAGAGTTGTTCTCAGTTCATAGTCTATCATAGTACAAGAGGTCTAGCTAAGCTGTGTGTTCAAATATCCCCTAAACTAGCTGAACAAATCTTGTTTCCAGGTACAAGAAAGAACCATTTCATAAAGCGTCAGAGACAAATTTAGGAGATCATAATCTAAGGCAGACTGAACACTAGACAGGTGAGAGTAAGTTGCAACAGTGGTTGGTTATATGTCAACATTCAAAATGTTACACTCAAGGTTACATGACCTTCTCCCTCTTGTGATAGCTGTC
Organism: Neopelma chrysocephalum; assembly: GCF_003984885.1. Taxonomy (NCBI): domain Eukaryota; kingdom Metazoa; phylum Chordata; class Aves; order Passeriformes; family Pipridae; genus Neopelma; species Neopelma chrysocephalum. The sequence goes on from NW_020897749.1 coordinate 1,168,213, forward strand.
ATTTCACAGGAACACTCATCTCAACCCTTTCCAGCGCAAGCTGGTGAATGTACAGGCTCTCTTTGACAGGAAACATAGATCACTGTTGTGCTTAAAGGTCTGAAGAAAGGCACAATGGGGTTAGCCTAGGAGCAAACAACAGAGACATTTTAGTATCTGCAAGGTCTTGTCTGATTGATATTTAAAAAATAAACAACCTATGATGAGACAGCCTCGTTAGAGGTGCAGAGAGCAAACCTATCAGAGAAAGGAAAATGCAGAGCCCCCTTGCTTTTAGGCACATTTTGCATTGTTGTTTACTGCTAATGTTATCTCCTCCCTGCTCGATTTTCCCTTTTTTTAGCTCTTGCATCTGGTGGCTCTCTTCCAATAACATCACTGGATGCAACTGGAAACTTGGTGTTTGCCAATGCTGGAGGTACCCCTAACATCGTAACTGCCCCTCTGTTCCTGAACCCTCAGAACCTTTCTCTGCTCACCAGCAACCCAGTTAGCTTGGTCTCTGCAGCTGCAGCCTCCGCAGGGGCCTCTGGACCAGTCGCCAGCCTTCACGCCACCTCCACCTCAGCCGAGTCCATCCAGAACTCTCTCCTCACGGTGGCCTCTGGGAGCGGGGCCACGTCCACCACCACTACTGCCTCCAAGGCACAGTGAGCCGGGCTGAGCTGTGCTGCCAGCAGCCTGTTTCACTGTGCGGTGGGATTGGCTGCCAGCAGGGTTTATAAACTGAAAATGCGATGGGCATCCTCTCACCGTGTTGCTGGGGACAAGAGAGAGAAAGAGAGAGAGAGAGAGAGAGAGAGAGAGAGAAGGAAAAAACAAAAAAAAAGAAAAATTTAAAAAAAAAAAAGCAAAAGCGAAACAGGAAGGATTTAAAGCTGGGACAGACATTTGCCTAATTTTATAATAAACACTGTCTTTTCAGGATCGCTTCATGGATCGGAGAACTTTCTAACCAAAAATGTAAAAAAACAAAAAAACAAAAAAACCCACAAAAAAACAAAAAACCACAAAAACACAAAAAAAGTGAAAGGACTACTTATCATTTCCAGCAGTCACAATGACAAGTTAAGGTGGGTTATCAGTTCAAACATAGGAAGGGGATTTCTTGGTTTTTTTTGGTCTGAATATCTTTCTTTTTTAATTATCATTTTATAGGTCTGTTGTACAGGCCATTATGTCATACAAGGTGTTTATAATCGTATCAATCATGTTGGGGGTTCCTTTCTTAACTGGTACAATTTAGGCAGGCCTGTATTACTGGTGTATCTCTATTATTATTATTATGATTATTATTATTATTATTTTTATATATATAGTTTGGACGCGTTTGTCTTTGCTCCTGGATTATTTTCAGCGAGCTCCCACACCACGGGGGGGAGGGCGGGGGGTGGAGAGGAAGAATGGAGCACAAATAGACTTTCTGTCCTAATCTTCTGGGAACGTTCTGAACAGTTTCCTCATCCTTGAATTTGTCTAATGCCTACTCGTAGGGGTCAGAAGGATTTACGTTCATCGTAGGAGGCTCAGTGTAGCAGCAGAGATCAATTGTGTGCAAACTTCCAGGCTGGTCTCTGCTTTTTAAGCAGAGGTAGGAATTAGTTCCAAACTGCAGTTCTCTCAATTATTAAGACAAAATGGCCAAATTCTGCTCTGAGCTTTGTGTGCTTGGCTCCTTTCACTTCAGAGAGCGGGATGTGACCTCCCGAGAGCAGGTTGTGTGACGTAGCAATGGCTCTTCTGTTCCAGTGATTTCCTTTGGCTGCGCAAGAGCACACACAGATGTTTAAAAAATGTCAGATTACCCAAGCTAATTGGCAGTATGTAAAGCAGCATTTACGATCCTAAATTCCCACCAGGTGAGTTGGCACGGGATTTCAAAAGGTCGGATTCTCCCTGTTCATAGCAATATTCCTTTTCCGATGCTTCCAACGTCGTATTTAGGAAAAATTGTCCCGTAAAGGAGCGCTTCTGGCTGCCAAACACAGAAGCCAAGAATATGGGAGCAGAAGTTGCCATTGTTGATGCCAGCACAGCTCTGGGGCTTTGCACACACCTGGGTGATCTCGTGTGGTCTCTGAGCTGCAGCGCTGCTCTCTGGGTAAAACTGGGAATAAGCGTCTCTGAGCGGCACGTCCGGGATTGCCTGTCCCTGTAACTGCCTTTGCAAGGTCGGTTCTGATCCGTGTGGCAAAGGGATATTTTTGTGGATGAGGAAGAGGTAATGAACTGTACAGAAGCTAGATCCGTATATTCTTAAATATACAATCCAGTATCTGAACCAAAAAAAAAAAGAAGATTTTTAAAAAGAGAAGACTGGATCACTGCAATGCAGTTCACTTGGAACTTTCCATTCCTGATGGATTTAAAGGTTTCTGCCATGTGTATAAAACTAAATTACTTTTAGCTAGTGAGGATATTAGAAGAGTCCCTTTCCCACCCACCTCCCTTTCTTTTGTCACCAGAGTGTCCTAAAATAATGAGCTGATGCAGCTATATTCATTATGTTGATGATTCAGGGGGATCCTGGAGCTTCTCATCCAAGATCCGGAAGGCAGCAACTTTAAATTCTACGTATGCTTTGGTTTGTGACCTGAGCATGTGGGATTTGTGTTTGCACTCAAGTGGCAGAACCCCTTATCTCTCCCCCCACCGCCATGGTTTTGCTCTGTTCATCTCTAACTCTCCACCTTCCTGTTTTACTGATATTTAAACCAATTACCCCTAAAACTTCAAAACTAGTGAACTGCAAGCAGGGAAACTAACAAATGTCCGTCCACCGTTTCTTATGTGTTTTTGATTTTTTTATGTTTTATTTTTTTAAAACTAAGCTTGAACCAAAGTCAATTTCTAGCAAGCTGCTGTACTAATGGACTAGTTTGTATAAGTGCAGTTCAGATGCAGAGAGGCGATAGATGCTACTGACAATTTCTTTTTCATTTGTCTTTTGTTTTTATTAATTTTATATAAAAGTTGCTGCTTGTTTTTAATCTTTTTTTTTTTTGTTGGTAATTTGTGTTATCCTTGGGGCAGACTCAACTTGATTTTAATTTGTTTTCTTTTATTTGATATGTAAATAGAATGGCGATGTCAGAGGATTGTTAATCCAACAGGTCCCACCTTTATCCCCCCAGTATGGATGAATCTAAGTGGTTTTTATGTGTCTCTGTGTCTTCAGGCTGTGTGGGAGACTTTTAGGGCTATGAATAATACTGCAAAAATGGAAATGGCCCACAGTAATATCTTCAGAGCAGTAACAGATATAGCTGGGTGAGCTTCAGGGAGGCAGGGGAAAAGTAGAAGAGGAGATGCTGGTACCCACTATGTTGCCTGGAGGCCATAGCATGGACTATAGTTTCTACCAAAGGAATGCCAAGTCCTTGGGACTTGTCTTCAGTGAAGTAAGAGGATGGGGAAAACTGCAGCTATAGCGTTGGTTCCTGGCTCTGAAAGTTCCTGCTTACTTCCAATGCCTGTGCAAAAGTACAATTTATCAGGAAGCTTTTTTTGTTAAAGGGAGGATACTACTGGTCTTTTCTCCAGTGTATCCTCTACTCCCTAAGGGTTTGGGGGGGGGCACGGTCCTTGCATATATCTAGGAAACACAAAGAAAGGTGGGCCTTAAATCAGTGGAAAATCCTCTCTCCAAAGTTCAAAGAGACTGTGCCATTAGCTGTCTGAATGAGTTTTCATGTCCCATTCTTGCTGGTTTGTGGTTGGGAGAGGGTCTTGTTGAGTACATATCTGGAACACTAATGCAGCTTGGATGGTTTATTTATTATAAAAATCTGCTTTTTTTCCTGACTACCTTTGCATTGGTCACATGGCTTTGGTGTGAGCACCTTATACCCCCTTACCCTCCTCCTCTCTACCCCATCACCCTCTCTGGGGCCCAGATTCCAGGGAATTTCTTAGCAAGTCTTTTTCTGAGAGAAACTGGAAACTCAGTAACCACATATCCAAGAAAGAGCTTGGTTTTGCTTGCGAAAGCTGACATACTACCCAAACAGCACATATCCCATGGCATCCATTGCCAGTGTGCTCTGATTCATTGTCCTAAAACATCCCTGTGACTGACTGACTGTTGTTCCTGGAGTCTGCTTTTGGTCCCTCTCAGTATTTTTCCTTATGGATGCTGGCTACCTCTGGCGTTTTGGTGAAATATGGAAATCAGATTGGCAGGGAATGTACATCTGCCTAGTTAGAGCATATGTGCTCCTTCAGAGCATGAAAATATGAGATCACGTACTACAACTTAGCTGAAGTTTCCTTTTAAATCATAATCATGATGGCAGCAGACATTGATGCATCTGAAAAGAAACAATAACAGTTGTATACAGGCCCAGTAAACATGATCAGAAGGAATTTGATGGTGGTGTTGGAAAAGGATAATAGCATCTCTTTTTCAGAGCTCCATGTCCCTGTATTTAAAGGTGAGAGGGTTGCTTTTCATAGTTACAATCATGTCACAGTACACATGCAGGAAAAGAGAAGGTGAAAAACACTCTCATTACAGATGGGAACAGTTAGCTCAGAAAGCAAAACATTTAAAGAGGCACAAATACAGAAGGTCAAGAATAATTTAGAAAATGGCTTCAGGAGGAGGTGTAGCCCGGTGATGACATTTTTTTCTGATGTTAAGAAAAACATGTTTTGCTTTAGCACACTTTGGCTTTAGCACACTTGATCTCAGAACACAGTAGTCACCATAGAATGATTTATGAACAACCCATAGAAAGTACACAGATGTGGCTGCTTACAATAGTTATATCTGTGCGTTTAAACCTCCTTAAGAGGATTTATTTTGTTTCTGAGTTACTGTACAGTATGTGTTAGTCTAAGTACATTTTTATCATGTTACTCTGAGGTGGTGTGTAGGTACATATACACTTCTGTTGGAACTATGACCTAATGTTTAAATGCCACTGTGTTGACACATTTCTGCAGTTGAGTTAGTAAAGGATGCAGGAGTGTTAATTCCCTAACTCTGTCCACATTCCTGTAAAGCAACATTCTTTAAAACAGAAATTCCCTCTTTTTTGTTACAAATGGAGCAGCACAACCGTTACAGCTGGAATCATATCACAGATATTAAACCTAAAACGACATCTGATTTACCTTAAATATTAATATTTTCTTAGATAAAGATTTGCTATACAAAATGATCTTAGAGAAGCAAGTGGCTTCTCATGATCATTAGAGTGCTTTAGGACAGACAAAGTAGTGCATCTGCTCTGAGCTTTCAATGATACTTGTTTTCCAACTGGAAGCTTAAAATTCAGATCTATTTATTGCCATGTTAACTTGATGAAGAATCACTGTTCCCGATTCATGTTCTGCTCGAAGTGGTTAAAGCATGTTTATCCACAGGGCCTGGGTATCCCTGTTGGATGTACACCTGACTGTTGCCTAGGGTGGAGTGTTACCAAAGGAGTAAGCTGGCCTGCTGCCCCCACTGTGTTCTCACACAGCCAACTCAAATTCCTTTGTATTTTTGCAGCCAGTACGTCTTACCTGTCCCTCCCAAAGTACTATAGCAATACAGAATTCAAGATACCTGCCTTGCACAAGTTCTACCCTTTTCAGTCGTTGAACCTCCTGTTGCTGCTTGTGAGTTTTTCCTCTTCTTTCCAGCAGGGAAGTCCCCTAAAATACTTTAAAGATATTTGACAGAGGAGGATTTGTGGAAAAGTTGTTGGCTCACTGTTTGCCATTTCTTAAAATGTTCATATCTTTATCTCTGTGGTCTGAACAGTACCTGGTTCCGTCTGTGTCAGCACAAGCAGTTTCAGTGCTTTTGGAACAATGAAAAGCAATTCCTCTGCTTGCAATGTCTTCACACATGAACACACGAAGTAACACATGGGAAAAAACTTGGTATTTTTTCAGCTTATCTATTTTTATTTGATCTGTCTACCACTTCTCCCAGGATACTCGTTTTACCCCCGTAGGATGCTGTTAGGAGGGCGTTAGGAAGACTGCACTGTAATTAGAAATAGTTTAACTGCGGGAGAAAAGACATCTTTTAGTCAAGTAGACAAATAAGGTCAGCATGCAGAACGTATCAGGTACTTCTTTTCTGACCAAATTCCTAAACCCAGAGCAACTACTGAGCTCTGTCTCGGGGCTGCTTTTAACTCCGTCAGTGATACCCTGCTAAGAACCGTCCATAACTGGAATAATCTGGGCCCCCTTCCTCCCTCCTTCCCTCCTCCCCTCTCCCTCCTTGTTCCTTCCCCATCTTCCCTCAGCAAAAGGTAGCACCATACAGCTCTGAGAACAATACTTGTGGGTAGCAGCTGGCTTCTGGCACCTTCATAAAATACCTCAGCATAGCTTAGCATTGTCGCAGAACTGGTTTTAAACTGAAAAAATCAGAAGAGAAAAGCAAACTTTATAAATAGTGGAGATAATTCTAGCTGTAGAGTTTAGTTGAACTGATGTTTATTATGATTGATAAACATGATTATGCTGTATGTATTTGAGATCCTGTTTATAGGTTACAACTTTATAGGGTCGGGTGGGGGTGGGTGGATGTTGGGGGCAGAGAAGGGGGGTTTGACTGTGTTAGAAGGAAAATGTTTGCTCATAAATTTTTTTCCTTGTATCTGTCTTGCCAAAGGAAACATTTTGTCGCTCCTGGGTTTGGGATTGTTGTTTGGTTGGTTTATCTGTGGTCTAATCTGCAGCACAGCACGTGGTGGCATGCAGGTTACTGATGGGGTTGCTGTTCAGGGTCCTTTCGAGTGTGCGCACACTTCCCTCCCTCTTGGCCTTTCCTTGCCCTTCACTGGGATCTAAAGATGAGGCAACACGTACCTGGGAGGCTCGGGGGAAAGGAGATGGCTGTACTGGGTTAGAATCAACCTCGGTGGTGTAAATCCGTTCCAGTTGAGTTGCTCCAGAGCTGAACTGGGTCCATTGTGTTTAACTTCGGGAAGGGACAAGAATGGTTGTCGCATCTTAATCTTATCTGGGAGAGCAAAAGTGAAACAGGTTCCTTTTATCCCCCTTGTCTTGTTACTGAATGTAGGGCTTGTAGTGCTTGATAATAGGTGGAAAACTTTTTAAACACTTCCTTTTCTAATAGCAATGCTAATCCTGTCTAGACCAAAAACTATGAAAGAAAAAACCAAACTGAGAGGTGAAAGCTAACCTACTCCTAACACCTGGCTGGTCTGCCTGAAAGGGTTGAAATACTGTGAGACGGTTGTGGGAGAGGAGCTTTGAGGTGTTGTTGGCGAGGGAGTGGGTCATTCTCCTGGCCTATGTCTTGGTGTTGCAGTGGGAGTAGCAGAAGAGCGAGTGGTTGTTGCCTTGGGAAGGGCGTTGCAGCCCACTCCGACCGGACTCCAAGGCTCCCTTCCCGTTTCCCTTCCAGGCTGATGGAGCAGGGGAAGAGGGGAGGGGTGTGTGTGGGTGTGTGTGCGAGTGCGTGTGTGCGCCTGGCTGTGTGCGGTGATCCAGAGAGGTGGGTTTCTAAAGGAGCTCAACTCCACTGGGGCGGGAGAATTCCCAGTGGCCTCGTAGGGAACCAAAGGCACTGATAAGTTGTCAGCTCTGCTGTTCTCAGAGCGGGTAAGAGGAGAAGCTGGGTGGGGGTTTTTTGAGCTTTGGGTCAGTGTCCCTTTCTCTAAGGACCTCATCTCTTTCGGGTACTCCCACCTTTTCTGCGCAGAGTTGCTTTGGCTCTGTGAAGACAAACAGTATGTGGGGTTTGCCCAGTGCTGCAGGTCTTAGGCTGATGTTGGGATACAGTCAGGGAAAACTGTTTCTTTCCTTCAAATGTGGAAGCAGTGTAGTCCAAGGTCAGAGTCTGTTCAACAGCTTTTGCATATGGTCTTTCTCTTAAGGGGGGGACCTTGAAGACTCCTTTCTTTGCTCCCCAAAGCAGCCTTGTACATGTTCATGTATTGTGCTATTGGGCTGAGCTGTTTTATCAGTGAACTTGGTGAGCTCTTGTGAAGAAAGGGAGGGAGGAAGGGGGAGAGGCGGGTTGTCCAGCTACTCTTCCTCCGGATGCCAATCGGGTTGCAGAACTTCACTGAAAGCTTTACTAATAGAATTGTTGTTCTGACATTATGTAAAAGTGGTATTAATATTGTGTGACTTTTCAAAGAGCTAGTTAGATTTATAGATAGGTAATAGGGATATTGAAGAAATGACTTCTCAAAGAAAAGAGCACTTGGAACAAAAGAAGTGGAAAACAAGGTGTGCTTTATGGAAAACAAATCTGAGGAAGGAAATGAAACAGCTTGTGGGAGGCGAGGGAAGATGATACCCTTTGGCGTTCCTTAGTGCTGCTGAGGCTCAGCCCCAGAACTGGAACAATACCCCCTCTGCCTTATTTCATCTCTCTACCAAACAGGACATTGTCAAGTAGCTCAGACCAAAATGCTGATCTGTCTTAAATCTGTGTCGGTCTGCTGGTGAATATTCTCCGGCAGAGCTTTACATAATACCGTAAGATACTTAATTTATCATGTTAGTTTCCCCTTTCCTCCCAAAATTGTCTTATCTGTTGTAGGCCCCACTTCAGGATTCACACTGCCTTTGCTGAATTTTGTAGCAGCAGCTACTGAAGCCCCATTCCCTGAATGTCGTAACTCTGTGTGCGTTCAAAGCCGGCACGTTGCGGTGCTTTAAAAACCTGAAATTATTGAACAGTAGGAGTCCTGAGACCTCGGGAATGGCACGCCAAGGGGCAAATCGTGGAGATCGCACAACCCCCTTGGGAAACAATTTAGGAACGAGAGCACCCGTGACAGTGTCCTGAGAACAAGGCAGTTGAGACAAAACCTTTAGTTCTTCCCCCATTCACTCTCCGTGTGTCGGCCTCTGTGACCCCGGTGCTCCCTGCACCTGAGCGAGTCCGAGGGGGAAACGCAAAGCGAAAGACTTGGAGATCAGGGCCGCTCCCCGCGAGTTCCCGGGGAGCCGGACTGCGCCTCCCTGCAAGCCGGGGAAGGGAAGGGACCGCTGCAGGGCCGCCCACGGGTGGCTTGGCAAGGGCTGGAGCAGCACTGGGCCCCTGGGGCGCCTCGTGTGCCAGCGGTCCGTGGGAAGGACCTGGGCAGTAGCTTCTGCGTCCCCGCCAGTGCTGTTGTTCCATTTCCTTCCTCTGTGGTAGTGTCTAAGGCTAGGTGTGAGTAGGTGTGGGGTGTTTATCCGCCACAGGTACAGGAGCTGTCGTATACCTCATTTCTAACTCGTAACTGAGTAACTTGCTTTAACTTTCTCCAAACCCCACAGAGTTGCCAAGTCTGCCCTCCCTCCTTTGATTAACACTGAACTCTGGCCTATAGCACCCCGTGACCTGCAACCTGGGGAGGTGACCCCCTAACGCCTCTGAATGTCGCTGCTTAAAAGCTACTGCAAAGTGAGGGCAAATTGCAATCTTATCTTATTTCCTTTGGTTACAAGGGGTCCTCTTGATTAGTCTGTGAATATCCACCCCCTCCCCTCCACTCTCCGTGGAAAAGGGCCGCCCGCGCTGCCTTTTCCCACCCCGGGGCCACACTGAATTCCAGGGCCCGGAGGCACTCTCAGCCCAGTGCTGCGTACATGCTACTCACTTTTTAACATGACCAAAAAAAAAAAAAAAAAACAAAGGAAAAAAAATAGAAATCTCCAAATATTTAATTTTCTTCTTTATTATTTGACAATCCTGTATCCCTTCCCCCACTCCTCAACCTGGCCAGAAGCTGCATCCTTAACCCGGTCCATCTTTATTTGAATGTAGTTCCCCTACCCCCATGGGAAAGAGAAGCTTTGTCAGGTCACGGTGGCTGCTATAAGTCGGGAGGGGGCGGTTTCTTTGTTTTGTTTTGTTCTTTTAAAATTTCCAGCCAAAACCAAAGATTTCCTAATGATTGTATAAACTCAAAACAAACAAACAAACCAAAGACAAAGGGCGTCTTCAGCACCAAGCCCATCTGTGAGGCCGGTCTGGCCAGGGCAAGGGTCTCTGCCAGCCCGGGGCTCCGAAACACCCCAGGAAGAAATTCCCTGCTCCAGGGTGAAATCTGGGGCGCAGGCGCTGGGAGGGGGCAGCCCGGGGGGGGCTTCGCAGGTGGGTTGAGGAGCTGAAGACTTGGGTGCAGGATTGGCTGCTCTGCTGGGTGCTTTAACCCTCTGGGGGCTGGGTGATGTTGATTAATACACGCTGAGGTGCACTTCTGAGCTTCCCCCCCCTTCACTGCTTGGAAGAGGCTGTCCTGTTGTGAGAAATCCCTGAAAGAAGAAGAAGCAGCTTTTCATTTCTCCTCTAGTTCCTTTTTTCTAGATTTCTTTTTATTTTTGCAGCACCACTGTGCAACTATGCATTGTATTTCTCAACCTTTTATGCTAGGTAGATGCCTGTGACTTTTTAACTTTTGGGGGGGGGATTGCAAATGGAGGAACTTTTTACATGGATCTTTTTAATCTCAGTTGATTGGGGGGTGTTTGGTTCTAGGGTCATACAAGCTCTATCCCAAAGCAAAATCCAAATGTTAATATTATTAGCCTGATGCAGATACCAAAGATAATTTCTTTCCTGCAGAACCTTAGACTTGTGTATTAAGTACGATTACCCAGCACTTGCATTAGTCTAACCTCAGTAATTCCAAAGCTTAGATGTATATTTTGGTATATTTCTGGGATATTAAAAAATTGTCGTTTAAATTCTTGTTTGTTTCAGTGTAATGCTCTTAAAGTCATAGCATGGAGATAACTGAACTTGTCCTATTCTTAGTAGTTTGAAATAATAGTATTTTTGTATGTTTTGGGTGTGTCTATGTATGTATTAACATAACAGTTTTCACTGCCTAGGTGTTCATAAATAATAAAAAGAAAAAAACCAACTGCAAAGGGTTTTTAAACTGTACATAATATTCCATGAGGAATTTCCACCAGACCGCCAATTTGGATTGCATTTTCACTGATGGCCGCTCCCAACTGGGATTCTTTCTTTGTTTTTAAAGAGACAGCATGTTCTTTTTTTTTCCCCCATTTACCTGAGGTTCTTTCTCAGTATAAAGGGGTTTTCACTGTTTTTAAGAGATGGGCCAAAGAGGAAGTTGCTTAAATTTTATCAAAAAAAAATATTTAACATGTTAGTTTGAAAAATACCCCTTTGTATGAAGAATTGAGAGTAGAAAACCAAGCCCTTTCTTCTAAATCCGGTTATAGTTTCCAAAGAGGTGAGGATTTGTGAATGTCTGGAGCATCTGGGCAGTCCCTTTTTGCTTTTTTTCCCCCTAAATAAGGCAAGTTTTCGGTCCTAATGGTTTCACTGCTCTGTGCAGCTGCCTGCTTACACTGGCTGGGAGGTTTTTTTTTTCTCTTGCCCTTCCTCATACACTGCGTTTATATACACTTGAGGTCAGCAGAACACTTGAAATCAAGGGCCATATGGGAGTACCCTACCCAAACCCAACCCAAGCTTTTCTTGAGACTGAAATGTGAGAGTCCCACACATTTCAAAACCTTGCTGATCACACTAAGGGTGAGGAGGAAGGCGAAATGCTGTCTCTTTAAAGATGTCCTTTATAATTATTATTATTATTATTATTATATTATTATTATTATTTTCCCAGTGGTTGCCTACAGATAGCTGTAGGCATTGAGAGATTGTGTAGATTACAGTAAATCAGAATGAAAAGGTAGATTTTGTGTAGATGCATTTGTCTGCTGTAATTTTTTATATATATTAAACTTACTGTAATTGTACAGTTAATTTCTGTTGTAAACATCATTAAACCATTTTCCAAGTGTTTTAACATGTATGCACTTGTTTGTAGTTTTTGAATGTGTTGGGGGAGGTTGATTCCTCTTCCCCCCATGGATCAAAGTGGGCCAGAAGATTGGTCCTTCGTGCCCTTTGTCTCAAACTGGAGGAGACAGAACAGGTTTTTTGCACTCTGCTTGAAGCTTTTCTTCTACTTCTCTATTTATCAGCTCCTCTCCTAAAAGCAGAAACATCTCCAGTTGCTTCCTGAAGGCAAAGAGGAGACTCAGCTCACACCTACGGCGAGTGTCCCTGAAACAAGTGTTGGATGCTTTTGAGTCAAGATACCCATTTATATATATATAAAGAGCATAAAGATGATTTTTTTTTCCTAGAGAATTTCATTCCTATTGTTTAGTCATTGGTATTTTATGGCTGCCAAAACCTGTGATTTCTACATCTTGCAGATATGGTTGTGATTATTTAAAAAGAAAAAGCTGTTTTCAGTACTGTTTGTTCTTGCACTGGTGTTTTGTAGTAGTAACTTTACTGTAATTTTCAGGTCAGCTGGCTGAGGTATCACCCACTTCTCTCAGATTTTTCTTGTCATTGCAGAAGAACAGTAAGGGATCTAGGAATTTTTCCCCCCCCAAGAAATATTCATTACCATCTCTCAGTTTACTTTTTTTTTGCTCTAATTTATTGGAAATATTCTTTAAAAGCTACAAGCACCTACTGCAGGTACAGTTTTACTGCTGAAGATGTAAAACAACCTTCTCACTTGCACAGCAGCAACTTCAACAAGTTTTTCTGCTGCTAACCCACCCAGTCCCTGAGAAGAAGACGTGACTTCATCCGGGCAGAACTTTTGTTCCCACAGTCTTGCTTTAGCTCTGCTTCTTCTGTGAAGGCTGACAAAATGAGCTGGTCAGCTCCTGACCCGAGGTAAAACAGGCTTTATTTTGCTGGGCTGGTTTTGTCCTTGGCTGAGTTCTTGCAGGTGTCATTGTGCAGCCTTTGAAGTCACAGGCAAAACTGAGGCTGCAGCAGCAGGAAGTGAGTGCCCCTTGAGTGCTTTTTTCCAAAACCCCATCTCACTGCTCAGGACGTGTTTAGAAGCTCCTGTTGGAATATTGTCCTCTTCAGCCTCCCTGGGAGATGATGCTGCTGGGTGCAGGTCAGTTCAGCCAGGCTGAACGTGGCAGGTCACGAGTTCAGGCCGTTCTCACAGCTGTTCCTTGCACCCACAGGGCTGCCACTGCCTTTATTAATTCATCAAAAGCACATTACATTATTGACCTAGAACCTCTTTGGAATCACAGCTGCATCTTTTAGAGGTAACCTGATGATAGACTGGTTTGGAACCTGGATTTACGTTGGCTTTTATACAGTTTCTGTTACCCAGAAGTGATAATGGGAGTCCATTCTCCTTGTTTTCGTTGTAACAGGGTTATCATCTTCTGCCTTTTGAGAAGTCTCTCGTGCAGATTACCTGGCTCATATTTAGCTCCAAGTGCTGGCTGAGTGGCAGTGCCATTGCTTGATCTTTTCTGGGAGCTTGGTGCTCATTTTCTTCATGTTGAAATGTTGCCAGTCAGCCTCTGTCCTGCACTACACTAACATCATGTGACTTTTTACAATTAAAGAAAAACAAGTAATCTGGAGCAATTTTTTAAAAACTGAAGCAGTTTTTTAAAGGCAAATTTAAAGCAAAGAGTGTCAGTCTTAAGATAAATAGCACAGGAAATAACTACAGCCCTATCTTTACAAGTTGTTTAAATGCAATGAAACAATAGTTACATGTCATGGTACCCCTGCAAGGCAAGGAAGAGCTGTGAAAACAGCTGTGTTTGTTAGAAGGTGTGGTCCGGTCCCACAACACAAACCTTACCAAAAAAAAAAAAAAGACAATCAGCCTAATAACCACTATTACTGGAAACAACTTTACAGATATGTACATTTTAATAGCAAAAGCTTGCAGTTGCATGATTCAGGAGGAAAGGGAGAAGGGACTGGACAACTCCAGACACGCTCCCTCTGTGCACCAACCAAAGCAGGTCATTGCACGGAGAAAACACGCAGTGCTTGTGTTGGATGAAAAAGGCTTCTCCTCCTCTCCCCCCAGAGCCTGTGGGCATCTCTCCTTCTTGCCCATCCCCTCTGTGACTCCCACTTAGCGGGGGGGCAAAGCCTGCATTTGAAGAGCATCATAAGTGTCCTTGGTGGCTGCACTGAGTCCCTGAAAAAGAGAAAAACAGGTGAGGGACGAGTTCTCCCTAAAATTTGCCTCAGTGCTGACTGGCCAGCCACAGGGCAGCAGGGGCTCTGTAGCATAATTCTAATTTTTTTTTTCCCCTACAGAGAAAATGAGTGATTCCACAAATTTTGTACAGTGCCAATTGCTACCTATCACTTAACCTGAAGGCAAGGTACATTCTGAATGACTGTTATGAACATATGACTACAGCAGCTCATCCTAACTAGTTATGAAGATGTTTAGAGTGCATTTTATTTGCATATTATTAAGACCTAACTGATGCTAGAGTGAACTAGGGTAACAAAATGAAGACATCAAATCATGAACTTTGTTCTCTGGACTTCTCTTTGATTTGGAAAGGAAGTCAGATGTAACTCTAGGTGAGTAAGTTGGCAGCAGAGCTTCAGATGGCTGTGAACCCCGGGAAGCATCCCCTCACGTCCCCTCCTGCCACTCCAGGAGTCCCTTTCCTGTCAGCCTGCTCTGGTAAGTCAGCTGTGACCTGTGTGTTACAGATCCCTGTGGCAGCAATGGGAACAGCTGCTCCAAGAGCAAGACAGTAGAAGATGTAGCAGAGTTGCAGGTCAGCCCAGGAGCCTTCCAGAGCAGAGAGAACTGGGGCTTCCAACAGAGAGGATCTAGTGAGACACCTGGTGCCTGCTTGTAAAACTTCCAGCTACCCTTCACTTCCCTGCTATGAATATTTAGTGGTGTACTGAGAACACTGGGTGTACTGAGCCTGCTTATCAGGCTCCTGTGATATTCAGTAGAGCTGGGCATGAAGAAAGGTGTCTTTAGCTACAGAATCACCACGTTACAGGAAAGCTCCCTGGCATGTGCTGCACCTGAAGAACTTTTTTATATGTATTGTATTTTTGTCATTTTGAGATGTCAGTGGCAATGTACAGGCTTCTACAGAAAGTAAAATGCATTTTGGAACAGTTATGCATGGTGACCCAGCTCAGGCCTCACTGAGGGACTCCTTGCCCTTTGTCAGGTTTGTGCAACACTGAACCCCCCCCCGTGCACCAAGGCACTGGAGGTGCTGAGCAGCCTGTGCTCTGTGCTATAGTGAGGGGCCCTGAACCACTGATGCCTTGAGTTACAGCAGCTGCTTGGCAACCTGAAGGTTTCCATTTAAGCAATAAACAGTTTGGAGACAGAACTCTGTGCATCGTCTGCCACAGTCAAAAGGTGCTTCTCCAAGGTGTAGGACCATGGAAAGGGTTCCTACCAGGGCAGCAGGTGTGTTTGGAATGTGCAGCCACTTCATCAAAGTGCCATCAGTGTGGTCTTTGCCCTGAATCTCAATAACTGCCCTCAGAATGATGCTTTGAAAGCTCTGTTCCATCACATCCCGTTGACAGTGCAGTTGGATATGTAACTACAGGCTACAATTAACCCATGAAGACAGATGAGGGGAGCAGCTGCTGGACGTGTTGCCTACCTGGTAGAGACCTTCATTGCCTTTGCCTCGCCGCCTCTGCTGCTTTGGGAAAGAAAAACAAGCATAGATTAATGGGTGTTTTTTCTTATCATGCAAAAATAAAGAACCCCCTGACTTCCCCCATCCTGTACTGAGGGTTGGCAGCTGTGCTTGGCCTGGACCTGCTCTTCACAAAAAGAACACCTGCTAAGTCTGGACCAGCACAGACATGCTGCAAGGGCTCTAAAGGAAAAAATAGGATTGGAAGTAAAAGGAAATTATTTTGGTTTGCTGACATATTTTCCTGTCATACTGTTACAATGCTGCTGTTCCTTTGATTTACCAGATGTATAGAGGTTTGGAGGCATTCCTATAGACACTGACTATTTAGTATTAGACTATCAAAAACATGTGGCAAGGAGTAGTGCCTGCTACAGTTACAATTGCAGCAACCTCTTAAATGATCATATATCTAGAATGGGACACGGGTTTTGGTGTTCTCATCCCTCCAGGAACAGAAACATTCATAAAAACACAGTGCAATTTTATAGACCCATAGCTCATGAACAGAGCTTGACTATGGCAAAGGGGCATCAGAACATAAAAGGGGAGGGGATTAAATGTCAGTGTTACTTCAGCATCTCTCAGCACTAAACTTTGCTTTGAAATGCCCCTTTTTTCATGTTGCAGGAGGAAATGAAAGGTTATATATATATATATGACATTTTGACATAATATAGAACCTCTGTAGGTCAGAGCAATTTTTCATGTTGCCATAAACAAGTGTCCCCAGATGGTTTGTTTTCAACACAAGCTCCCTTCCCCCAGCAGTTTGTGCACAGAGCAAAACCTGTCCATTTGCTGTAGCTGGAGATACCACTGGTGTGTACCTTCCTAAATGTTTGAGAGGGGAGGTGGGGGAAGGAGACTGTGTCCCCCATTCCATGTCAGCAGAGTTTTCTGTCCAAAAGTTGGAATGTTTTCTGCTGACGTTGTTCAGCGCGCCCAGGGACGCTGCTGGTGTTTGTAATGCCAGTGGGACAAAGCTGCCTGATCCCCACCTGGGTTTATGGCTTCTCTAAGACCAGAGCTACGTGTCTGTCCTGCTGCTGCACTGAACTGGTCACTACAGGAAAACAGCTCCCAGCTGTGCCTGTAAGTGCTGTGCAACAAGGACACTGCCTATGCAGCCAGGACTGCTGCTCTGTAAGGGGGCAGCAATGAAGGATTTTTCATCCTGGGAAAAATTTCACCGGGAAGGAAAGTAAAACTCACCTCTCCCTTCATTCCGATTTCGCTGTAGGCCTCACCCATCTTGTCCTTCTGCAGTGCCTGCAAGCAGAGAGGGGGAAAGAGTCAGCTTGTTTCTAGAAAAGCCAAGCCAGCCCCTGGGTGACCCCACTCCAAGCCTCTACTTCTGGGGCTGCCTTGCCTTCGAAAATTCAGTCTGTTCCAGAGAAAAAGGGACAGCAGTGCGACTTGTCTGATGTGCATGTAAATAGATGCTATATGTGATGAAATCTGTGTAGCATATCAATATCTCCAAACACTTGAATATATCTCTACTCTCAGCCAAGTCATTTGTCTAGATGAGTGCCAGACACTACAACCAAAGCTCCCCAAAGTAAAGCTTTAAGCAGCATTTGTTCAGGAGACAAACCCGACCACGAGGCTCAGGCCCAGAGAAAAGGGAATTCTTAACACTGCAGGGTGAAGATTAAGAAAAAGGAGCTCTTCCTTTCTTCCTCCATCCAGGGAAGCAGTTCCCAAACACTTGCAAACCAGCTGTGGTCAGAGTGTCTGACTCAATAATGATGGAGGCCAGCCTTGGAAACAAGCTCATTTCTCAGCAAGAACACCCAGAAAGACCTAAGACATGGTCGTTAACATTAAGGTATCAACCCTTTGGAGCACAGACCACCACGTCTAGCTAAAGTCAAATCAATTAAAGAGGTTCCTAAGCAGCCACTCCTAGATGCACTGGCATTTGGCCTTTGCCAGAGAGCAGTCACAGAGGCTGGAGAACAAGCACATAAAATACTGCAGCACTGACGACATGGGATAAAGGTCGGTTAGTCACTAATGGCTAACATGAAGGGATCAGCAGGTATCTTGATCCAAATTCTTTTCCACATCTCCCCAGACAGTCAGTGTTTTTCTCTTATCACGGAGAAGAGAGCAGAAATTTTCGAGAAAAAAAAAAAGGCTTGGGGGGATTTGTTGTGTAAGAGTGTAAGAGGAGAAGTCTTTGAAAGCAGCTGTTAAATTTGAACCAAAGGTGAAATTGGGTAGAAGGGGAAAAGGTCTCCCATGAAACAGAAACTCCTCTTTCCAGCCACCCCTCCAGTGCTCTCTACTCACACTGTAGACAGTTTCCTGGGGATTCTTTCTTCTCTGCTGTAAAACAAAAGAAGAATGTTGCCCACAGGTTGCACCACCAGCATCCCCCTCCGCTTTGTACGTGCCTGTGCATTTGCTCTGTGGCACAGCTACGGCTCTGTGGACTTGCCCTGCCCATCACAGCCCACTTTGCCTCCCCCCACAAGGCTCTGTTCGGACAACTTGTTCTCTGGAAAACTGACTTCCTTTTAATAATTGGTAAAACTTAGTTCTTCTCTGCTCAGTCCCTGCCGCTGTCACCTGCGGGCAAGCCCTTACGCGCCGATGCAGGAGGTTTTTCCCTCCGTTTTCCTTTGAAAGTGATGGGCTCTGCAGCAGAAAGGATTGTTTGGGCCGCTGCTCCACTTTGTGGGCGCCTGTTTGGCAGCAGCACATGCAGCGAGCTCTGGTGGAACACCCACTGCTGCCTCGCCTGCTCCGCATCCGCCCCGGGCTGGGTGTCACTTCCTATCCCGGGTGGCTGCAAAAGCTCTCAGCAAAGTGACGGGGGGGGCAGAGACCAAAGGGCAGGGGGAGGTTTACTCCTCTCCCCCCGCGCTGCCAGCTCCCCAGTTACGACGCGGATCGTGTCGTTCCCTCTCCAGGAAGGCACTTGTGCTCAGCAAAGCACAAAGGAGCGCCTGCCTGCGCGTCTGAGCCGCGGTTACACACGAGATGGAAGGGACCAGATTAGAGGGAAGAAGGGGCACGTGTGGGAGGAGGTTACCTGGTGTCTCCCGCCCAGCTCAGGGTCTGCACCTCGCTTCCCCCCCAGAACGTCGTAGTCATCTCGGTGCCCACGAGTCAGCTTCTGAAACAAGAAAGCAAGAAGCTCGTTATCATGGAAGTGATAACAAGGTAATAGATCTCAACACAGGAAAGAAAGGGAACCCAGCTTGGTTCACAAGTATTGTAACTGAGCTAGAAATTAATTTTACTCCTTATTGCAACTGTCAACAAAAATATCTACAACCAAGCCATGGAAATGACAAACAGTGGTCTGTGCAGCACAAAACTGCAAGCTGTTGCATCAAGAACCTTTCTTAAGTAGAAATGAGTTGAAAATAAGAGAGTGTGAGGAGGAGGGACTGACTTTCATGCTTTCTCTGCCACTGGAGAGTGAAGATCCATGAGCTTTGTTTTTCTTGCAGAGCAGTTCATCTAAATCTGCATCAAGAAGCTGCGGGAATTTTATGGCCAACACAATTCTCAGCTGGGAACAGTTACCTTAGAACAGGGCAAAGGAGGGATTTCAGGTCAGCATAACACAGCTGACAGAGTGCTGCTGAAAAGGTGACAGGCTACACTTAAACTGAAAAAAAATTGCATTAGCGTTCATACATTACACAGTTAAACAGAACTCACAGCAGGATGTGGCTATGGCCAAAAGCCTGAGAAAAAAAAAATTAAAATCAGAAGACAACTAGACATGGCAAAACTAGTTAGAGTTTAATGCTGCCATGAGTGAGCAATTTAGTTAGGAAAGACAGGCAGGATCTTATCTCAGTCCTCTTCCAAGTCAGGAACCTACAGCCCAAATACCCATCTACCATCTGGCCAGATTGGTGACAGCAGAAGCTGCCCCTGTGAGGTTTTATCTTTCCTCATGTATAACCTACTCATTAGCTGGATCATCCAAAGTTTTTCTAACCCACAGGCAATTCACTATTTTATAAGTGCCCCAAAAGGTCTGTCTGGGCAGCAGATTTAGAAACAAAGTCCAGCAGTTACTTACATTGTACGTGTCATCCTGGCCTGGTCTCAGCTGCGGTTCAGAGGCCTGGCTAAGCTGGAAGAGAGACCAAACCATGAGCAAAGAGACAGTGGCTCCCTTCAGTCCTTTCATTCCCTCTCTCCTATGAGTTACTCTCATCAGAAACAGGGCAACCCTGTGGCACTGGTGGGGCTACAGGCAGTACAAGCCACTGCTGCACTGGCACTTTTATCTCCACATGAGATTGCTCTCAGCAGTCATTTTACCTGCACATAACACCAGTTCACAGGTCAAGACATCCGGGTTTGTTCCCTGCACTCTCCTCCTCAGATTTTGTATCTCCATTCTGTTCCTGCCACAGTCCTGTGCTATCCAAAGTAGCTCCACCAGGCTATAAAATCACGCCTCAGCTTGTGTTAAGGAAAACTGGTATCTGGGGTTGCTGCTGAGCATAAGAACTCCCAGCACCCAAGTCCTCCAGCAAAAGTGCTGCCTGTAAAGTTCCTGGTGTCCTGCTGGAAATCACTGCTCCCCTCAAGAGCAGCACCTGTGGTGCCACCATGGTCAGGTGGCATGAGTGGTGACTAAGTAGTGGGTAAAGGATTTCCCTTCTGTAGCTACTCTGGTTCAGCTGCTCACAATATTTATTGGCAGCCAATTGCTGAGCCAAACTTTCACATAAAAAGGGGCAGTTTTAGGTCAGTGAGAGCAGCTATCTGTGTTCTAGTCTTCTTAAAAAAACCCATCAAACTACATTCTGCATTGCTTTAGCTTTCTTGAGTTATTATCACGTGTTAAATTTTTATTAAAAGTAATTCTCTAGCTGTGTTTATATTTAGGCATAGAATCACATTTGTGGCAATTACAAACTCCTCTCCCGTGGTTGTTTGGGTTATATCATCTGCATCATCATGCTCATATATCAAAAAGATGTCTGAATTATTGAGACATTTTAATACATCCTTCACAAACTTGTCATCTATCCTGAACTTTCTGTATATCCCTTTCCAGTGACAAAGCAGCAGAAAATATCCACATCACGCTTGATCAGGCATTTCCAAGGTACAATATCCAGAATCTCTGATGGCATCTATAACTGTAGCATCAGAACACTCTCATATGCTCTTCTTCTCCATTCATAAACTTTTGGAAAGAGCTTCCCCAGGTTGCTCAGGTGAACACCAGAAACAGAGGAAAGTTAAAAAACCAAAACAAACAAAAAACCCCAAATCAAAACAAAAAATCAAAACCAAAAAAAAAGGAGAGAGAAAATAAAACAATAAAAATGTGTCATTCTAAGAGACATGCTTCCTCTCCACTCCCACTTTCCAGATCAGCCCGACTAGTTTGCAGCAGCAAAGCCATCTGTGTTTGCTTAGACTGACCTTGGCTTTCACAAACAGCGCTGTCATGACGACTGCGTAGAGGAAGAGGAATCCATCCAGTAAGTAGCAGAGTCTGGGATCTGTCAGTCCAAGAACTGATGTAGCATCTGTACAAAAACATCAGATACATCAATAAACAAGGCCATTGGTACCACTGGGTGCTTGAAGGCAAAAATGTGGCAGTGCCGCGTAGCTCTTCTTGAAAAAGTAGCCAATATGAGGGCAACACTGTCCCTTTGCAAAGGAGATGGAATTCGGAATATAAGAATCCTGGGATTAGTCAGGTAGAAAAGGACCATGGGAAGTCCAACAGGGTGAGTTAGTCCAAGGATTGCTAACACTGCAGTTACTGTAAGAAAGCCTCACACAGAGCATCTGTTTTCTGGTTTCTTTTATATTTCTGAAAAGAATCTCCTGCAGGGATTCATTACTGGTTGGGGATTCCTTTATCAACTAACGCTCGAGTGTGTGTGAGAAAATACATCTGTTTGGAAAAAAGTTTTAGGGAAGAGCTTCTTAGGAAAAAAGATTTGTGTTAAATGTAAAGAGAGATTGACACTGTTGTATTCAGTGGGAGACCCAGGCTGAAATCACTACTCTGCTTTATTTAGATCTCCTACTACCCTAATTGAGATCTTGATGTTCATCTGTGTTGCATATATTTATGTGCCAAAGCAGTAACACTGTTGGGTTTTAGCAGCTCAAACTGATGAAACTGCCCCCGTGTCAGTTTGTAAACATGTAGCAAGTTCACAAAGTATAGTTAAAAAAAAATCAAAGCCTAACTAACTATAGATCCAATATGCAGCTCTGGGTCTATCCCCAAAAAGGAAAAGCTGTTATTAAAAAAAAAAATTATTTAGTAATTAATCTGAGTTGTGCTTTTTGCAAAAAATTCAAGGGAGTTAAAAAGAGAAAGACAAAAATGATCAATAGCCTGTGAAGCCCTTTGATGAAGATCAATTGAAAAGAACAGGTATGATTCATCTTCTTCCTAAGGTGAACAAAGTGTGGCAATTCTTATTAACCACAGGTGATGGAGAGTAGTTGAACTACCCAGCGCTGAGTTACTCCAGAGCTCCATTCCACAGGCTGGGATTTCTCCCTACCCCTTCGGGTCACCCTGATGACTCCTTTAGAGAACATTTGCAGATGACATTCAGGTGTTACACACTCACCACCACAAGGAAAGTGTCCTTTGCAGAGATATAGTTAATGGTGGTGGCCTGTTGCACTGCTCAAGTGTGCACTCTGAATAAAGCTTGGCTGAAAAGCCATGCCTGGATACTTGGCAGTGTAATTATAAATTCTCAAGCAGGTGATGATACAATCAGTGTTCCCACTGACAGCCTAACACAGCCAGGAAAAAAAACCAACAAATTAAAAAATTCCAAAGAGTAGATTTGTTTTCTTGTATGAACTAGGAGTTCACATTCATTTTTTTAAACAAATAGGATTAAATTCCTAGATGGTTTCTCTTCTCCCCACCTCTTTTTCTATTATTTAAAAAATATAGTTCGTACCACTTTATGAATAATAACCCTCACCATATTTCTTCAGGATTATAGAATTTCACATACATGGGATAAATAAAGACAGAGAAATTAAGTTATTTGCCCAACATTGTATATTAAACCAACAAACAAGCTGAGATGAACTTCCCAGAGTTTTTCTTCACAGGGCAATATTTTACACCAGAGTTGGTTCAACACAAAATCAGCCTGAATCACATTTGACTTGGTAGGTAAAACGCAGCACTAGGGAATAGAGCTCTGCAGCACCCAGAGGCAATTTGTTTCTAGCAGTAATTCAACTGCTTTTCCGTAGTGCAACAGTCTGCCCAGCGTGCCCTGGCCTTGAGCTGGATGTGTCCAGAACACTTCCAGGGATGGTTCCTCCTCCCTTGGGAACCTGTTCCAATGCTTAACCACCCTTTCAGTGAAAAAATTTTTCCTAATATCCCATCTGAACCTTCCCTGGCACAACTTGAAGCTACTTCCCCGCATCGTGTCTGTTAGTTTGTGTCGTTTCTTTCCTTAATATGTTTAATCTCTGCATTCTTTAAAAAAAAAAAAAGAAGAAAGAAAAGTACAGAGCACTTTCTAAATAATAAACTTTGCAACAGGCTTCTGGAGTAGAAAGCGAGAGAGAAAAAGACAGAAGATACAGAGCCTGTTGAAACAAAGGTCTAAGAGAGATAGGAAGCACAGTGAACACAGAGCAGTTAAAGCAGTGAACATCCATTCACATAAACAGGACCAGTTTGGGTTTTTAAATAGCTAGAGGAGAGGCTACTGCTTATCCAGTATTTGCACAACATGCACAAACAGGTCCCTTAGGCACCACCAAAATGTATGTTCTGTCTCTCATCTGCCCTGAGCTGTGGCTTGAGGGGCTGAGGCCAAGGCTGCAGCACTGCAAGGGATTGGAGCTGGGCAGAGCCAAAGCTGCCAGGCTGGAGGGAGCAGTCACACTCAGATGCCTCACACAGAGCAAAGCAAAAATCATAAACGTTTCACTGATAATTCCCACTTTTTAAACCTCACAGATTACCCAGTGCCTACTGGAAGTTGCACAGCATTTTCCCAATAGTATCGTATCAGTGTTTCACCAGTCCAAATTTCAGCAGTCCAGTGAAATGCAGAAGGGTTATAAAGTGAGATATCTAAATACAGGCACGAAACAGGGCTAATGTCAGGTCACAGGCTGGCAAAGAATGGGAACCTTGCATGGGAAATGATGACAAACTTACTGCTTAAAAGCACCTCAGCCAAACAGCATCTCTGTCTCCAGATATCTGAAAGCAGCTGAGGCACAAGTGGATGCCCAGGTGCACAAATACACAAGGGCTCAAAGATGAGGTCTCTTGGACAAGGGGGAAGGAATAACAATTAGAAAGTTTGCATTTACTCTTGCTCACCACGTGCTCCTCTGCAAGGAGCTGCACAGTTATAGTGCCCCTTGCATGGCAGGGAGGACATTTACTGGGAGACCACGTGGATGTTAAGGACAAACAGAAATAAACTTATGCAACTTACAGCCTTTGGTAATTACTTTTTTTTTTTTAGGAGTCTGTGCAGGAGAAGCTCTGGAAAGCTTTGTACAAGGAGCTGACACAGCCTGCGTAGGGATATGCAGAGCTGTGGTATGTGAGATGGCAGGAAAGGAGATGGAGTCCATAAGTGGAGCTGCATTTCATGACCAGGTTGCCAGCCCTTCTCAATCCCAGTTGCCTGCCAGTACATTTGGAATTCCTTCACAAGCTGTGCTTCTGCTGCTGAGAAGTTTCTTCCCAGCACCTCCTCCTTCCAAAGCCCGGACTTCTGCTCCCCTCCTCTTCTCTGCTCCCAACCAGCAATGCAACCCTGCTCTCCCCTGTGCCCTGGCCCAGGCACTCTCTCCTGCCGCTTTAGGTCCCTGCACGCCCATATCTGGACCCCAGGCTGGCATCATCCCGCTCCGCACTCACACCTCTAAAGCAGCTCCGCCAGCACCTCTGCGGCCTTTTACTTTTTAAAATACGGGGGGGGGGGGAGAGAAAAGAAAAGGTCATTCAGACCAACTGCTGCTGACAAGCAGGTGAGAAAAAACCCTCTAGCAAGACCCCAGCAGCAGCCCTACGAGCCGAAGGAGAGGAAGCCCGGGGGCCGGCGAGGGAGGCCGTGCTGCGGGCGCCCGCCCCGAGAGCCCCGCGTGGCAACTCGCCCGGCGCTGTGGTTTCGGGGAGCGGCTTCAGCCCCCCGGCTCAGGCCCAGCAACAGCCTTCCTGCACGTGGCCCTGGGTTTGTCTCCAGCCACCTGCCCACCTGCTGCCTGCCTGCACCGCCGGCAGCCCCCTGCTCCAGACCGGGACAGAGCTGGGGAGTCCCAACACCCCCATCCAGGCACATCCACCCCGCTCCTCAACGTGCACACCAAAGCTGCCCCTCGCTGCTGGCTCAGTGCATGGGGTTCACCCTGAAGTGAATCACTGAAACATGGCCTGGACCCTTGAAACATGCCAGCACATTCCTTTTTAATAGGATTTTCCTCCTCTGGCGTTTTTAGTGCGCATCTGGATTGAGTTAGACCATGATTCCTGGTAATAGTTTAAAAAATACAGACTGTAAAAGCTGAGCTACTTGTAAATCCAGATTAAATCTCTCCACCATAAAATTTTCTCTCTCCCATGGCCCTCATTAAGTGATTCATTTAAGAGTTTTACTTTTAGGGGTTACCAAAATTCAGTAACATGGCTATAAATGAAGCGTTTTATCTTCCCGAAAGCTGAGTTTCTCAGTAAAGCCCGTGAAAACCAATCCCAGCACAAGAGATTTATTGATGGACCTGTGGTTACACACAAAGGTGTTTAAAGGCAGATCCTGCAGTGCCTTCTCCCAACAACCAAGAGCTCCCACAGCTACATGCCAGGGCAGAGCAGGCAGCATTTCTCTGATGCCACCATCACACAGCCCAGCCCAAATGTCTGAAAGTTAGCCAGCTAAAATTATGGAAGATAATCCTGTTCATAAGGAATGTAGCTATCCTGGGTTTTATTTATATATTTCTATGGTTTTTACTTGTAGATACAAATAACAAACAAACCTGGGACTCTCCAAAACTGAAGAAGCAGAGGCCAAATCCTCCTTCACTCACAGAAGGAAGAGGCTCTTCCACCGTTGTTTGGGCACACTGATGGAAAAATCTGAGCAAAAACTACTGAGGGAAGAAAAAGCCTGGATTACACCAGGCATGGTGTATTAACAGCTCTGATGTTCATGATACTCAGTCACGAGGAACAAATGAATGGAAAGGTGTCCCTTGCATCAAACCCAGTGTGTGGAGTCAGGAGGCTCCTCACTTTATGCAGGGACAAAGGAGAGTCCTGCTGATCATTAAATTATATTAAGATTACAGGGTCAAATAAGACTTTCAGCTTAAAACTTCTCCACTTCCACGTCTGCAAAACCAAGACACCCAAGGAAACACAGCAGGAAGATACAATAACTCCACCACAGCAAAATGGCATTGAATTTGCTGCCTGAAAAAAGGTCCAACCACTTGCTTTTTCAAAAAAAAGCTAAAAACTATGTACATTACTGGGTGGGGTTTGGTTTTTTTCCCTCGCCACCAGTTCCTTTAGTGCTGAGGAAAACTCTTGTATTCATCATCAATACTCCATCACATATTTATGAAACACAACATGGTCCAAAAGCAGAGCTTGTGCCCATGAAGTTCAGCATTAGGGTTTGTTGTCCTCAGATTTAAATCCAAGGAGAAAGCTGCTGATATGATCAGGATTCAGGTTACAATACCAGATGTTAGGCAGCCTGAATGATTACATTTTTTATGTTTTAGGTCATTAGCTTCCACTTTTTTATACCAATGAATGTTAGCACTATGGAAAGTCAAGTTAAGATGCTTTAGGATTCTTGTGAGCCCTTCATACTCCTATTAGGATCCCTTTCGGGAAGGTACTACCACAAAATTCAAATAATCCAAGTTTCCCTCTGGTTTTTTGGGAAGAAACAGATTTAAAAGAAGGAAAATAATATAATGCCACAAAGGGCCAAACATTGGTGCCCCTTCCTGTGGCAGGGTGGTTAGAACTAGATGATCTTTACGATCCCTTCCAACCCAAACTATTCTATGATTCTATGGTTTTCTAGCACATCATGGAATAAAAACTCTAATAAATAAAGTCCAGGGTACTGTAACAGGAACAAGACAGGTATATCTCCAACAGCTGTTTGATTTGTGGGAAGAGGAATCAATGTGTGCAGAAAACAACAATAAATGATCTACCTTTTGAACCTGAAGATGAAGAAGATTAACTTTGAGTATATAATTAAATAAGGCAATTTTTTTACCCTCCAAATCCTTCCAGAGCCTCCTCAGAAACAGAAAGGAGGGGAGTGCCTTGCTCATCTCTGGAAGGGGACTCCTTGCTTCATCAAAACAGTCAGTCATTCTCAGAAAAAGCAACTGCTTTCACTTCTCAGTTTAGCAAGAACTTGGTGCAGAGGGCTTTCCTGAAGCAAATGTGCTGTTGCCTCCCAGAGACAGTAAACCGTGTGCAGGGCGACTGCAGGACCTGGATGTCACCAAGCTTGGGTGACAGATGCCACCTGTGCAGCTCTGTCAGCTTTTGTAGGGGCGTTAGATCAGATACATTTGCTTTTACAAACCCATCTTCATCAGGGAAAGCAAAAGTTTAATCTAGTTAATACAAAAGGTGTTCCCTGCTGTAAATTTGCTGTTGTCTAATCCGGTCTGGTGTTAAGTGTACAAAAAGACAAGAGTTATTATTCAAATGGTTGTTTCTAGGTCACTTAGCCCTGCCCTTCCCCTGCCAGTTCTGTCTCACGGCAGTAACTCACCCCAGACTGATTTACTACCAGGTGGCCTTTTCATGTTTAGCTTCTACAACCCAATGCATGTGATGGAGGACTACTTAAAACAATTCAGCCCACATATCTCACTGGGAATCCCAGAGACGCTACATGCTGCAAGGCTGAAGAGACACTAAGTCAGACTCGAGATGCTGTTGATCACAATCAGATGTGTTTCTCTGTTCAGTGAGCACTTCACAGACAGTGGCAGGCGTTTGTCTAAGGACTTTCAATTAGCACTTTTAAGTCAGACTTTTACAGAAAGCAGTGGAAAGTAGGGTTACACTAAACAGCTTGCAGCTACCTCACTGCCAATGGCCCCAGTAATCAAATACACTGATAAAGTGAAGAACAATTCCCCACCAGGAGATTTATAAGGTAACCCCACACCCTTTCATCCGAGTTTCAGACTTTCAAAAGTCATTAAGCTTATGCTGGCTATCATTATTGGGGGGAAATGGCTTTCTAATTGGCTTTCTAATAATGGCTTTCTAATGGGTAGTAAAGTAATAGAAATATCCATGCACAAAATATTCCGTCAGCAAGCACAGACATATCAGTGTGTTTTCTTCTCGTCTCAGTGTCAGTGAAGGGAGGGACTGCTTTGATTTCACAGCTCCTGTCAAACTAAGTGTAGAGATGCACAAGCCCAACAAGAGCCTCAACAGGGCTGTTTTGTCTCAGGCTGAGCTGAATTGCCACTCCCTTGATTCACTGCAGGCAGAGAAGAAAGGTAAAATATCCATCACGACAATGCAAGCTAAGGGTGGAGGTGCTGGAGTGCTGGAGGGAGAATTGCAGCTACAAGGCTATTTACAGGGAAAAGTCAGCCCATGAGCAATTCCTTCCCTTGCAGCCAACATGTACCAAAGCTGGGACAATTAGAGGAGCCATCCCTGATGGATGGTTAAAGCCATGACTGTACACTCATGACAGCTAACCCTCCTGGAATGGAACCAGCTTTCCTTTCCTTTCTCCAGGATCAATTCCCACCTAAACTTGCTGATAGCACCGGATCTAACTGGTGCCAAAGGAGCTAGAGTCAGGAAGGGACCAAACCCCAATGCTGAAAGCCATCCTCTTTTTTAGGTTAAGCCTTATAGGAACATTTTTCGAAACCAATGTCATCCGAGGCTTTCAACGTGTTCCTCATATAATGTTTTTCAGCAGATAAATATCAAGACTGAATCTCAAGGAAGGCAGACACACGAAAAGCTATGGAAAAGCTGCAAGATTTACCTCAGCTCATCCAGCAGGACAAGTAGGAGCTGCCTGTTCTAAGACCTGCAAAGCCTCAAGGTGTTTCCGTTGCAGTCTCTGCACAGACACCCACTTGCAAGAGGGCTTCTGAGGGTGAAGAAATTATTAGTGAAGCTTGGTGTCAAGCAGAGAAATAGTTAAATCATCTACAGAGGCAGTGGGGGCCTCAGGTTATGAAGCAGGAAGAAGGTTATACCGGCCCCAACGGCTGAGGCTCTGAACATTGTAGTAGCTAAACACATCAGGGAGGCAGAGGTTTAGGAGCAGAACCCTGCTGCTGACCCACTTAGTGGAGAGCTGTGCATGTCATGTCGTGCCTCTGGTAGAAGAGGCACAGACAAAAAAAAACAACCCATGCAACAGCAGTTACGTACTGAGGGAAGAGAAAGGTTGATTAAGGATCTGGTTTGGTATTGATTCCCTGCATATTCTGTTTGCAGCGTTGCTCAGCAAAGCTTCGGCACAATGGTAAGAATTTTGGGGAATATTCCACTCTGAACATGGAGCATTTCACAGGCCTCAATAAAAAAAAGAGTCGATGGACGGACCTGTCACAAAATGGGAATATCACAACAAACTCTCCCTGGGTCCTCGACGGAGTCCTTCAGCAAATGGTCTCAGAACAAACTCTAACTCATGATTTCCACTTGGCAAAAGAAAGAATTGCTTCTTCCACCCTGGAAACGTTCTTCCTCTGGTTTGGGAGCGTTCGCATTTTCACAGCATGTAGCAACTACACATTTTACAACAAAGTAAAACACCGCTAAAGATAAAGGGCTTCAGTCCTGGACTTGCAAGGGGGGAACAGGGGCATGGCTTTATTTATACCCATTAACACCTCCTTACTGAGGCCTGTGCTCCTCTGTCAAGTGATAAAACTGTGGCTGGGACACCTCCATCACTGCATTTTATTACAAGCCACCGGAGGGTTTACGCTCAGTTTTAGAAAACCTTCTTGGATGGCATTACAGGATAAGGGGGGGGACGACAAAAAAGCTGTATTCTGAAACATACCTTCTCATACATAGGTAGGAAACGGCAAATATGAAGAGTGCATATATAAATTTTGACTAAATTAAAGGTTGTTAAAAAGCAACACATTCCTGTGTGGGGTGGGGGAAATAGGAGGAAGGAATTTCCTTATCATGACTTTATGCAATACCTTTATTTCACCTGTTAACTGTCAAAAGTATTGAAGTGCTCTCAAAACCTCAGACTCTAGAAGCTAGTACCTTCTTAATTGCTTCTCCGTGGAGTCAAACTTGAGGGGAAAAAAAACCCAAAAAACCCAAACAAGAATAAAGACCCCAATCTCTCAACAGGAAGAAAATTTCCTGTATATTTGCAATATGAGTTCAAACCATCCTATGTCAGTGTTTGCAACTGAGATGAAACAATTATGATTTACCCATATTTACACTGCATGCAACTAATATTAAAATTTAGCAAGTGAATTCCAGTAATCAATATATACACAGTACACGTAGTATACAATACTACTGGAAACTTGGAAACTCATGGGCTATCACAAATAATTTAAACTAATTTCATCCACCGCACTAATTTTATCCTGTTGTTTTTTCTTCTGCATTTTTCATTAAAATATTTTCCAGAAACTGTGCACACAGAAGTCCCACTTTGTTGCTTATGACTGGATTTAGTTTAGTTTTGGTTCCCTGGAGGAATGTCATAGCTATTTCAGAGGATTCAGATTCCTTGTATTTATTCTTCGCATCTTAATGTAGACAAGTAGCTCCCAGCCACTTACCAGATATAGTTTAGAGAACAATTCTGTTCATATCTTCAAGTTTTAGAGCACCTACCTGAAGCAGCCACTTAAGATGGTGTATTATGTTGTCTCTGATTTTTCTCACTCAGACTAACTTTGTAAATGTAGCATCATGCACCATCACTGCACTCATCTAATTGCTTGTCAATCTCATAAAACATGTTCCTTTTAAGGAATTTCATGCTGCTTCTAAAATGGATGAAAATTCTGAAATTATGTTTACTTTAAACACCCCCTCTCTCCCCACAAAAAGCCGTATCGGGAAGCCTCTGAGATGTGCAGGGAGATAAAAAGGCTGTGTGGAAACTGTGTTTGTTTTCTTTCTGTGTGCGGCTGAGATGGAGTTAGAATGCAAAGGAAATTTATATGAGTTCCATTTTTCATAGCACTGGGAGCTTAGGTAAGCTTTATTCAAAGCACAGTGTTGGAAAGTGCAGTCACAGAACTGTTGGATTGTGTGAAAAATTGCCGAGTGATCAAATGCCCACAGAAAATAAATTTTCTCCTAAATGTGAAAAGGATCCTTAGCATTTCATTTACCTTTGCTGTGTACTCTCTATGAAAAATCTTTCTTCTATCTGTTACAATTTCTTCTTGCCACAGAACCATTTATTGTGTTTTGTGCTCCCTAAAAACACGTAACACAAAGCTGGGCTGCCCATGGGCTTGTATAGAGCAAAACACTCTCCTCCCTTAACACAAATGCTTTTCTGAGATTAGCTTTGATTAATCCATAATTCATTCACACCTGGACTTTGTGTGTATTCCTAATATGATAAAGGGGAGGAGGGAAGATACTAGGGACAAATATTACTCTAGGGTTCCTCATTTGTGCCTCCAGGAGTTTCATGCATATGCAAGCCTGGAATTAATCCCATTAAGCAAAATGTTATCCCATAAAATTAGCCATTAGATGTGCATTAATTATTTCAATCTACCTCCTTGAAAGCTGTTGGAAGAAGTTGCCCTGTTTTTACAGACAAAAAAAGTAGAGCTATTCAAACTGACAGCACTCAAGAGGGTTATATTGAGGTTTATCACATCCAAATGGAGGAATAAACACAAGTGAGTGTAAATAAATGTCCTGCCTCTCTTCCCACTAAAGACCAGATTTAGTAGTGGGGTGAATTCATTCTCCACACCATTGATTTCAAGAGAAATGAGCACAGTTCATTTGGTTCAGTAAGAACAGGTTTAACCCCAGACACACACCCACCTTCAAGGACTCACAAGAAACAGGGAGTGATAGTCAATAATTAAAAGATAGATGCAAATATGTTTTTCTAACACAATATTCATTATACAAGAAATCTTCACTTACTTTGACAAACTGAAGTTTGGTGAGTATGATGCTACAGTATTTTTTTCTGGAAAATATAACTTTTCATTACTCTTTAGATTCATTGTATTAGAACCCTGCTTTTAGAGCAACTTGTCAGTTTGTTCTTCTGCAATTCATTTTCACGTGCCTACACACCACGGGTCAGCAAAAAAAAATAGTTGCCTCCGAACCCTTCAATTTAAACAGCATTATTTTTCTAGAAATACATCCCAAAGTTGCATTTCTATTGTATCAACAAAAATTAGCAATGGTTTACTTCAAGTCCATTGCAAGAGCTACATTAGAATGATTTACTACAGGGCAAAAAAGTCGGGAAGGACCGGATGGTTCCGCTCATTGCACAGGACCAAATATATCTACTTAACTCTCCAAACATTTTCACTGAAGAAGGGCACAGGACATGGACAAGATACAAAGGTCTAAGGGAAAAGACCATGTGCATTAAGCAAGAGAATTTTGGCTTTGTAACCTGCTCTATCAGATACTGCTGAGAATGTAAAACTGATTCACAAAACACGAGAGATGAAAATTCACTGTGTGTTTGTCCTGTCAGTCAATGTTCTGCTTGGAGATGACAAAAAAATTCATTGCCTAATAGATTCCATGCAGTCACCTGAAATTTGTAGAATGCTGTCACATAGTGGGGTTTTATCTAATTAAATACATACATAGAGATATAGGTAGAGCTATAGAGCAAACATTTTTTAAATTAAAAAGATAAATTTAATTTCATATGCTGGAAAAAAAGAAAAAGAATAAAATTTAAACAGAGAAATAATAAGCAAAACTGCATAGACCATAGATAATTTTATTTTGCCAAATTATTGCCTAAGCCCTCACAAGCCAAATTTCCCTGCTGAAAGCCCTGTCCTCCTCCACTTACGTATCTCGGCCTCGTGAGTTTATGATCAGAATAGTTAAAGTCCCAAAAGAGAAAAAGTCTGACCAGCAGGGACAGAGAAAGTGTCTGTTCAGTTATTTTATTACCATGCTAACAATTGGTGATCCAAACCCTATGGTTTTAAGACATAGTTTACCAACATGGAAGTAGTATTTCTTTTCCCTACTACATTTCCAGCAGTATTATAATGCTTAACAAATCTATGCAAAACTATTATGTACTCTTCAGAAGGAGCAATTGGATGACAGCTTTATGATGCTATTTATAACCTGGGTAAAACTAAATAAAGTATCACACTGAACATACTGCTTCACTTAAAATTCTCAGCTGACTACGACATAGAAATACCCTCTAGACAGGCTGCTCAGAGATTAGTGTTTCTGCAGCTTTTAAGAGATTAAATTATGCAGCTGATTATGCTATCTGCACAATAACCCCATATAGAATTTATGCACAACCAATTTGTAATTCAAGGCACAACTCTATCATTAAGATTTTTAAAAAATCATGTTTTGAAGTCAGTTGTACTTTCATTTTTCTATGAAGTGTCAGTAAATTATATTTTAAAACCAAAATAAACTCTGCCATTTGAATCTATCTTAGCAGATTACTGCAATATTAGTGAAGGGAGTACATTTCTCTCTTTGCTTACAGACTCGCTTCTAATCAGGAACATATTCTCCTTTTGCAAGCTCAGAAAGATCAAGTCCTACTGCCATATGGACAGCTTAAATTTTATCATCCAGGAAGCCACGTATCAGCATTGAAATCAATGACCAAAGCTCTAAATAAAGTTATTAACACATGGGTCAACTTGTGAACTCCTGACTTGCAGAAACCCTGACTGATTCTACTAATTTCCACAGAAATGTTTTGTGCTTGTTGCGGTTTGATGGTGTCTGATGGCATCAGCATTTTCATGGAAATAATTTATAGTCATTTTGTTCAATAATTACTCACTTTAAAACTGATAAAGCAAAATTAATATAATTGTTTTCAGTCAGGAATGGTATTTTATTTTTATTATTGGACAGAAGTCTAAAAGTGAAAGAAATCGGTTCCACATGCGGCTTGCAATGTTACAGAGAATTTGGCATTACTCTCACAGCTGTTTTTCTCAAGTTCCTCAACTGGCAAATGCAGCCATTAATTAAGTCAAAAGAGCAGAACCCTAGCAGTTCCTGCAAAACCACGCCTGCCTTTATTTTAAAATATACTTTATAACGTTATTAGGATGCACAGGAATCAAAATCTGTAGCACTGAGGTGATAACAATGTGTTGAAATCAGAATGATCCCACTCATACAACTGATGCACAAACTTCCTGAGTTCTTGTCAAAAGGCCAGACCATCTTAATGGTGCAAAATGATAGAATAAAAAGGTGATGTCATCAAATTATTTTCTATAGTTACCTACGGACTGTTCAGTGCTTGTCCTATTTTAAAAATTATTCCGTGCTGTAAAAAGTTAGACATAATAGGACTTTTAAGCACAAAAAAGTGATTGAACTTGCAGTTTAATGACATTCTCAGTGCTGGTCAGGATAGTCCAGAGAGGAACAGAAAACATGGAGCCATGACATCAGGCAAGGACACTTTTATGCTTGCTGCTCCCTTGGGAATTGCACACTAGATACTCTCCAGGCTGGTTTCAATAATAGCTTTATAGCCATAGTTAAGTAGAGAATTACTACTTTATTATCCTTTGCAGACAGAAAAACCACATTCCTTTCACCTACACGACTGGTTCACTTCTATGTTACAGCTTTCCATCCTGACCACTAATTGTCCTTTTGTCAGGTTTTGCTAACGACGTGCTTCTCTCTGTAAACATTGTACAACACTATAGATATTACATGATTTATGCTTGTCTTTTATATTCTAGATATGCTGTGCTTTGATCAGGAGGGGCCAGATCTGTGTTTCAGTGTGGACCATACAAATCAGAGCTCGATGCCATACCCTCTGAAAATTAAATGTATTTCCCTGCTCCGACACCCGGCTGCTGCATCCCGGTGCAGCCTCAGAAAATCCCCTCTCATTTCCCGCAGGGAGCAGCTTTCCCTGCATGCTGCATGAAACCAGTCTCAGGCCAGCCAGGCCATTTTGGGAGCTCCTCGGGAGCTGCTTGCCTGGCAGATCACCTGTGATTTTTCTGGTTTATTTTCTCCTGCCAAAGGACGGGACACAGGGTCAGCAGAGGAGGGACCTGCTCCCTGCACTTGCTACCCTCCAGCACCTGTGACCCATTGCCACAACACAGGCTGGCTCCTTCTGCCAGAAATCTCCATCCTCCTCGTCTTTTGGATCAGGTTGATATCACTAAGACCAAGTTTATTTTTTTCTATTCCTTTTCTTCAACCTTTTTCTCCTTGTTCAAAGCAACTGATTTCCAGGAGACCTTGCGGCATTTCCAAGACCTGGTTATGAAATGGCTTGAACACACTTTTTACACGGCTCTGAGGGAATAGTGGGGGGGCAGTGCTTGCTTGTCTGACAGCAACCACACCATCCATGCCCACCGAGTGCTTCCATTCCTGAGCTGCAGCAACAAAACAAGGCTCCTGGTCCCTCCCTCACACACACCCCAGCCCCTTTGTAGCCTCAAAGCGAGACATTTCGCTTCCCCTCAACAGATACAAATCTGCTCCCCCTACACACCCGCCCCAGCAAACACACATCTGAGACTCTCCTCTGCTCAGAGAGGCAATACCAGGTGCGCCTGAGAAAGCACTTGCTCAAAGTAGCTGAAAGCTGCTCTGACTGAGATAGAAGTTTTTACCTCAAAATGAAGTAAGTGTAGGAGACAGCTTTACCATTTCAGGGCTCTTCAACCTCTCTCTCTTTTTCTTTTTTTTTTTTTTTTTTTTTTTTAACAGGAGGGAATAAAAAAAACCCGCAAAAAACAAAGAAATGCTGGACTGAAACAGGGCAACATCTTAAATCTGGGTCAGAGGCATCCTTTTTCCCAAACTTGGGACCCTAAGGAGACTGAGCAAGAAAGCAGTGCCCTGAGAGACACAGTGAACAATCAGACAGGCGACCCCACGGGCGCAAGATCAGTGTCCCACCTCTGCCCCGTGTCAGACCCTGGAGAAAGACTGCACAGGTTTTCAACCAGCCAACCAGGCACAGCGCCAACCCCACTACACAGCGTGAGCAGGGACTGCTGTTCCTTTGATGTTTCTGGCTCCAAAGAAAGCCCTGTTGACACCCTCAAGGCAATACGTGTATGACACATTCTTACACACCAGCACTGCTTTTTAAGCCAGATGTTGGTGGCAAGGGGGTTGTTTGTTTGCTTTCAAGATGTGGCTGTCTTTGCAGGAGTTGTTGCATTCATCCATGGAACGGGATATTCCTGGAGAGCTCAGCAGAGAGAACCAAATGCCTCGGCATAGAATGTTGTGGACCTCTACTGCTGGAGCTGAAACATTTGGCACTCAGCACATCCTGGGAGCTTGGAGATAAAAAAAGCAACACTAAATGATCTTGTGTTGTAGAGCCAGACTCAGAACTACACTGCCAGGGCAGTGTGAGTGCAAATGCTGCCAGACAGGCTAAGGCAGAAAGACAAGGTGACAGGGTTGTTTTTTCTTCTATTTTTTTCTATTTTTTCTTCTATTTTTTTATAAAAGTCAAAATACAGATCTTTTTCCAGAAGGCAGCTTTGACTACAGAATCAAAATTGCCAGAGGGAAAAAACAAACTCACATTCGTGCAGAGTACCCACTAATACACAAATTCTTTCTCCTTCTCTTTTATAAGAGCCGCCACAAATAGCAGCATGAATTTTCTGAATATTTTTTGCCAACTCCCACTCCTTCATAATGAGCAACTGGAAAGTTTCAATCTGAATAATTGACTTCATAGATTTAGGGAAAAATAAGTCAAGTTACAATGTCAAAGGGCAAAAAAGCCCTGTGTGTGTTCTCTGGAATATACTGTACTGGCTCCCATGAGCAAGCAACAAAACACAGCTTCTCTCATTCAGAAGGCAGAATAAACATCCAGAAGTTTAAATTCAAGTAATATGAAGTTGGGCCATATCTTTCTCATAAGAAATACAACTTCTAGGTAAACACACAATACAGCACTGCTCACAGAGCTGCAGTATTTTAGAACTTCTGGTATTAGCTGCAGTCAGAAACGCAAAGGCATCAAAATATTTGTGTTTGAAGGTTTTCTGCTTGTTCAGGAAGATTACGCCACTTCATTCCAAACTGGTTGTGGAGTTGGAAAAATCAAAATAAAAATCTGTACCGAACTTTTGATAAACATCTTCAATTCAGCAACGCTGGGTTTGCCTTTTCCCCGTTATTTTGCATAGATGTCGCCTCAGAGCATTCTGCTCCTGAAGTGACTATTGATAAGCAAGTGACAAATACACTGAAAGCAATACAGGGATATAATAGGGTTCGGCTTGGATGCCACTTTCCAGAGCTGCAGGACCTGGCTAAATCAGTGTGACTACTCAGTTGAAATGAGCACCTCAAACTTTTTTAGTTCGCCTGTTGCCATTTTCTCTCACTTGGATGCAACGTGCTCTCTGTCTTTCTCTTCCACACAAATATGTGTGCAATATTACATACTGGGGTGTATGTGCATATATATACATATATATCAATATGTGTGAGGGGGGTGTGGTGTATCCATGTATATATGTATATAGAGACATATCCACATTCCCTCTCCCAAGCCATTTCTTCTCACTGCCTTGGTGGGTGACAGAGCAGAGCAGGGAGGATGCTCAGCCAAGCAAATCACCCATGAAACACCAGAGAATTCCACTCAGGGGGGAAAAAACACAAAAGGAGGAGAGGTTCAGTCATGGAGGCAGCCACCTGCCCTGCTTTGCCTGGGTGCAGGAGAGCCTCCCTGTCTCCCCTCTCACGAGCAGGAGGGTGCCGGGCACCGCAGCGCCTTTGAAAGGGCTCTCAGCACTGGGGGCTTCCACCCCCACGAGTTTCCTTCTGCAGGGTCCCTTCCCATCTGGGCTGGGCTGGAAACGTGTGCCTGTCCCAAGCATGAAGCCACTTTCATCATCCAAACAGCCTGACTTCGGCCCTGTGTCACCCTTGCCTCCTTTCCCATCCGTGCCTGGGAGGATGGGAGTGGAAGGAGCTTGGTGAAGGGCAATAAAATGCTGGATAACAGCAGGAGAAAGAGTCAGAAGGCAGCTACTGAAGAGTAAGCAGCTTTAAATGGATTCATAAAAACAGACAATAACATATTTTCCACTTGAGTGGAGAGGAACTGCAGATTCATTTATAATTTGACTCCTGTATTTAAAGGAAGAGACGTAAGCGATACAGACAAAACAGTGGAAAATTAAAATATGTCATCTCTTCAGCATTTTCTGTTCTGATCTTGGTAAACATCCCTGTCACCGAGCAAGCCCTGCTTCCAGCTCTGGAAGCATCCCTAAACATGTCAGTGTAGTCAGGGAACAGGTAATGACCAAGGCACACAGTGAGGGTGCAGCTTACAAAGGGAGACAGGGCTTCCTGGCCAAAATGGGTCATTTTCTGGGTGAGAGTGTGATGTTTTCTTACACACAGTCTAGGCTTTGCCAGCACTCATGAAGTGCCAACTCAGCTACATCAGGGACAATGTTAACGTTTAAAACGACATGCACTTGTTAGTATTCACATCCACGTGCCAGCTCTGTCTAATTCACTGTATCTATTTCAACAATCTGTTATCCGGGACATCTGTTTTCATGGGCGATCAAAAATGCTGCAGACTACATTAATTCCCACCCCAGGATCATGAGAGAGAGAGCAGCATCCCCTGTTTTCTTTCTGCTCAGAATCTTTGCCATCCACTCTTTCTTATTTTCCTGTAATTGAGCAGTTGAAAAAAGGGTACATGTATTTTTCTGAAGAAAAACCCCTAGAGATATGGGCGATCACATGAGCCCCAGATACCAAAAGGTAGTTACAGGGCATCAGAAAACAAGGTGATAAAATACATAAACTACATTTAGTATGGACTGTTAATGTTTGTAATAAAAAGGACTAACTTGTTAACAAGAATAGAGAAAAAGGACTTCTAAATAATGTTATTTTTTTAAAAATTACACGTTATTTCTCCACTTTCTTCTGATCATAAAATCTTCAGTTGGGAGCACATTGCACATGGCATTTATACCATGTTACCACAAGCACATTTTTCTTTGCAAAAATAAGAACAGGTTAAATTTCATACTTGATGTGTTCCTTTCTGCTAAAGGAGAAACAACTGCCCAGGGCCCAGATTGCATCCTCCTCAAAGCAGCAAACTAAAGCTTTAATTTAAGCTGGTGAGTTAATTGTCTGCTTGAACCTCCTTCTCAATCTTGAGATGAACCTGATAACTCAGTCAAAAAAGGTGAAAAGCTGAATTATTTTGTCCCGCTGAAGTTCGAAGACATTGGTATGTGTGCTCTAAGTCACTCTAGTGATGGAAATTCATATCTTCGGGTGCTCCAGACTATTAGCTGAGTTTGCAGGCTAAAAAGTTCAAGTCACATTTATCAGTGTGCTATAAATAAAAACCATGTTTTCATTGCTAACACTCCTGTTGTTTTTATTTTAAAGAAACAAGACCTTACAGTGCCGAAAAGTGTCAAAAATACAGTTTTAATACTTCATGCTGCTGACTTGCATCCATCAGGTTGTTAAAGGAAAGGGAAAGCTCTGTCTTTACTTAAAAGCTCATAGAGCACAACAGCTCAGAGCATCTGTTTGGAGGAGATTACAATTTAGAGGCATTTTCTTTCTGAAAAACTGAAACTTTAATATTTTTTGTGTTATAATCTTTGGTTTAGTTTTCTGAAATATCAGAACGAGAAGTAAACCCATGTACACTTTCATGTAATATTTCACTTTTAATTCTCATGAAGTCTCTTTTTAAAATATCAAGCAATATGCCTTTTCTGAATCAAAGAACCTTCTGGTTGCTACGAGAAAACTCTTGGGGGAAAAAAAAAGAAAACAGATAAAAGATTTCCAGTTAACTCCAGAAAAGAATTTTTAAGTCTCTCTATTTTGGGATCTATGTTCTGGTACGATTCAGTAGCATCTCTTTGCTATGTTGGTACTAAAAGATCAGCATTGATTGATTTAATTTGCTACAGTTATACGTGAAACTTTGTCGCATCCTGAATTTTAAATTTAGCCTACCCAGTTTCAGATGGAGAAAATCCAACAGCTGAATGGCAAAACCCCCAATTTTTTAAAAATTTCTCTGGATTAGTCCACCAGGATCTTCTCTGGGATATATCCCCCCTTCTTCTCTATTTCCCAGACCCCATATTCTCAGCCTGTACTCAAAAGGGCAGGTGGCAGAGGCCTATCAGACTGCAGACTTCAACCCAGCTGGTTCACTGCAAAGTCAGAGCTGAGTTTTCTGTGGCTCAGGGCTGCCTGGCAAGGCCCCAGCTCAGCTGCCTGGGGCTGTTTACGACAGAAGGCAGGGACCCCATGGGGCTCACGCGAGTTCACAGAAGTCACTGTCTTTCTGACTCTACGTGGGGTTTTCTGGGGCTTGTTTTCAGTGCAGCCACGTAAGTTCCAGTGCCCCAGAGTCACAACCTGGCAGTGCTTCAACGCTCAGAGGAGTTCACAGAACAGCCCTTGTACCAAGACCTTCTTCCACCTAAGTCCTGCCCGTCCCACCACAGAAAATCTCTGCAGCGCATCAGCAAGTTTCAGATCAAATACCACAGGGTGCAACGAGGACAAGAACAGCACGGGTGACCATTAATAAGCATTCGGCAGCTCCTAAGGCTACATACACAGCCAGGGGCTCATGTGCCTGCTGCAGAAGGGCAGACAAAAATTGTGGAGGCAAGCAAGCCTATGGCTGTGGACAAGGTCCAAACAAACTTGGTGGTGGAATTAGCAGAGCCACTGAACTGTCAACCTTACATGCTTAAAAAAATTTAAAAAGTCAGGGTTATACAAATACTTAAATTGAACTCAAAAGTAAACAAAAACAAAAGTCCAGGATACTTGAGGAAAATATAACATATTGACATTAATCCCTGCCTCTCTATCTGCATAACTAAACTGAGTCCTGAAAAACACATTTGCCTGGTTCTGTTTGTTACAGAACTGTCCATCTCAGGCACCCTGACACAAAGCCAAGCTGCCATCTTTCACCTATCACCTTCCTTCCAAGAGCCACGTTTTCCTGACAACTTATTATGCTTTTAGCACTGAAAAGAAATACAGAAAAAAATCACACATACTGGTTTAGACTAAAGTTCTTACCCTGCTCCCTCTGAATTTCGCAGTGCACTCAAGGAACAGGATCCAATGTTCGTGTGTTAAAGACACTTAAGTATTTCATATTTGATGCTATCAATGAGTTTCTTTTGATATGCATTAAAACACATTGAAGGTAAATGAATGCTTGATAAATGCAGTAAAAATCACTAGTGGAAACACTGAGTGGGGCTCAGAAATCCAGGTTAAACTGGCAATAGACTTAAGGGGGGGAAAAACACTAGAGCACACTTTCCTGTTTTTGTTTTAAAAAGCAAACAGCCATCTCCTCTTGTTTACTGAGGCAGGAGGCAGCACATTCAAGCAGCGAGCATGAGATTCCTGATATGTCTGAATTACACCAATCTAATCTTGTTACTGAGTAAAATGTAGCTAGGGGTACAAAGCACTGCAACACTTGCATTCAATTCAAATAAGGTTTAAAAATTATGTCACTTCACAAAGCAGTCAGTAGATTTAAACACCATTAGAGCTGGTACCAGCTGTCCATCACCACCCTTTACCTTCACCTGCTGCATGGCCTTGGTCCTCCAGGCTCTCAGAGGCTTTAACCTTTCTCTTCTGCCTTTACAAAAGCACTTGTTGCAGAAAGGGCAGCAACGTTCTACTGGGGGCCAGGTAAGCCAAGGCCCACAGGTCTTTGCACAACAGGGTATCCATTTCCCTAATCCTCCTAGGAGCTACTGCCCACACCTGTTCCACTTGAATGATTTCTTTTTGTACTTGGGTCATCAAAACAAAATACAAAACTTGTTCTTACCAATGTTTACCCAGTGACGTAAATTTTATTCTGGTTTATGGCACATACAGCTTTCAATATATCCTGGAATTGCTTTTCACAAGGCTTGTCTCACTTCTAGTTTTGGTACCACAAAAAGTCAACACAGTAATCCTTCTCCTTCGCTATGTGCCCAGCTAGTGTGGGTAGAAATTCATTATACATTCCCACAGAATGTCTATCCTGTCTGTACTGTAACCAATCCACAAAATTCTGTCTGATGTTGCAGTCTGCTTGTGCTGAAGACACATTCCTAGCTTGTGTCATCAGTAAATTTTACTCACACACTCCTACTTTTGCTGCCACTGCTATTAGCTATGATATTAAATAGTAATATCCATTTTGGTTCCTGCAGATCCTCACCAGTCATCTCTTCAGACCCAAATTTTCATCTGCACATCCTCCTGACGCTTTCTTGTGAGCCACTGGGCTCTTCACAAGACCTGTACTCCAATAGGCACAATACTTCCCTCCTCTCTGTTCCACGCAGCACCATGGAAAACAATCCAGATGAATCCACCACCCATTCCTATGTGGAGACAATTAATAATGTTTTACAGTTTAGTTATCCTCATAATCTTTGGTAAAGCTGTTTTGCATTTTATCTTTCCATATTCCTCTCTTGTGTCTTTCCCACAGAATTTACCCTGAAACCCAGCCCACTGAGGTACAGGGTGAACAGATTTATAATTGATCCTGTTTTTTCTGTTCCTGAAGTGTTAGCAGCACATTCACCATTCTTTTGCCACAAACAGAACTGACCCTACAATGGTTTAGTCCCAATTTTAGCAGTCAGTGAAGGATAGTAAGGATTATTGACATACAAACAATTCATAAGTAACTGAAATATCTGAGTGCACAAAGTTTTAAAAGGTAGGAAAACAAACTCTGGTATGGACAGTTCAGAGGGGCAAAATATATGTTTATCCAAACCTATGTACTTCCCTGCAAGGGAGGTACTGCTATCCCAGCTTCGTGCTGTGGAGATTCAACCACCACAATCCTCATGAGATGAATCCAGACCTCTCTCTGGGATTCTGTGCTCTTCCTCATCTATGTAACCAAAACTTTAGGAAGGTCATTTCTACCTTTGCCTCAGAGGTCGCAATCAAAGCAGTGTTTGAATCGCATTTTGCCTCTGAACCACAGCTTGGCTTCCCAGGATCATTTCTGACATGAAGAGGATGACACAAAGGTAAGTCCCTGGGCCATCATATCTACAATTCTCTCCTTAACCCCGTGCTTTGCTGCTTACCTTCTGCTGCTTTCCCTTTTATTCCCACCTTGGCTGTCTCTGCAAGTAGTTTAACCTTTACAGAATATTTGCCTCATTCTCTCCTCCCCTTCTTTTAATCTTGCCCTCCACATACATCTCACAGAGAAGCTTTCCAGTTTTAAATCATCCAGCAATAAATTACAGTCCAATTCCAAACAGGACATCAGTAACCACATAATCCCACATAACAGCATAAGGCCTGATCCTGCACAGCCATTGAGGTCTCACTGCTCTTATTCACCCCGGTGGGAGGTCCAGGTCCGTGTCCCTCACAGCATCCGGCCAAAAGGTTCACCATTTACCTTGTAAATGGTATATATATTAAAGAGAATATAAAATACATGTAAAATAAAGATAATATAATATAATATACAATTATGTATTTTTTTAAATGCTTCTTTTATCTATATAGGGTTAACTAAACCAGGAGGAAATAAGAAAACATGCTGTAATAGGTTACATTGGTGTAAAGCTTGGGTCATTAAAATTGCTTAGGATATTTGAGTCATTCAAAGTTATTTAGTAGCAAAGAACAGTTGACAGTATTGCGAGAATTTAGGTAGTTTAAGTTATAAAAAAGTACTTGAACATAGTATGAAAGTTAAGCCAAAAGTTTAATGCACCCGATGTTATCATTAAAAAAAATCTTCTTTATTTATTCAAAATAACTCAAGTATGGATGTTTTCTTTCCAGTGGTTAGGATAAAAATAAATACATACCTAATTATTCTTCTCTCCCTTAGCTATTCAGGGAGTAGCTGTCTCGTAGAAGTACAGGTGAGCTTTTTACCACAAACAGCATGGTACTTAATGAAAAATTTAAAAATACTGTTTGTTCCCACTCAGCTGTAGGAAGTCAGTGTCAGACTCAAATCAAGATTCCCACTTCCAAGAGATAAGGCACTGAGCAGTATCAGCCTAACACTACGGGGACAAGGTGAAGAAAAATAATTTTCTAATCCAGCGACACTTAGCACACTGAGACATAACACAACAGAAATAAAAATAAAAATTAAATGTATTTGGATTTGTGCAGTTAAAATGTGAACTAGATTACGCTAGCTGTGAGTCCACATCATCTCTTCTTATATATTTGCACTTTTTAACAAAAAACTGGCATAAGAACTGTTAACAATTTTTGTTGAATATATTCCAATTAAATCATCAAAGACTCTTAACAAAAAAAGCCCCAAAAATCCATAACAACACTAAAAAGCAGTTTCATGTGAGAGAAGGATACAAGAGGAAAATAGAAAACCGTGTCCAAAATTAGGGTAGTTGGGAAATAGGAGGAGATGAGAACTGCTGTATAACTTCATTTAAACAAACTCTTAATTCCACAAAACG
Organism: Neopelma chrysocephalum; assembly: GCF_003984885.1. Lineage (NCBI taxonomy): Eukaryota > Metazoa > Chordata > Aves > Passeriformes > Pipridae > Neopelma > Neopelma chrysocephalum. The sequence goes on from NW_020897749.1 coordinate 1,212,421, forward strand.
CGTTATCCCTGTGAGCTGCAGACCCAGTAATTCGTGTCCCCATTTGTTTTTCCTTTCAGCTGAGTCTGCAGCTCCCAGAATAAAGCTGTCACTTGAGCCAGCAGGTGTTTCCACTCCCTCCTCCAACCTACAACAGTTATGACAAGAGATTAAGAAAAACAGCCACCCCTGGCAGCCCGGGCTGGTGTGTAATGAACAGTTTAACCCTGGATAAATCTAATGACAAGTGTGGGTGGCTTTGATTGAAATGACAAGGCAGTTTGTCACCCGTTGCTCTGTCACAGAGATCAGCAGTGCTAACATTTTCTGCTGAGTTGAGGGGAAAGCAGCCTGAAACTTCTGCGTTTTGGAGACAGCACACAAAAAACCATTGAAAACAAAAGGAGTCAGACTCGGTGTCAAAGCTCCTCTCTGGCCCTAAACAAGTCAGCTGTGGAGGAGACGTAGTTTGTACGATGCTTTTGCAAGAAGATGCCGCTGTCTCTGGAGACAGACAGAAGATTTTAAACAAAAACCCCAAACCAGACCCACAAACATATTGAGCTCTCTGGCTTTAAATTACCCAGAGGCTTTCAACAGAGGTGCTCAGCTGTCCGGTTGACCTTCACATGAAACTCCCAATAGCAACCTGCTTTACTATAAGGGTTGTGTTTTGCTCACTGATGAGTGTTCAGTGCCCATAAAATGATAACAGCAAGGCTTGATTGCTATTGTAAATCATTCAATAGTCTTGAAGTCCTGGCCATTGATCATCACAGTTTTAGATGATCCTGTTTATGGTGTTACACATGTACCTGCTCAAATATAGCAGTTGTCCTCCAAAGACTGCACGTACCTCAGTCCTGTAGAGACGCGTGTTTCTGTTTAATCCTATTTTCAATTAGTGCATTAATTCCTGCACTGTATAAGGTGCAATAGAACCAAAATCCAAGTAAACAAGTAATAACTAAGGCTGGTAAGGGGCACAGGCCCAGAAAGAGGCAATGGCCACTTGAAGTTCACGTGGCAGATCAATGACAGCCCTGGACCCAAAACCACCACAAGTGGGAAAGGTGTGTGACAGCATCATATGACAACCAGCAATGTGAGAGGCACCGTGGTTTTCCTGTATAAGAGGAAAATTAATATCACAACCTCAGACCCCGAGACATCATTGAACTTATTCATTGTACGAATTTGAAGAGTGTGGCCATACCATATTTTCATTTTCTACACCCACACACAGCTTTCCTGAAAGCCCCTCTAGTTCTTGCCATTAACTTGTCGTGGCAAGTCTAAAGGGGAAGAATTCAAAACATTTTCAGCCTCTGTACCTGGAGAAAATTTATGGTGGCTCCTCTGCCACCCACTGTCCCCATTCCTTTTCAACAGCTTGGAAAACCCCTGCTGTTTTAAATTTACATACCTTTCCAGTTACTGATGCCATTATTTCGAGGCAGTCAAATGTTCATCATCCTGCTGGTTTGCTAAGACCAGTAGCAGCCCAGCTGAGGGTTTGCTACCCAGCAGTAGTCCTAAGACATCTGGGTTGATGCATCCACATTATCCAGCCTCATAGGAATCCCCTGGGAACTTGACACCTCATGACTGCTTTTCATATGTATTTTGCTTGACATTGAAAGAAAATGCACTTCTCTATTAAAGTGTTGCCACAAATAAGAAACAAATCAAGAAGGTGGACTGATACACTTTCTCTACTGAAGCCTTTAATTCAATACGGCAGTTGCAGTATTGCCTTTTCAAGAGAAAAACAAGACTCAAAGCAAGAAGATTTCCCTTCTGGCCAAAACACCCTTCCGTCAGTTTGCTACAGAACACCACAGTCATGGCAGGTTTTTTAGTGGTTATATTCATCTTGACCCCCTTCTAATGTGAGCTGTTGATTTCCAGCTCTTTCAAGGTAAAGGCAACTTTGCCATTTCCATCCAACAGATGGTTGCTTAAGGGGAATACTCCTGCCTTACTCCTGTGGTTTCCAGCACATCTTTAGCATTCCCAGTAACAAGGGTGGTATCACAGAAGGGTATTATCATTTTAACAACCAGTCTCAAACCCTGTGTCTAACATCACTTGGGAACTTCCCTTTCTGATGCCCTTTCTCTCTTAACCTAAATGCTACATGATATATCTCATTCACTCCTTATCTTCTTTACATGTATCCTTTTGGACTCTGCTGTCTGGTAACATTTCAGCATTCCCAGGATCCTGTGATGAGTCCCCAGATGGATTTTAACCATATCCTGTGCCATAATGCTCTATCCGGGCCTTCCTCTGCTGAACGTGGCATTTATTTGCTGTCAATCAGGTTTTGTTTTGGCTGATGATTTTTAAATTTCTTTTAATTTCGTGATTGCAAAGGTGTGTAGAGTATCTTACAACTCATCTACCACATGCTTCAGTGCCACATTTATCTTCCAGTCTTTCATTCTTGCTGCAACAGTTTGTGTGGAGATACTTTCCTTATCTTACTCTGAGTTTCTATTTATACAGGAGTTTTTATTCACAAATAGCAACATGAAATGGCTTCCCCTTGCTTTAACTGAAAGCTCATAAATGTGGGTCCTGAAATATACTTTTGCATAGTTTCCCGCCCTCTCTAGTCCAGTCTTCTGTTCTATTAGTACCTCATGAATTCAGACACGAAAATATATTTTAGCTAATGAGTAAAGCAATTGGGAGTTCTATTGCTGACTTTGTCAGAGACCTTCTGAAAGGCAATTAACCATTCTGTGCTTTGATTTACCCCATTAGAATAAAAATTACAAGAACATACTACTTCAGGAGAGTAGTGTAAAGATCTACTAGTGGTTATGAAGTACTTTCAATTTCTAAGAAATCATTAGATTAATGAAAGCAATGAGATTAGTAGCAAGTGCTGATTCATTAAAAAAATCTAAAAAGTCTTCACTGGGGGAGGATAAGTACTCATGAGATAAAAATTGATGAACTGTGCTAGGAACACTGTTTATTCTGAGGTGTAGATGATGTCAAGCCACATTCCCAAATCACATTACAGCCCAGCCAACACCAAAGGCTATCACATAATTCAGGGACAAGGTAAAGACACGAATCACAGCCCTGTCTGCATTGCAAGACCAAAGTGTGTTGGTCTCACTATAGTGTCAACTATCAAAGAGCTAATTTTACAGCATAGCTTGACTAATGTGCACCACAACTTCCTTCTGTCTGCTTTCACAAAACAGTCCATCTAGAGTGGTGCTTCTAGATTTTCCATTCACACTGCAACACTGGTACCTGCTGAGGTGCTAATAATGGCCAGAGATCCAGAGTAGCCAACCAGGCTAATTTCAGCACTCACACACCTAGTTTTTGATATATGATGCTGGGTATGAAGGCAACACCTCACACACTGAACACCACAGCACTGGGGCCTCTGTCCTTCCAGGATTCTGTACCACCAGCAGTGGTTCACTTGGAGAAGAGGGACCATGGCTGTGACAATGACCTACACCTTGGGATAAGCAACGTGAACAGGCCTCTCTGACCAAAAAAGACACACCAAAGGTATATTTCCTCACAGCAGAGCATCACCCCTACTCTCCCCTTACCAAATGGCACAAAGACTTAGACCTGCCTCCTCCCTGCAGTCCAGTATGTCTCACTCTTACACAGCCACTTACATTATGGTGCTGGCTGAATGGTTCCCTGGCTTGACTTCTTTCTCCTCTAAGAGACCAACCCAGCAAGACCTTTCTGGAGTTGACAGAACTGCCATGGCTGTGATCAACTGTCGGGATATCTTCTGTCATGAATTCAGACATTTTATTGAAGTAGTATGTAAATAAAACTTTATGTTTGGGGTTTTTTTAATTTTGAATTCAACAGGCAAGCTGTCTGAATTCAATGGTAACTGCAGAGCCATTTATTGCTATGCCAGAGACTTCAGACTTGTTATGATTCAGAAAACTGGGGCTTGATGTAAATCTGGGCCTGCGTGTCACAGAACTGCATTATGTTCATACTTGAGAGCTGGCTAAAAATGTTGTCAACAAAAATTCAGAAATTAAACATATTCGTGCCTATTATTGTTGTTTGATGAATCCAAGCAAGAGTGCTGCTGAAAAGCCCTTTCTTTAAACTAAGTTGCTCTTCCCACATCACTGATGGTTCAGAGAGCCTGTGTATGAAAGGTATACACAGGGGGGAAAAAACACCACTTGTGTCTCACAATTCCATTAAAAGGATCTGTACTATTCCTTTCTCCACTCAGCTTAAAATTCTCTTGAAGCATCAGCAGTTTTAACCAAAGCTTTCTTACAGCAGGGAAATTACACTTCTCTCAGATAATATCAGAGGTGTTACTCTTAACAGGTTCTTGTTATTCAACAAATTCAATATTTTAAAGGCAGGAAACGTGCTAGTCCTTAAATTCCAATAATGTAATTCTAAAAGGTGACAGGCACACACAGACAATGCCTTTTTTTTTATATTGGAAACATATGTGTGAGTAGAACACTCAGGGACATACACCTAGTATGGTCAGAAAAAGACAAACAGAATAAAACCTAAAAACATGTTTATAAATTCACATTTCTGGATTTCCCAATTTCTATTTGTATTTTCAAACCATTTACTATTACAGAAATGATAATAAATCTCAGATGTGCCACTGGTGGGGAAGTAAATAACTAGAAAGATATACCCACACTGTTTGTTTATAAAAGACAAAATCCAGGTAGGACTCAGCAAGGGAAGAAGTAGGACAGAAACAGAGGAGGTCCCATCAGCAATAGCCCTTAATGCCTTTGAAATAGTAATGTCAAGCTCAAAAAAAGGAAATATTCCATTATTCCTGGCACCTGCTGAGAAAACATTATTCTCTCCACCTTGGGTTAGATGTATCTAATACTAGAACTTCACTTAGTCACAGAAAACCGCTGTTTATCTGGTAAAAGGTGAAAGATGATCAATAGAGTTTGCAATCTATTTAATACGTATGTGGACTGTGGCAAACAAACATTAAAGACCATCTTCAACCCTTATGAAATCTACACTTAAAAACACCTTCAGTAATGGAGGTGAAACACATTTTCATGCTGATATACCAGGCAGCACATGTGAACTTCATGGGTTTGCGCAGATCTGCTTGTTGCACAGATCCGCTCATAATACACGTGCACAAACACCTCCAGGCATTTTTATCCTGCTCTCCACACATCCATTTGGGCAATGCCAGGAGCAGCTGTGTTTGTATCCAGCCATTAACTGATACAGCACAAATATGTCTGTGACGGGGTTGATCAAACATTGCTATTCTTGCTGTGCACCGCCCAGAGGTGTAAGTTAGAACCGAGGACTGAGGAAGCTCTCCCTGGCAAACTTCTGCTCCTACAACCAAGCACCTGAAAAAGTCCATTCCATAAACTCGAACGGCTCCCAAGTAAGAATTTGGTTTCTGTCCCCTTTGCCTGAACAATAACCCATGCCAAAACTACTCAGATGGTGTGAATCCTTCTTTTGATCCTCCTGAAGTAATTCAGAAAACAGTTCACAGCTTTTTTTTTAATAACAAGTGTTCTTATTTTCATCTTCTCTCCCCCAGTGCATTTAAGACAGCAATCATCACCTCTCGAGTCCCTTGCATGAATACTCAAGTGGGTGCTCTTTTACACCCTACATACAGATGTTGGAGAGGCAATGTTTCGAATAATTATATGTAAACTCCACTCAAAGTGCCACTTGACTTAAGGGCTCTATTGCCAAATACTTCACGATTTCCCTTCTCAGTTTAAGACCCCCAAGACTGAAAGGCTTGGGGAGAAAAAAAAATAAATCTGAAGTAGCTTTCAAACAAGATCATGCCCCTCTGATTCACACGCATGACACAGAAAATAGGGAAGGGTCACGCACGGAGCGTTTTCCAAGCCCCATTACAGGGAGCATAAGCCAAAACAGAGGGAACAAGAGCTCTCTCTGCACAACTGTAGCTCCCCTTAAGCAAATTCACTTCTCAGCAGGCAGAGACCAGGGAGTTCAGGACCAAGGTGCTCTACTCGGTGCCCGAGGCAACAGAGGCCACTGACACCGTGCAGATCAGCTGCAGCCCATCCCCAGGGGCGGCCCTTGCCTTGGTGCCTGGTTAAGAGTTGTTGCTCAGGAGCTGCCCGTGAGAAAAGCAGTGACAGACAGACCGACAGTGAGAGCTGAATTTCAACACCTGCTGAAATACCAGCAGCCACTTCCATTGAAAGTATCACATTTTAATTAGTCTCAGTGAGATATTTAGACATTGCAATCATTGGGTCTTAGTGTATCTGTTCCTGGAGGAGTAAAAGGTAGCTGGAATCACTGTTAAAATATTTCTGAGATCCCAGGACGGCTGTGTCTGAACAATAACACTTGGAGGCCAATCAGGTAAAGCACCATCAGGTTCAGAGCCGTGCTGGCACGAACAGTGACAGTGTTTGGAGTGCAGTGAATGTTCTTCACCTCTTGAGCACGTTTTCTAAAGAGCTCAAGATGCTTTTTATGCATGAAATAACACACAGTCTGTACAGAACGCTGGGGTTGACTCTCCCAATTTCAGGAAGACGAACTGATGAAAGAAACAAAAAAAGATCAGTTATGGACATGCTGTTAAAGTGGATCTTGAATGATAAAGGCTTTTTAAAGAGCGGGAAGGAAAGAGGTTGGCCATTTCCCCAAGGCAAGTAAAGGCTGTCCTGTGAGCACCAAGAGTCACTGTATGTGTGAATGTAGCAGCCAATTAGATACAGGTACTATTTTAATTTCCTATGTATAAATTTCCTATTTAATTTCCTATCTATAAAATATATTGCATTGGAGGATCTAAAGGATACTTGAGAGATTGCAGTTTTCAAAACACCACCATGAAAGAGGCAAATAAACCTGTGTGTTGATTGATACTGAAATAGGATATAGTCCATGTGTTAACACTGAGTGTTATTTGTGTATCAACAACCTGATAAGTAATGTACAGTTGACCAAAAAAGCCAAGAGAGTGGCCCACCTTGATTAAGCTTGGACACTGATTTATTGGAAAGCCCAGGTACATTCCTGTGGATTTCCAAAGATTGCACAGCAAATCAGCCACAAGTAAAAGCACAAACCCTGCAACCCCATTTCTCCATTTTCTTCCTTTATCTAAAAACCAGCACTGTTTCACCAAGGGGAGAAAGACTTTGCAGAGCACTGAGGATGATTGGAATTGTCAGAATTATCTACAAATCCTTCAGAAAAGACCCCAAAGTTCAAACTGCCCAATTTAAAAATGTTACATTCGACTCATATTGATTTTTCTTAGTATCTTAATAGCAATCTTCCTAATCAGATAGATTAAAAAACACAAGAAGATACTTTAAAAATAATCAGAACTGCAACAAAACAAGATAATAGGGAGTTAGAGAAAGACGAAAACCTCAAAACAAAACTTCTGTAGGAATTACACATTATTTAACTGCAGATCTCATTAAAACTACTTCATAAAGTCGTTTATACAAGCAATTTGACAAATAAAAGCTAGATAATACAACTGCTTATAGACAGCCATTTCCTTGGGTATAAATGGTCAAGCAGTTCGTCTGAAGTAAAACTCCTGCTGACACCAGTGGGCAGCTGCCTAAGCAAGATAGCTAAATTAGTTTTCAATTGGCTGTGTTTAAACAAACGGCACTTGCTAAAACACTGATGTGACCTAATTAGAAGGGGAAGGTTCCACAGAAACTAATTACCATCCCCACATTACAGTTACAGCACATTTAGAGGTGATGCTACCTGCCAAATCTTTCTAAGCACCCGAAGCCCTCCTTTCTGGCTCCAGATAATCCTTCTGTTCAGGAAAGGTCAGCACATGTGCTGGGCTTTCTCAGATTGCCTTTGCTGATCGCATTTCATGTTGCTGACTCCCTCAGATCCCTGCATATCTTTAAGATTTAGTAGCCCAGGACCTTCTTCTAAATCTTCCGGACCTGTATAATTACGTGGGGTTTCAGAAGTGGCAGAAATCATCCATATATAAGCCTATTTTACCAGTACTCACATGAATGTTATTTTTATATATAACAGCACCACCTCTATGCCCCATTTTGCAGAGAGCCTCAGACACAGGAACCTGCTTAGGGATTCTGGTCATGCTGAAATACAGTTGCTGCTAAAGGGAGCACAACAGCTTTTGCAAGGGTGGATGGGGAAACTCTTAGATACACATAATCCATTAATCGACTGCAAAGGATTAGAATGACTCTAAAATACTACAACTGAAGTTGAGATTTATTTATTTTTTTTTTTTTTGCATAGGTTTGTCAGGTTCATCAGGAACATTTCCCAGTATAAATTCTGATGACCCATTTGCTAGGGAATCTTTCTAGACTCTGTTGGAATTTCTCACCAAAATCAGCAAGTGTCTCTTCCACGGCTTAGCACATGTAAGTCCCATTCAAGCTCCTGCTCCAAATCAGACAGAATAAGGAGCTAAATCGGGGTTTCCCTCGTCCCAAAATGCAGAACACTAATTGCTCACAGACTGTTTGGTGTCTCACAAAAATACTTTGAGTATTTTTTGGTGTATTTCCCAGAGGAAAACAAGGGGGGGGGGGAAGAATTAAAATATTTCCAAAGCTTTGCAGAACGTTGCTTGTCTTTAAGCTCTGTTTTAAACCTGATACTCGTTCTGCTAAAGCCATCACGTCTAACAAATAGACATTTGGCCCGAGACATAGAAAGAGGAGTGAGAGAGAAAAGGGGCAAACCTGTTAGCTACTTCTTTGCAGCTGAAAAAGATAAAATCAGATAAAAACACCCTGGAAAAGATGTTACAATAAGGTAGGGCTGAAGGCTCATATCTGTAACTTCTTTAAGAGAGTTATAAAAAGAAGAAGAAAAAAAAATGTCTCAAGCCTGAAAATTAGCACTGCTGCCTTTCTGTCAGAAGAGATGTAGCTAACAGGAGCAACAATTGCATTATAGTGCTGTTGGGGTTTGAGTCAAGTAATAAAATAACACCTGAGTTATTAGAAAAAAAAGAGATTATTTTAGCTGCATGAATAGACAGGAGATGGAAAATTGTGGTTCTGCCTAGTTCACGTTAATACTAGTGACATCTGAAATTTAAAAGACAATTCAAAGCAAGGTAAATTGAAGCTGCTTCTTCTAGAGAGAAGTAATTTTGCGAGAGAATTTTGTTTTTTCAGCATTTTAGTCAAGGAGAAACACTTGGAGATGTGATCAAAATGAATCACATTTTGGAAATGGAAAAAAGTCAAGTAATGACTCATGAAAAAAGTCAAGTAATGACCCTGCTTTGCATAGCTTTGAATATTTCATTGTATTTTAGGCAAACCATTTTGGAAAGAAAAAGCAAAACTCTTGAAGATCTGTAGTTCTTTCCAAACTTTGGGAGTGAATCATAATTTTAAAGATACAAACAGCCTTCATCAGACCTTTAGATCACATCAGGACAGCATTGTTAGTTATCTGGGAAGTAGTCACCTTGAAAACAAAAATTACTCTAAGATCTCTTGCAAAACTTCTGTATAAAGAAAATGGACAACGTTGTGCTATATTCAGTAAAATAATTCCTAATTTGCTAGGGGCAAAGAAATATATACTCTCAGCAGACTGCATTGAGCTTGCTGCAGAAAGTAGAGGTCATCTGCCAAAATTGGGGACGGAAAAGCAAACACCCCATGCGGGGGTTTGGGCTTTCAAACGAGGGCATTTTACAGCTCGTCAGCGGAGCACGGCCACCCATGTGTGCCCTGACCCAGATGGAGCAGGAATCAGCATTCCCTGCACAATTCTGCTCATACAGGGCACGGGTGTGTGTGTAGGCAAAGCTCCCGTCGCCTCCCTACTCCAAGAAGAGTGAGAACGGGTCCTACTGAAAACATAATTAAAACTCATTTCACCGAAAGAGATTTGGAGATATTTTTTTCTTTCCTGTTTAGATGCTTATTCTGAGAGGCTAAATCCCAGAAAGCCTTTCTGGCATATGTTAGTTGCTCGGTTTTTTTAAAGTGACTATAATGGTGTTTGAACTTCTGTTTGAAATCCAGATGGATTAACCTCGTTTATCTTCTCTGGTCCACTAGTACAGTTATGCTCATAATGCATGAATGCTCAGTTTTACATTTAAAAAGATCAATAGTTTCAAGAGGTTAAACATTAGGCAACTAGTGATGGGATACAGTAATTCCTTTTCCTTCTCTGAAAGTTGTTGAAAATGATGGGGTCTTCCCACTCTACTTTCACTAATTCTCTTTAAGCTTCCCACCTGCAAATATTTCACTCTTCTACTTCATTCATCAGCGAAACCGCCCAGAAAAACTTAAGCAGAGAATTTACATGTCCAGAAAGAGATTCAAAGAACCAGAAGCCTGTGCCTGATGAAGAGTATGTTACAGGTAAATGAGGGGAAAAAATGGCAGGTAACAAACAAGAATGAGGTCAAATCCATCCCTAATATAAACCTCCAAAGTCAGTTAATGATCACATGGGTTACTCTGGTTGTGTTGCATTTGTAACTCTTCAAATTCCCATAGACTAGTAAGTGCTGAACCAATATTAATAGCAAGTATTTTTGCATTTCCTGAGGAATATGAACATAAAAAGTCATAATAAAAAAATCAAACAGCAAAAAGGCACACTGACATTGCTTCACACAGCACTGCCCCCATAAACTTCTTCTGAAAATTCCCTTAACAGATTTTAGTCTGTAATGGTTAAGGCTTTAGGAACAATTTCACCTGTGGACACTGAGTCAGGTATCATAGCTCTAGATAATAGGCCTTAAAACAAAAAATGAACTCGGAAAATTAACAGCAAGTTTTTAGAAAGAAATCTGTAGAATTTAAATAACATTCTTTTAAAACTTATCAAAAGGCACTAAGTTGCTACAAGACATTTTTGTGAACAGAGCAACTATTCTCAGATTAATTCACAGAATGGTTTATTTGCTTCTTGGAAGCTGCCTTTAATTTAGGTAGACTTTTATACAAGTTACCAGTGATATAGTATTTCTCTCCCTCTGTATTCCACCTTCCTTCCTCTAGAGTATGATTATTAACCCAACTTGCAACCTGTTATTCTGTTTCTGCAACCTCCAGAAATGCACCTGCACGCTCGCACGAAGTGCTGCCGAAATTACCTTCCTTCCATAAAAGCCCAAAGTGGTGATACTGTGCAAATTTACATCATGGAGAGAGAAACAGAGACAGAAAGAGAGGGAGAGGACTTCACATCCTTCTGGTAAAACTTCTTTCCTGAAGTTGCTTTCACACGGCTGGATGGTAAACAACGTACATTGCAACAACACACAGCGGATAAACACGGAAATTACTCCTCCCAAAGACCTGATGTTGGGTTCTCTGACTGAAGCTTGCTGATGTGTGACCAAACAAATGAGCCAATGTTATAGTAATAACATACTGTAATGTATAATATGATAGGAGTCTCAATTTTAGTCTGCAAAGGTTTAAAATTCTGCTGCATTAATAGGGAGCTGCAAGGTCCCAAGCGGGGAATCCAGTTCATGTATAATTTTTAAACGAGTCATTCTAACCATTCAGCTATTTCCGAATGGCAAAACAAACATTTGATGACTAGGAACTAACGTTAGGAAGTTGATCTCTTTGGCTGAAATGGCGTTTGCTGACCGTATATAAGAAGTGACACTGTCAAGCTATACCAAACTCTTGCTTCAAATTGATCTGAGTAAATTACTGGATGTTAAATTTTAGCTTGAGCTGAATTTCTACACAATCTGATTCAATATAAATGCTTTGCAAGCAAAGTGCCTGGTCAGTTTGGGCCCTGCTCTTGTATCCACGTGCCCGTGCAAAGAACCGCGCTCCGCCCGCGGGATCCGTGCGCGTGCGAGGGATTGTTTGCACCCATCTCGTGGTCACCAGCTGGAAGTGTTTCTGTTCTGTCCTTCCCAAGCCTCAGTTGGCTTTGTGAGGAGATACACACCTCTGGAAGTCGGAATGGATTTACAATGCACGCCGGTGCCCTGAATATTTGGGAAGTGTTTTTGTAAATATTTGGCTCTGCTTGTTCCAGGTTTCTCTGTCATGCAGACGAGAGCAACATTCTAAGGGAAATGAATGCAAAACACCCGTGGCTCTTGGCTGGAACACATTGATTATAAAATTTGGATGAAAAAACAGGAAAAGGTTTGGGTTTTTTTCCGCATAGGTCTCTATTCAATGGCCAGTGTACGCTTACTTGAAATAAAGCACCACCCAAATTAGTATTCCTTCATTAACTTCCTGGATATAGCATCTTATCGCATTAGAAAAGTGCTTCAGACCATTACTCTGATTTAAGTAGCAAAATTTGTTAATTCACTTTTATTGTACAAGTTTTGGGGGTCTTAGAAAAGCCTCTTTAAGTGTTCTCGGGTTCAAAATGCTTGATGTGCCTTTCTTTTTGATGAGGAAACTATTTGCAGTGCTTGCCAACCACGAGCATTGCAGCATTTTGAGTCAGGTTGGCCTATCACCCCCCAAAATAGCAATTGCCTTAAAAAAAACAAATATAAATTTCAAGTGACAGGTTATATAGCAGGTTTTCTCTCTTTCTGTTTCTGGAGCCATGCAGGCTTGCATTTTAAAGGTTTTTTTTACAAGGTAGAAAAGTTTGCTAGGAAACTAGAAAAGTTTACTTTTGGTGAAAGTTGAGACTTTCACCTAAGACAACAGCTCGAATTTTAAGTAAATCCTATATGGTGAGATTTCCTAAAAAATAAAAAAAAACCACAAAACCCCACAAGTGTTGATAACTAGCCACCCTCTAGACTTACTCAGTGTGTCCTACTACAGTTTACCCTGTCATTTGTGGAAAAGTTTCCAACCCTTTTCATCACATTCAGCCTTCATCACATTCTAATTTGGAATATATTTCGCCTCTGTATTATCTGAGCTTTCAAAGAGTTGTGTTATCACTATGGCTTCTCCTTCGCTTAAAAATACAAAACAAACTAAAAGGAACATTCTGCTACTCAGAAAGAGCTGGGATATAGATGAAATTTGCACTACAGATACATCTCGTGAAAGAAATAGGCCAGATAGTGTGAGAATTCCATCAGGCTCCACAAACTGCTCACCAGAAACACAATGTTTAACATACTCTCATATACCGAAAGTACATAAAGATGGGAAAGCTCCAAACTTGCTGTTCTTCTTCTTGTAAGACTTAACAGGCTTGTAACAAAGAACTGAGAACAAAATACACGAAGGGCTTCCAAAGTTTGGTGGTTTGTTTATTCCTAGAAAATCCGTAGGGAATGAAATATTTCCAATTTACATGGTTCAAGAATCGAGATGGCTTCTCCCACTGAAACAGAGCTTGCCCAGACACCGTGCTGGTGATCTCTGAGGCTCAGGAGAGCTGGTTTTACTTCTATTTTTAATAACTCAACTGCCAAAGGACTGAACAACCGCATATTGATAAGTCTAACTTTCACCAAGATGGATATATCCATTGTGGATAAACACAGGCATTTCCACTGCCTCCCGAGATCTGTGCGTTTGAGTGAGTAGATCGAAGAACTGCAAACTAAGCTTTTCATTTGCCTGCACATTTTATCTCTAATATGAAGTTATAAACCAGTTGCATAGGACAAAGAAGAAATAAATGCATTCATTGCTTTCCTGGAAAAAAAACCCCTCTGGTTTGGACTGTCATACTTTAAAAGCTAAAAATACTATGTATTCCTTAAAGGACCAGAGATGAATTTAATCAAGAAAACAATATTCAAAGTGAGTCTCAAAGTATTACCTTATACAGGAGCGTAAATTAGAAAAATCTGCAAAATTTCAGCTTCTCACAAAATCTGGAATAGCCTATATTTATTAACACTGAAGAGGAACAGCAGTGAAACTTTAATTTAGCTGTTGGCTAAAGTCGTATCAGTAGAACAGAGAAAATCAACAATGCGCTTATAAGTACACATGCACGTGGAAAAAGCAGACACCTTTAATAGGATACATATTTTAAGTAGTATTTTTAACAAGTTGTATCTTCTATTCATGCCACCTTAAAAATGTGCTCGATTTTGTTGCCAGAATAGCTGATGCATCTTACAGTTCCACGCACAATATACACATTCAAATATATGGTGAATTGGAGAAGGGGAGGGGGATTCGGTGGTTGCCTGCAATTGTGCAAACAAGTATTTATTCTTTCTTTTTTAAAGGGAGACTGGTTAGAGTTTGGAGATACATAAAAATAAATTATTTGTTTCCTAGCTATGTATTTTTCCTTACTGCAGGTTTACCCATCGTGCTAGTCACAGTTCAAGTTCTGTGTGAACAACAGAAAATGGCTGTCGAAAATGTTTCTCACGTGAATGTTCATTTATAAATTAATTTCTCATCCCCTTTAAGCTGCTAGTGAAGGTCTTTTTTAACCCCACTTTGGTTTTTTATCCACATAGCCTTACTTAAGCAGGACACACACACAGAGAAGAAATATAAATATATTTTGCAGACGGCCTTTTCTATTTTGTATATCCTTCCCATCTAGCACACATAAAAACCCAAAAGGAATGCAATCATTAACTTGTTACTTCACTCATTAGGAATTTGGCTCAGAAGGGTTCAGATGGAAAGCACTTAATCTGTAACAAGCATTAGAGAATTGAACATGGCACTGCAAGAGCTCAGAAACGTCCCTTTACAAAGAAAGGCTACATTTGCCTGCATTTTGTTCCATTCACCAATGTGCCAGTTCATAGTTTTTCCCCATGAATTATTAATGAATCATTGTGAACAGGCAGGAGAAAAAGGAAATAAAACATGTAAAATTAAGCCTTTAAATATTTTTCTCCCCCTAGGTGTAACAAGAATTCAGCTAGGAGAACTCCAGGCAGCGCCTAAGGACGTGGGGATGGTAGCGGAAATAGTCCGAATTTACTTGTTTGGATCTCCCAGACAAGCTTGTAAACAACTTCTGGTTTGGAAATCTTGTAGTTTGTAGACCAGCGAAATCATCTGACGAAAGGGAAGGAAAAAATTAACGCTAAGACCCGTTACCTTCCTGTGAACTGACTGAAAAAACGCTGCTGGCATCATGGCACCCAATGGGCAGAACACATAGTCATGCAGAGCAGAAAAATACTGAGAAAATAAGCTGTGCAAGTAATATCTGGTAAAGACTGACATTTTTAGTTCCCATGGAGTCAGCAAAAAAAAGGACACTGCCCAGTTCTGGTTAGCAGAGAATTCTGAGAAAAGCGGGTTTGTAAAGAAGTGATGAACAGGGAAGGGCTGTTCTTGAACTCTTCCACATATATTCATTTACACATGTGTTGTGTACACACCAAAGTGTTGTCTCAGCCTTAAAAAAAGCAGGGGAGCAATTCTATAATATTCCCCACAGGACTGTTTTATTGCTATTGAAGGCTGTCATACTTCAGACTAAAAGCTCTGTAAACAGTATGAAGACTTTTGCCACTTTAATTGTGATATTTGGGTAGAAGTCTTTTAATATTCTTCTTATATCTCAATGAACAACATGACTGACACAGTCATCTGCTCAGAAATTCAAATTGTTAATTTTTATGCAGTTTTTAACAGAGAGGTTATAGGGGGACCTCAACTGAACTTCCAGATGTACACTTCTGTACCTTTGAAGGGGGAAATAAGGAAAATTAAATGTGTATTTGATATAGCTTCCTTCTGTTACTGCTCAAAGGTCAAATTTGAGCATTCTGAAATTCGTGGTCTGGTGTCAATAATTGAAAATCTGCATCAGAATTCATAGTCCATCTCCAGAATTACTTATTTTAAAACATTGCTTTTTCTCATGCATGACGTTTACTCCAGTACTCAAAAGTTCAAAAAGAAAGGTTTTGCAAGTTCATCAGTGCTAATCTTGGTGGCATCTTTCAACCAACCATTTGAAGAATAAGCACAAATACATTACAGTGAAGTGGAATGAACTCACTGTAAGGAGATACCCAGCTTACTGAGTCTGTCCACTACCAGCTTGTTTTATGAAAAAAAAAAAGTTAATTTCTCTAGAAGTCACTCTAGAAGTGAACTCTAAGGAAGCTTGAAAACACTCCAGGCAGCAGAAAATATTTATTTCTGTTCATATCTCAGAGCAGAAACCCCCTTTTATTTCAGCCTCATCTTTGAACTAAATTCATGGCAATCTTACATTTTTGTTACTGTCTGTTTTGCAACAATAATGTAGCAACAATTCCACACGTTTTGACCTGTATTTCTTCTATTTCTTCTTAGGCTAAATACGGCTATTCTTCAAGCTATTCCAGGTATCCAGTCAAAAATGGTTTCCTTCAAATCCATAGGCAAACATCTCCAACCCAGTGACAACAGTATCCAGTTTGAAACTTGATCCCATGTATTCTTTGTGAGTGTGAATAAGAGCTTTGCACCAGACACCCCTATGGGTTTTACCCACCTGCAAACTGCATTACGTATTTTTCAGTCAACGTTTTCTGCTGAAAATGTACGAAGAGGGGCCTGAACTACTGGTACTGTGTGACAGATTAAAAGGAGGAGATGCAAAAAGAGATGTTTTTGCAGGTGCATTTTGACCTGAAGTAATTTCCATACCTTCATAGCCCTTACGTGTATCTGTGGATACAGAGCAATGTACAGAATATAAGTACCAGAAGTATACTGTAAGTACAGGATCATACTTGGGTGTCAGGGAGGGACAGAGGCCCCAGAGGTTGAACAGGGGGTGATCAGAAGGCAGGGTCTGCAAAGAGCATAAAACCCCACTTAAAACTCTCCTGAAACAGAACCTCCACAAAATAACCAGAACTGGTCCGACGGCATTAGCAAGCAGCTGCAAAACCCTCCTGTCATCTCCAGAAAACTCTGAAATAAAGTCTGTGGCAGTCACCAAAGCTCTCCAGTTCAAGAATGCTGTGTTTGTTAGACGCAGTTGGGGTGTCTGTCATGGGTGAAACTCTTCCGGTGGATTTTGCTTTAATGCAAGCTCAAACGTGGCCTGACTTCTCCACATTCAGACCTCGGCTGAGGCCTTCTCCCGATGTAAATTTTGTTGCTCCTTTGATCTACTCTGCTACTTACTAAGAAATAAATTTCTCCTTCCCAAACTTGACACGATTTCCGAAGATTTATGCACGCTGAAGCTGCTTCACTTTGTGCCCGAGGGGGTGTCAGTGTATACAGCACACGAGTAAACACACGGAGGTAAAAGTGGCTTAAATTTTGTGCTGTGCCTGGTGGAGGCAAGCATGAAGGCAGGGGCGTGGAAGGAAGGTTCCTACCCTTTCTCTCACCACCTGTGCCCCCGTTTCCCGCCTGCCGGGTGTGCCGTGGGCTGCAAACCAGCCACCAGCACGGCTCTCATCTTGCCGCACTCAAATTAAAAGCCTCTCCTGTGCAGATTAATGCAAACAACTAGTTTTTCATCAGTGTCTCAAATTTCCCCCTTTAAATTGCAAGGAAAGCTGCCCAGCTGAGGGCCTTGTTTAATCAGGAGTTGCTGCTCAGCTGTGGCAGTTGCTCCAGCAGGAGAAGGGCATCTCATCCCAGCCCTCCGTAGCGTCTCTCTACCCCAGAGCAGATCCACACAACCGGCCCTGCTGCCTTGGTCACAGCAGGCCACGATTCCAGCCACGAGGAGGAGGACAGACGTGGCTGAGGTGCTCGTGCAGATCCCCTCCTGCTACCAAAATGGTGGGGGACCCACCGCAGGAACGTCGTGCCCTTTCCTCAAAAGAGCTTTGAGATAGCCCCTCATGAAACCGAAGCCCGCCTTACCTGTGGCTGGGAGCTGTGCCTGGAGGGCGGCAAGGATGGCGATCCTCCTCCACTTCATCTTGCTCGCCGGGACAGTGCTGTGGGAGCAGGAGGCCGCAGGCACGGAGGAGAAGCGGCTCCTCCACGGGCTCTGCTCGTGTGCCGCCGCCGCCACAGGAAGCAGCTCACCCCCTATGAGGGCTTTCGGAGTCCACCTGCCGGCTTCCTCTGCCTTCACAGCCTCTCAGGGCTGGGGTTTGTATTCTCGGTGTTGATGTTTGGGGTTTCCTTTTGTATTTTTATTCACCCTTTTGCTCTTCGCGAGATGGTTTTCAGTGGGGTGGTTTTTTTCCCACTTTGTCTGGTGCTTCCTGAGTCATCCCCAGTCGGCAGCTGCTGGTCTCTGTACCTGGTATCCAGTTTGGCCTGACTTCAAAAGGGATCTATGTAACTATTCCCACCGTGCAGCACACGGCATAAATAGCAGTTTAAAACTGGAAGCTACAAGTCGCTCTCGAACAATAGCTGGTTAAACTGGTACGGATGTAAAGCTCATTTCTAAATTTAATGGAAATACAGCTTTGCCACGAGCAACTGGAAGCGGCTGCGCTCTGAGGGCCGTAGGGTGGACAGCACCAGGGAGAGCTGGGCTTTGCCTGTCCTTGCAGACAGCACTCACAGGACATAAAATACCAGCTCCGCTGGCCCTGCCTGGCTCTCTGCAGTGGTACCTATCTCTGAAATGCAGATACCTTTTAGTGTGAACACGTGGCACCTTTGTATTTTGAAGGGGTGTCAGTGCCTGCAGAGCTCGAGGGCCATTTTGCCCCCGAGTCCCCACAGCCCATAGGGAGCAGAGCCTGTGTCATCCCTGTGGGAGAGCACAGTGTGCATCTCTCCCTCACTCTATTTGGAACAGAAAGCCTGGCAGCCTGTAGCTATGCCTGACACTCCTACCTGCTGAGCGGGCCACGGGATACAACCTGCCTGCTGCTTGGAGCTGTCCTCCAGTGACAGATCCCGAGGAGCATCGGCACACCCCAGGAGCGGGATGAGTGGTCTGAAGGTGACTGCAGTCTGGGAGATAACAAGGTTTTTCAGCCCCATGTTGCAGTCCTTGGAGTGACAAAACCAAGCAGGTCTGCCCAGCAGCCACGTGGGAGAAGCCTGGCTTCCCACAGCTCCGTTTTGTCCATCCAGCACGATGGCTGCAGTGATTCCCACGTTGCCCTAAGCCCCTGCCACCCCCTTGGCTCTCCTATGCCTGCCTACATGGGGCAGGTGGCTGGGATCCATTTAGAGCAATAGAGCAGGGAAAAAGCCCAGCATAACAAAATGAAACTAAGAAAAGTGAAATCTGGAGTTTTTTTCTAAAACTTCCTGAGGAGGAGGTATCAGACAAGTCATTTCTCAGCAAAGCATGTAGGGCATTTACATGAAAATCACACAACTTGACACAGTTGTTCTTTGTAAGAAATCTCACATTATATTGCTCTTTTCAAATGTGGACAAATAAAAATTTCCATTTTTATTAACAACAACAACTAAAAGCTCATTTTAAACAACCATGAATTAGAAAAGCTTGAAAATGTTAATTAGATGAACCTTAAGGCCTAAAGCTCAGCCTCACTCCCATTAAAACACACCTAGCTCAACAGAACACCAAGTGTTTAGTGTTTATAACAGCAGTACTACTAATACACTTCAGGATCAGGGCTTAGGCTGAGAGGAAGCACCAGTGTGTAATTGAATATTTTTTCCCCCATTTCTAATTCTTAGAAAAGAAAGAGGAATGTGCATCTCCAGCAGGTACAGGAACAGGGCTGGTGATAACAATTTCCCAAGAGTATGGCAGCGTGAGAGTTATTGTGTACACATGAAGTAAGTATTTATAATCTTTTGAAAGCAAAGTAAATTGAAGTTCTTGGAGGAAATTCGTCACCTTGCTGTCTGTAGTAACAAAGGCTTTGATAAAACCATCCTTTCCTTTTATGTAGTAAATACCGTGCTAGTCAACACAGAAGTTACTAGACACTAGTATTACTCCAGCACCCAAAACCTAGTGCAGCATGTCATCCTGTGATACCTAGACAGTACTGCTGAGCCTCTGCTCTCTCCCCAGCCTTGGGGAGGGTTTTCTTTGTGGTTCTTCTACCCCGAAAGCTACAAGGAAAGGCTGGAGACGGGCTTTGAGTCACCACCCAGCAGAAAGCAAAGCACAGCCCATGAGAGCTGCCATGCACTAAACCTGAAAAAGGTGTCATTAGTCCCAGAAATGGCTGTGCTCAGGTACATGATCTATATTCCAACACAAGCTGGATAAAGCCCTTTCTGTCCACTCCTCTGTGCAACAGAAGATTGGCTGAAACAAGGAATTAGTGAGCAGGAAAAGACCCCTGCTCTCACTGCAGGCTGCCTAAATCTCACAGTCGTCTTATCCAAAAGCCAAAATAATATCATCCTAGTTATTGATATTTTTGGGTAACGGTATTTTCAGAGGAGCAGATGGCACTGCTCATCACTATTCTGCTGACCCCTGTCTCCTCCTGTTATTGATCATAGCTTCTCCCTCCGGCAGAAAGCCAGCAAATTATCACTTTGAATAAAGAGTTGAGGCCAAAGGTAAGGAAAAGAAATGAAGAGCTGTATAAGAAAGGGAGATTAATGGCAACAGCAGACACACTGGGAGAACAGCAGTTGGGCCAGTGTGGTTTGATGTCTAGATAGGGAAAGGTCAGAGGAATGGAGTATATGGACTTCAGTTGGAAGTGTGGGTAGTCAGAAAAAGGCTTTGCATGACAGTTCTCCTAGAAATTCTCACCTCCCCAACCCTCAGCTCTTGAAATAAGACAAGCTTATCATTATAATTTAAATACAATGAAAGTATACAAAAGAGCACTCATTCTTGTATTATGAGTTATTCACACCACAAGCATGGCATGGGAGATGCAAATCATATGCAGTCAAGCAGTACAGGAAAAGAAAAAAGGGAAGTGGTCTCCTGGAGAAAGCTTTTCTGTGTTCACACAGCTTGCAATTACACAGTGAGGAATTGTTTGCTCAGAGTGTCGCCTTCTTTTCAGCCTGTCTATTCTTTGCATCTCTAGGAACTACATAGCACATAAAACCTTCGGCATCTCCTGCCACATTGTGCATTGGACAATCTCACACAAGCATTTTTACCAACAGTTTAAACCATACTGACATTTCAGTTTACTCACTTCACTCAGACCGTAAGAACTTCGTTAACCCTGGACTAGAAATGAATGCCAACCTTAGTTCAGCTGAACCAGAAGCTATTTTTTTCAATACAGACAAGGCCACAGTGGAAACATAAAACCCTCCCTGCTGCGTTAAAAAAAAAAAAAGCTCTCAGCTAAACTTGACTTTTTATCTAAACATACAGGTGGAGGAAAGTGCATTTCCAAGAATTACCTGCACTGGGAAGACTGCAAATATTTGATCTGTGGTTCCTGAAACAGAATGGGTGAGGGAACTGAAGTGGTCCCCAAGTACAACTCAGTGTGTTTAATGCTGGTTAAGGTGCAGCTCATTATCTGCAAGGATAACATCTTTCATAAAATAGTTAAGGTACAACAGCTTCTGTGCATCCATAGGCCATTCTTTCTCTGGACACAAGAAATCCTGGAGCAGCTCTAATTCAAGGGGCTGATTCATCCCTAGAAACATTCCCTTTTCACGCTTACTGGTTATGCTTTGACACTGCTATAAAAAAAAAAAGCAGCAGTGTTTGCAGTTTTAACAGGAAATAAATGAAAACTAAAAAACAAACCCACACCACAGTCAAGCTGAGGATTAAAAAAGTAACTACACACTGCCCTCTGGCTCATGTGTTGCTACCACAGAGATATGCTGTAATCATCGCTGCAGACTGCCGGGATTGAGCACAGCTCAGTTATCAGAAGCTCTCCTAAGCCTGTTTGATACAGGTAGTACTTGCAGGCAAAATTAATTCCTACATCACCTGATGGAGGAGCTGACCAACTTCAGAGACAGGAGCATCCAGACAGACTGCAGAGTCCTGCCCCTGATCCAGCAGGGAGTGACACTTGGCAGCACCGTAACCAACCCAACAAGTATTAAGAACATTTCTGGAGATGTTCACGTGAAGATAATGGGTGTTAAATAAGCAACAATTTTCGCTGGTGGGCAAGCTGTAGCCTCCAGTCAGACATGCCATTCATGCAGGAGACTAATACACTGAAATGGTCTGCTGTTTGTAGTGTGTAAGCCCACAATTTTTATTGACAAAACGCTGCAGACTGACAGTCCTGCACTGCTTCACTGCATTTCAATGCACTGTAGTGCCTTACACTCTAGCTTCGATTTGCCATAATTGGGTTCAACTGTGCTAATCCCCTTGGAATGCAGCAATTAATACTTATTTAGTGATAATTGCTGCATTCCGAGAGGATTAGTCCCTGCCCTGCACTTTTGCCAGCATTGCAAATGGAGAGCTGGAAAGAAGACAGGTCTAACTACAGGTCTTGCTTTGGCAGCTCCCAACAGGGAGGCAAGAGAAGCTGGTCTTGCTATGACTGCTCCCCTCTGTGTATGAAAATACTACTTTTCTGAGGAAAATCCACTTGACTGTCACCACTCCTTGCAGCTGCACTGAACAAATAGAAACCCTGACACATGCAACAAGAGGGAAAAAAAAATCCCCAAACATAAAAAGGAACACCTGTGCAGTACCATAAAGACAAACACAGCCATGAGCACGTTTCCTATGGGATGTTATCAACAGGCCCTGGTGTGGTGCAAGAACAAGTTTCTATTCATTATTTTGAGGATTTTTGTGACTAACCATTTCCTGTTCCTGCTATGGTCTTAAAATTTTCAGTGCAACAAGGGTTTTGGAAACCTCTAAAGGAGTTGTTAGTAGAAAGTTAAAATACACGCTCTTTGCATGCTCAGTTTTGAGACTCCTGAATCTGTATTGTCCAATTCTTTCCTCTCCAATGAAGCCTTTATGATCTGTTCTGGTTTATTATTTTTTTTAATGCACTCAAGAGAGCGCTGTTTGTGTCATATCTTAAGAAGGAAGAACAAGGCTTCTTTTCCTTCAGGCTAGTCAAACTGAGCTCTCTTGCATCATCAGCATTTTCACCTGTTAATTGCAGGTGAATTTCCCCAATTACATTAAAATATATGTAGAAAAATCCTGGGACTTTACCACTAAACACACTCTGGAAACACTTTTTTTAATTATAGAGCAGCTCCAGTATTTTCTTGTGTGGCTGTACAGAATGTAATTTATCAGTAAGGTTATGCCTTTTATGAATATAAAAGTATTGTGAAGGCAGATTTTAAAGCATGTGACAAGTATCTTCATTTCCTTTATTTTCTTCCCCTCTTCACCCCTAACATATACTTCTTCTGCATTTTTCAAATGCTCATCTGGGGGAAAACTTAATTAAATTATCTGAAATTCATTTAAGCTTTTAAAACAAATGAAAAATCCAATTCATGCTTGATTAGGCAACTGCTTTTGGCTAAATGACGACAGGAAAGAAGTACACATTGTTCTTATATACTTATATACTGCAACTATTTCTCTGTTTCTTATCTCTAAAGAATTGCTACCTTTCAATCTAGAAACAGTTACTTTTTAGCACTGGGTGATGTTAAATAAGTTCCATTGGCATAAAAACATTCCCCAGATGATTTACAAGTATTATTACATGAATCTTGCTAACTGTCATCTATTCACATTTTTATAGATGGGGGGTGGGGTGGGACACTGAGGGTGCAATGTTTACAATCTGAGTCAGTGGCAGCAGCAAAAATAACGTGAAGCAATTCTAGACCTCAATGGGTACACACACAATGACAAATCACTGAGGTTGAGGGAGAGACTTTCCTCTCTCAACAAGACCCACGTCAGCTGTTGGACCCACCACCACGAACACGGCACCTGTTTTGTTTAAACTGGAGAAGTTCTAAGCAAAAGAAATCCTAACAGCTGCAGGAATCAGAAGCAAATAGTAGCGGGGAATTGTTAAGGCTTTTCTATAGGATATTTAGAGCCAGAGGGAAAAAATAACTCAGAGCAATCATTACAACTATGAGGTTCTTTGATTAAAACCTACCATCCACTAAATAATACAAAATTTCACCCCTTCAGATACTAAGAATACCTGGTTGCACTCAACCAGAAGGCTCCAGCCCTACGATCAGCACAACTAATGAAACTCCAATTTTTAAAACTCATCACTTTTGTAACTTTAACAGACATGAACTGGGTTTTGTTTCCTCTCTTGAGCTCCCAGTTGTGACACAGATAGGGACTTGGTGGCTTCAAGGTCAACTTCTGATTTCAGGTCTGAATCCAACTAAGTAAAAACAAATCTGACAAAAGCAAGTACCCAGACAATGTTACCTGAGCTTTATTTCCATAGAAAACCAGGCTATGAAGAACATTAACCACTATACCCAGAACAAAGAGTCTCACAGTCTAATCTTCTTACATAGTAATTCAACTCAGAAACCCAGAGGAAGCCTCTAGACATAAAAGTTCTTAAGTCAAAAAGCCCTGGGAGCAACTCCAGGAGTCTTGCTTGAGAAGCTCATCGACTGAGCTTCCCAGCAGGCAAAATACAACTACTGGGGAGCACCAAGGACCAACTGCTCTACCCGAGCAGAGGAGCTGGAAGGGATGGCAGGGCAGGGACCTTAACACCAAGATACACAACCCCACACTACGTGGACAATAAAAGCAGGTTGTGTGACAGCAGCCAGGGTCAACCACAGTCGAGGCAAGTTTGAGGCCAAAGTAGAATTAGGCAGGCAGCAAGAGCCTGAGCTCTGGCACAGGCCCCAGGCAAAGAGGGGAAGCTCCAGGCCTTTCCCAGCTCTACCTCACCACCCAAACACCTGCACAGGCAGCCCAAATCACTGGAGAGGGACCAGGGGCACTCAAAAAATCCAAGATTAATTAACTGCTGGAAATTGCAAACCAGAGTCAAGTGGTTTAATCCAGCTAACAATAAGCCTAAGCCAAAGCACTGCCACGCTGATGAACACTCTGTCTTTGGATTCTTATACCGGCAGAAATAAACGCTGCAGAGTCTGGAGGTGGCAGCTCCCAGCTGATGTTCCGAGGCATTCTATACCTGTCTCCATTTCCTTTACTAGAGTTTCTTAATTTAAAACCCTTTAAATCATTTTCATGGATATTACTTCTGGCTCTCCACAGCACAAAATGATTACAAAACACAAAAAAATGATGAATGCTTCCTTTTTTTTCCCAGCTAGCAGGCTGCTGTGTTTATGGAGGGAAGCATTCATAATGTAAAGCACTGTAGAAAAAGAATTTGTTCGTATTATACCCCCGCCGTTTGCTTTTCCAGCATCTTTGAGTTATGATGAATTCAATAACCACTTTTAAGTATTAAACATTTAACACTCAAGCAGAATGTGAGTCTATGGCACCCTCTTGTGTTCAACAATAATATATCAGCTTACTGGATTTTTAATCTAGATTCAATGGTTTTACTCAGGAAAAGCCTTTTGAAAACAAATTAATCTAATACTCTGAGCTACCTCTACTTTATTACGAAGATCACTAAATAGCTAAGAAATTAATTCCAGAGAGAACTGACTAAAAGATTAAACAAATGCCTGATATATTTAAGTTCTAGTTTGTAATGATGTAGTGTGTTGCAAGAACCTCCTGGGCACAACTTTTGCATTAAAATGTAAGAGAGAAATTGAAAATCAAGAATTGAACACCAAGAAGAAACAGAAAGATGGAAGAACGTGCAGTAGGAAGTAGAAGGAAGAACATGACTGTATCATTAGAGAGACAGGCTGTGATTATCCTTATTAGATTCCCAGCTAACAAACATCCTGTGAATTAGTGAGGTGCCTAAATTATCCTGTGACTCAGATTCCTATCTGGGAATGCAGGTACTTATCTCCCTGCATATGGTGGCTTATTTCATTGCTATCAAGAATATGCCCAGATACTTCCACCGTGCCATGGCAGAGGACGCAGTCAGAGGTTGAAACACTGATTCATTGCTTACAGTTGTATCAATTTCTTATCCTTGGCCTCTTCTAAGCCACAGTATTGCTTCTGGATATGAGGAAAGAAGGAAACATGCTCACAAGCAAGTTCCTGAATGAGCCAAATAGAACAAAGGTGCATACAGGGAGAAGAGGCAAGGAAAAAACAGGACAGGACAATCTGGTGACTTTCTTGAGTTGATCATATTAACATTTACACATCTATCACTAGGGGAGATTGATACCCTAATCTCCTTTACATTCCACTTCTACATATAAAAAACCACAAAAAATGTTCAATGAGATGCACAGACATAATTTCAGATAGTGCTTCTCAGATCAAAATCTCAAATCCAGGTCTGTACATCTAGCTTAATCATTCTGTTGTTCACCACTTCCAAAAAAAAACCCCATCTGGTTGGGGTCCTTTCAAATTTCAAACGTGAAGAGATTTGGATGATCTAAAATTGTTCCAATAAAATGCAGTAGTATTACAAAACTGGTTTAAGATTGTTACTGAAAAAAGCCCTTCCACTCACAATCAAAAAAGACTTGGGAATTGGTACTGGTGGGACAAGACAACCAGACACAGAGCAAGCCTTATGGAAGTGGTACTTCTGAAGGTGGTGTACTGGTTTTGGCTGGAATGGAGGGTTTTGGTTTTTTTTTTCATAACAGCTTGTTTGGGGCTGTGTTCTGAATTTGTGCTTTAAACGGCCCTGATAACACACAAACGTTTGTTATTATTTATGTCCTGCCCTACCAGCGAGGAGTCTGGGGGTGCAGGAACAGCTGGGAAGGGACACGCCTGGAACAGCTGACCCCAACTGACCAGAGGAACAGCCCGGGCCACAGGATGTCACACTCAGCAATAAAAGCTGCTGGAGAAAGAAAGAAGCAGCAACGTTGAGAATTATGGCATTTGCCTTTCCAATTAATTAAGATGTGATGGAGCTCTGCTTTCCCAGGGATGGCTGAAAACCTGCCTGCTAATGACACAGATTTCATGTCAAAATGCAGAAGCTCTGGCTGAAAAGGATAATCAAATAAGGCTTCCTTGTATTCACCTTCACAAACTCCACTGTTATTATGTTCCATTTCACAGTATTAGATGCAGGAAAGAAAGTGAAACACAAAGATGCTTATTTCATCCACAGAGGGGAAAGCCACATGTAAATAGGGATGTTTTCCTCCTTTATCCTTGCAAGCATGAAAGACTCCAGAGGAACAATAAAACACGAATGCTGAAGAGAGAGTGCCTGTGTGAAAGAGAGCAGGAGGGAGAGAAGAATCCTCAAACGTGCAATAAATAACACTTGACACTGCTTGTCAAAAAATATTTTAATTTTAACAAAAGCTCAGCATCATCAGTCTCACACATGAGAAGTTACAGGGTGACATGTAATGCATTCAGGTGTTCTCACAGTAAAGATTAAGTCCATGACAAAGATTCATATGAGTTTCCACAACTGTCATGCCTTATATAAAAATACTTTTCAATTCCATATTAAATATCAGTGTTACCTGTTCAACATAAATTGTTTCCATATTGTAAGTTTTTTTTATCCTAAATTAGTTTTAAAATAGAAGAACAGTAAAAAGTACCTTCCCTCCCCTTCTGGAGAAGGAAAACTTAATAAGTTACATAACAAATATTTTCACAAATCATTCCAGTATTTGAGAAAAGGAGTGATATAACAACAACATTAAGATGTAGGGATTTTATATGAGAAATCCCACTGTTCTAGATAAGAATCAGCCTTTAAGGAGTCTAAATTCTCACATTCTAGGTCAACTAGGTAATATTTGCTCATTGTAAAACTAACTTAGTTGTTCATAAATAGTTTTTAGTGTCTGTGAACTTACACAGCAGATGAGAGAGAATGTAAAAAGGTGTTGATTTGGGTTTTATTTTGTGGTTGTGTGCAAGTTATTTTAACACAGAATTAACTATGCACACCTTTCATTAATTTTCATTCTCTACAAATCATGAATCACGTGTCTCATACTGTATTGCTTATTTTTCACTTCTGGGTTACTAACCCAGAAGTGATGTGTAAGGCTTCCAAACCCAAAAATCTGCTCAGTTCTATTGTTCAGGGAAATAAAAACTGACACCTTGCCAAAGCTGAAGATTTCAGAATCCTAATCAGAAAATATTTATCCTTTACAACAGTCTCACTGAATTTACAAGCCACTACTCTTCTTACACTCAAGTTAGATACTTGAGGTATTACCAACCTGCTTCTATTAAAGGGTCAGGGCATGTAACCACTGAAGAGGTACCAAGAACTTACCCTGAGGTACATGTACAGTTTGCATAAATACAACTGTATCCTACAGCACATTCAGCATAGGCAACAAAATAAAAAAATGGCTCAAACGAGTGAGTGTATCAGCGTGCAAAGGAAATTCTTAACAGGATTTGGGAACTCAGCACATCATTTACCCTTGTAACACAAGCAGTGCTTTCCATTCCACTGAGCCGAGTCAGCTGAGCCATCCTGTGGTACTTTGCTATAAAATTCTAAACTAAACTGGTTATTAAAAATAAAACTGAATTGGAGAGTGCTCACAAACAGATATTATTCAACTAAGGCATTGAAAGCTTTAGAACTGGACCAGTCCTTTGGATTCCAGTAAACACAACACTTCTGAATGCAGACTGTCAGCCACCTTTCCAAAATCACATCCAATGAATAAAATTTAGTTATGGCTCAGGCACAAAGGATTTTGAGCATGACACGATTCAAGTTAGTGAGAAGTTAAATCTGCCTTATAAGGGTAATACATGCTCATTAACAATGTGAAGTGTTTGATTTACTGTGTTATTAATTCAGCTCTACAATACATAAGAAAAATAAATCTTTCATGAAGCAGCCGAAGTAAATTCATTTCCATATCAGCATCACACGGATCTTCTCCCACCTACAAGGAATAAGAATAAGAGTGAAATGATTGCATAATTGCTGACTGAGCTAAAATACATCTGAAAGTTTTCAAGACTAACTTTTATGTAGACAAAAGAATGTTAATTTCTCTCTACTTTAATATCATAATGATACATTCAACAGCAATTTCGTTCTGAAATATATTAGCAATATTGCTGCGATCCCATTAATGCAGCTTCATAAATGCTGAATAGTCTCACTGCTTTTAATTATTACACCAAAACATCATTTGTCTAGCAATTAATTCAGAGGACAGTGACTGTGCCCACTCTACAGGAGTCCCTCCTCCCAAGAAACTACTTAAGCTGAGGTGCAGTTAATCATGTACAGTTCTACAGATACTATATTTGACATTGTTACACAGTTGGATCCCCTATTCAAACATACCTTATGACTTCAGACACTGCATCCAGTAGATCACTTAGAGAAAAGACATAAATGCATATAAAAACCAGAGACAGGTAGAATATAGTCCATACTATCAGGAGAAGTTTTTACAGGTTTCAAATATAGCGAGGGGTTAGGCATGAAAAACTCCAGTACTTACTAAGGTTTGACACTGTAATATTCTTCTGGTGTCACAATTTTCAATCCACCGAAGTAGTCGAGGACCCAGATATTGGTGATGTTGAATTTGGCAAAGAACCAATCATGATCCTTAGGCCAACTTTCCATTTCAGGGTGGCGAGTGAATAATGCTTTTTTTGCCAAGACTGCTTCTGAATCATTCACCTAAACAAAAAAATAACAAAGTATTACAGTAAGGTAGTCACATAAAGACAGATTTTAGTTTAAAAAAAACACTGCTGACTGCAATGTGCTCTTTTCAGTTCTGCCATGCCCTGTCACAGGGGACTTGTTACTGTGGCAGGGTCCACTCACTTTCAGTGTGGTGTATGTGAGACAGACAAAAATTCCAAGACAGCTGATTTTAACACTAAATCAAAAGGGTGCTTTTAAAGTTAGCATGAGCAAGAAAGTACTTCATCAACATAAGTCTTTCAACAAAACACAAAACAGAGGAGTATGGATTTTTGCTGAATTATTACAAAGTGATGTCTTAGGTGTAATTTTATCTGCTCTGCACCTGCTCATTCAAACTGATACAAATAGATGTGAACTGTGTTCAGTTCTTTGCAAACACACACATACACACACACAAATAGGATGGTATAGAACCTACAGAGAAGGGAAGCTGAAAAGTGTGACAGCACTTAACATACAGTGTACAATGTGCAAACATTTAAAGAGTTAAACTAACAAGATGGAGCTCCGAGTACGGTATGAGAAGAATTAACTAAAACAACCCAACTCCATTATCAATGAGAAACTCAGGAAAGCAACTGAAAGATTACTGAGTGCAATGTGCAAACATTAGAGATGTGAAAACACCAAAATTTAGACTATCATCTAAGAGTAATGATGACTGTTTCTCATCCTCAATCATTATCTTCAATGATGGGATTAAGATCTTCAATGAATAACAGATGCAGTTCTAAATTCCTTCCATGAGACACCAAAGTACTGGTACACCAAAGAATACTGCCCTGGCAGCAATGCTGTCAGATACACACTGCACTTTCTTTGTCTCTAATACTGTAACTTTATTGTTGTAACTTTATTGCTCTAATATTGTAACATTAAAATTGTAACTTTATTGCTCAGGCCAATATTTACTTCAACAAAGTTTCAGAAGCACGTTTGTCACAATGCATGGACCAAAGAATTTAGCTGAGCAGGAGAGATGTGAATGAAGTATGAAGGCTTTTCCAAGTGAGTTGCCTTAGACTTCTTAGTTTCAGAACACATCTAGGGGAAGGAGGGAGACTTCCTACATTGCAGTATTGTCCCCTCAAATTCCTTGTTAAAGACATGCCAACAAAGCTCCTGCAAATATCAAAGGGTAACTTCATTTTCCTCAAACTATGAACCAGCCTTGGGGTATCACAGCACATAACATCTCTTCACGTGCTTTTGCACAGAATTTCTAACCTTTCTCTTCTCCTCCCACTAAACAACACTACTTGATGCACACAACCTTGTCCAGTGTCAGCTTTCGGCTGCTTACCTTCACAATGCTCCCAACGAAGATTATGTGGGCACAGAGGGGATTCTGGGGATCATATCTGTGCCTCCTGCAGTAAGGAGTCTGTGCCAAAGACACAGTTAAGGAGGCATTTGAATTGACCTGAAATGCAAGAAATAAGATAAGAGGTTTACATACTTTTTGCAAGAAAAATGTCATCCCCGCCACATTTTCAGCTCTTGGTACTTTATTCAGCTCTTGGTACTTTGTTAGCTCAGTATTACTGCCAAAAAGAATAAAGCTGTCATCCTCTTTTCCTGATTGTATCTGAAAGCCTACTTAGATGAGCTCTGAATCTGAAAGAATGCCCAGTTTTGAAGTGTTCTGAAGCTTTTCAGCATAAAATGCAAATGTCACAAAACAGCACTCCTCAAAACTCTGAACTCAATATACAGTCCAGCTATTTAACCTTCAAATGATGACATATTCTTATAACTACATACAGTACAGAAAAAAAAAAAGGACATACAGTGAACTTCATTAATTCTGGTGGAAGGACAAAGAGTAACTGAGAAGGTAATCAACTGAATTTCACAGCTGTTAATAATATTAGTTAAACCAAAACCAAACAACTCCTCCCTTCAACACAAGCTGCTCTAAGCCAATAAGCTCTTTTGAAATTTAAAGTGAATTTTAGACACACTCTTAAAACCTAAGAGAAACACCTAACTTGAAAAATTAAAAAATCTGTATCTGATTGTTTTTCTAAAACTAATTTGGTGAGCGTGGCTTGAAAAGTACTGGTGCAAAACAGGACTCCCTAATGCAGAGTGTCACTATCTCCCAGCAAGGAAAGTTCACCTGCTTTGAGAAATTTCACTAGAAGAGCTCACGGCCAAAAGAAACCCCCAAAAGTCACTCAAACACTACGCAGAGTGCCAGCGAACTCATGAAACAGGAGCCACCACCTGACAGATAGGAAGTTGCTTAACTACAGAAAAAGCTGACTCATGGTTATTCAGCACCTTCTCCCTTGCACGTGACTATCACACATCAAGTGTTTCTGCCCTGTAACAGCAAAATAAGGATCTGCTGAGGAGCCTTCTGAAGGGAAATGTCCAATACCAGTTCACACCACAGTTTTTATGTTATTCTGAAAACAAAAGGCTATAGCTGGGGTGGAGGGGGAGATACTATACAAGATAAATTTCTACAGCGCTCAGATACATAATTAAAGCATTTTAATGTTACAAAGTAAAACCTGGCAGGGTATAAACAAAAAGGGTTTATGATAAAACAAAGTCAATAGGAAATTTCAGATTATTTTGTGTTTTGTGTTTCTTTTACTAACACTGCAACAGCTACTGGAACAAAAAAGTTTTCTTGTAAAGGAGGCACACGATTGCTATGTCCCTAAGTTTTTAGTCAACTCCCTTGGCCACAGGCAGGCAAGAGATCTGGGACAAGGCCAATTGCACACACTCAGAGCCACAGCATGCCAAGGCTGCCTTTCCTTGTGTGCTTCCCTTTACGGTAAGCTCCAGAGATTTAATTACTATTCCTTAAGCAGCCTGTGTAGGAGCCCTCTTTGTTTAAGTCCCACACTCCCAATTTCCAATCCTTTTGATTTTTTTTTTTTTTTGGTGATGTTCTGTGGCGCCTCATTTCTCTGCTCGGTGGTTCTGGAAGTTCCAGCAGCCACTTCCTCTCTTTGGTGCTGCTTCTGCCATTTCTCAAGGCCATGATGAGCAGGAACTTCTCAGGAGGCCTTTTGAGTGTCAACACGGACAGCACTGCTCATGCTCAGCTGTTCAAGGGATAATAATTGCTCAAGGGATAATAATAAATGAGGTGACATCCACGGAACAACCACAAACTAAACCACAAGAAGTTTCACCTGAACACAAGGAACAACTTTACGTTGAGGGTGTCAGAGCACTAGAACAGCTGCCCAGGAGGGCGTGGAGTCTCCCTCTCTGGAAACATTCCAAACCAGCCTGGATGCGTTCCTGTGTCACCTGCTCCAGGTGACCCTGCCTCGGCATCAGGATGATCTCCAGAGGTCCCTTCCAACCCTAAGCTTCTGGGATTCTGTGAACTCAAGTGCTGCCGCGCTGCCTTCGCAAGGCTGATGTGAAATTAAAAAACAAAAGAAACTCCAACCACCGCTTGCCAGCGTAGGCAACCAAACAAAACCCGACACTGCCTCAGTACCGCGGGCGCTCCTCTGAGTGTCCCGTGGGCGGTCACTGCTCACGCTGTTCACACCCCTTGCCCCGCTCACCTCCAGATCCTGCACGGAGATCTCCATGTCCGTCAGGTACAGGTAGGGGACGCCGCTGCCGCCGAAGGGCCCGGGGGGTCCGTCGCTGATGGAGAAGATGTTGGCGAAGGGGCGGCCGCGCAGCCCCTCCTGCGCCGACAGCGTGGCCAGCGCGCCCCAGTCGCAGCTGTGCAGGACGAAGCGCGCCATGCGCGCCGCCTCCTCGGGTGGCGGGATGGCCCCCACGGCCGCCAGCAGCAGCCCCGAGGCCGCGCAGAGGAGCAGCAGCGCCGCCATCCTCCCCCTCTCAGCCGCGTACTCGGACATCGCTCCCCGCAGCGTCCCCGCCACCGACTGACGGGCCGAGCCGGCCGCGTCCCGCACAACCCCGGCCGCGCGGCGGGGGGCGGGGCCTCTCCGCTCCTCGCCAATGGGAACGGCGCTGCCCGCCCACCTCCACCAATGAGAGGCAGTTCTGGGATTGAGGGGTTGGCCTGCCCGCCATCGGCCAATGGGTTTGCGAGGCCAGCGCTCTTCGGCCAATGAGAAGCGCAGGGGGCGGGCTCATGAGCGCAGATATTGTAAACAGCTCTGAGGGCGCTGACGGCGTCCGGCAGTTCGTCCGTCCGTCCGTGAAGGGAGGGAGGCGTGGCGGAGTCACCAGCAGCCCGGCAGTCAGGGAGAGGCTGTTCAGAATCCTAAGGTCACAGGATGAATAGGTAGGAAAAGACCTCTGACATCACCGAGTCCGACCTGTGACCGAACACCACCGTGTCAGCCAGACCATGGCACTGAGCGCCGCGGCCAGTCCGTCCGCAAACACCTCGAGGGAGCGTGACTCCACCGCTTCCCTGGGCAGCCTCTTCCAATGTCTGATCACCTTTTCCATGAGGAAATTACTCCCAATGTCCAACCTAAACCGCCCCTGGCACAGCTTAAGGCTGTGTCCTCTCGCCTTATTGCTGGGAGACGAGCCAGACCCCTACCTGGCAACAACCTCCTTTCAGGGAGTTGGAGAGAGTGATAAGGCCATCCCCGAGCCTCCTTTTCTTCAGGCTGATTCTCCCCAGGTCCCTCAGCTACTTCTTATAGGACTTGTGCTCCAGACCCTTCCCCAGCTCCACTGCCCTTCTCTGGACACGCTCCAGCACCTCAGTGTCTTTCCTGGAGTGAGGGACCCAGAACTGGACACAGCACTCGAGGTGCGGCCTCACCCGTGCCGAGTACAGGGGGAGCTGATCCAGCTGGCCACAGTATTCCTGGTACAGGCCAGGATGCCACTGGCCTTCTTGGCACCCTGGGCACACGCTGGCTCGTGTCCAGCTGCTGTGGACCAGCACCCCCGGGTCTGTTCCACCGGGCCGCTTTACAGCCGCTCTGTCCCCAGCCTGCAGCGCTCCACGGGGTTGTTGTGACCGAAGTGTTGGTCCTGTCGAATCTCGCAGCGCTGGCCTGGGCCAGCAGAATTCCCTGGCAATCACGTGTCGACGGGGTGGCAGGAGCGGCTTCCCCGGTCCATCAGGACAGGGATCCCGTCGGGCTGCGGGGGGCGCTGGCGGGACGCGGCTCCGGCGGCTCCCGGGAGCGGCTCCCGGCCTTTCTCGGCGGCTCCCGGCGGTTCTCGGCGGCTGGACCAGAGCCAGCCCCGCACAGAAGCGCTGCCCACCCACCCTGCGGCACCCACCGGCCCGGAGCCGGTCCGTCCTACAGGGTCCAGGTGACCTGGGATAGCCCATGGCACGGTGCCCCGCAGCAGCCGTCCCCTGGCATCGCCCCTGCCTTGTCTGCCTGTGGAACTCCGTCAGATCCTGGAAGTGTTCAAAAAAACCCACGTGGATATGGCACTTGAGGACGTGGTTTAACGGTGCACGCGGCAGTGCTGGGTTAGTGGTTGGGCTTGATCTTAAAGGTCTTTTCCAACCTGAACAATTCTGTGGTCAAAGGGTGGTTGAGGCACCATCAGCCCCGCTGTCCCTGCCCACTGCCAAATCAGTCTCAAGGGCTGGTTCTGTGTCACCGCAGGTGTTTGTGGCCCATCTTTCCCTGAGAGAAACTTTGTCATTTAATTACAGCAAGCGGGGACTATCTGGAGCTGGTTTAGACAGCAAAGACTATAGGATGATTTGCCATTAGGCAGAGCTCAGGTCTTATCTCTTGCACATTGCAGGCTCGGTATGTCAGAGCCCTCTCTTCTGCGAGACTTGGTTTTCCTAATTGAACACCATTGCACTGAAGGCCACTTAATTGCATTACTTACCCAAATAAACACTGAGCTGTACCTTATTGTAGCCACCACTTTGTACTCAGTGTCCTTACAAAAGTATAAAGAGATGTTTTTAACTGGGGTAATACTGAGACTTGATTCAACTTGCCCTGAAAGACGGTGAATTTTCATTTTTCCACTTCAATCCTACCAAGTATGTCCTGCAATGTACCACTGAGAAACCCAAATTAACTTACTGTGCAACTACAATCTGCCCTTACAGCACCCACAGCTTGTAGAAGGCCAGATGGATCATTCTGTTGGGCTGAATTCAGGAAGAAAAACACACCACACATCCCTCTCCTACCATTTATCTGCTGCCCTATACAGGCAGAACAAAATAATTTTTCCTCCAGTATTCCCCTTGCCTGCAGAGCACAGACAGAGATTCCTGCCTCTCCTCCGGGTCCTGGACACACAGAGCCTTCTGCTGCTGCCTTCTCCTGGAAAAAAAAAAAAAAGAAAAAGAAAAAAGGGTGCTCTGAACCCCTGATGTGCAGACATTCAGCTCAGCTAGGTGGTTGAGCTTGGGAGTGACAATCACTCCAGCAAATAAAGCCATACAGGTGGCCTTGTGTGTAGAATAGGACAAGGGATGTTTCAGGGCAGAGTACTGAGGAGAAAACCAGAGGGAGAAAAGGAGTGAGTTATGAGAGAAGAGACTGTGCTAAAGGTTGTCTTTGTGTATGCAGGATTGTGCAACTTGTTCAGGTGAGGGGCAGGAGTGGAACATATTGGAGGGAAAAAGACAGGAGCCGCTCTGCAAGAGTGAGAAGAGCGTGGAAAAAAGGGTCAAAAATGGTCTAGAAGAAATATCTTAGGAAAGAAAAGGGGATGAGGAAAACAAGATGTAACAAACTCATTTTGTTAGAGTTTTTTTATGGCTAAACCAGAGACATTATAAATTGCTCTTTTCTGTCCCTACCAACATGAGTGTGCACACACAGAAACTGCATGTTTCTCTCCATTTTCAGTCCTGCCCTTGGAGAGTCTGGGAGCTCTACTTGATCTATTTGATGCAGTCAAAGGGATGAGTGGGGGTGGTGGTAGGGTATAAGTGTGTGAATGGTGTTACTGGGGAACAGCAGGGCATGACAGGGAACAGGCAGGAGGTGGTTGGTGGAGTCAGCACAGGAAAAAAGGAATACCATAGAGAGCATGTGGAAGTAACAATCAGTAAGTGCCACAGGGGCAGGAAAAAAAAGGATAAAAAGGAAAGAAGATAGGATGTGGCAAGCAGGGCTAGCAATTCTTTATTATTGTTATTATTTTGCTAAAAAAAAAAAAATTCATGTTCTGGATTTAGATATATGTATTTGCTGAATGTGGCCATCCCTCCTGTTATAGGGAGGGTGCATGTTACTGGAGCCACACAGCCCCTGTGGCAGGACAGTCAAAGTGAACCTCATAGAGAGAGTGGGAGATCATTCCTCAGTCCCTCTGCCACTGCTGGGAACACACGGCGGTATCTCAGGTGCCAAGAGAAAAAAACCATCCAAACAAGGTCTGCCAAGTTTTTTCCTTGCCTCTCCCTGCCCTTTTACAGCCTTGTGGGACATCTGCAGCCTTCCCTGTCCCCAGCTGCCAAGGGTTGCTGCTGCCTGATCCCAGTGGATTTGGGCTGATGAATCTGGTGGGAATTCAGTGCTCGGCAGGATTTGTGGAAGCAAATAGCATTGGCTTTGCTCTGCAGAGAATGGGATTTATTAATCTGAGTGGTCTCTGCAGCGGACAGTGCACAGTGATATATAGACTGTCTTGAACATTGCAGTGAAAAAAGGGGGCTTGTTTTGGTGCCCTATTTCTTGGATGGGCTGTGTGGAGTGAACCTGTAGGGTGAGAGATAAGGTCTTTCAGTCTTTCAGCTTGCTCTGAAAAGAATGAGTTATCTGAAGTCAATCTCCAGGCTCTCTCACTTGCTCAGCTGGATCTCAGAGAAAGGAGTGGTGCAATATGTCTAGGGGCTCTCAGCACCCTTG
Source organism: Neopelma chrysocephalum (assembly GCF_003984885.1). NCBI lineage: Eukaryota > Metazoa > Chordata > Aves > Passeriformes > Pipridae > Neopelma > Neopelma chrysocephalum. The sequence continues at coordinate 1,249,657 of NW_020897749.1, forward strand.
CATAACAAGGTCAAGAAAGTATTGCCAGCCAGTACTTCTCATTTTCAACTCGTGCTTTATTGCATTAAAACCCCAGTAAATAGACAGTTAATATCTCACCAAAGATGGAGCCAGTTTACTCCTTCCTGCAGGAGTTGGCCAGCTCATGGATTCACTGTGTTTTACATGTGATGGGCTTCAGGCTGTGTCTCTGGAGAAGATGTATTTTATATAGAGAGTGGGCTAGTGTACCATCATGCTTTGTCTGCCCTCTTCACAGCTGGATTTCCCCGAGCCAGCTCTCTCTTTAGACGGCCTGGCTGTGGGATGGGCTGGGCAAGGTTTTTCCTCAGACGCGCAGTCTGGCTGTGCACTGGTCCAGGCTTCCTGTCTCGATCATGCAGTCTGTCCATGAACAGAAACCTGTCTGTGTCCAGATAACACTTGTAGGCTGTGCAGCGTCGCTGTGTGTAGAGCTTGGCCAGCTCCCTGCATCCAAATGACAGCCAGAGTGATTAAAGTGATTAAAGCCACTTGCCGCTGTGTGTGATAGAAGCAACTGACCTGTGAGTCAGCTCTGGCAAAAGCTGAAGCACTCAGTGCTTTGAAGTGCCAGCGCTCGGTGCCACATGAGACCCACCATGCAAATTGTTTCTAAAAATGTTGGTTAGATACCCTCGAGGAGATATCAGTCCCGCCAAACAGTGTAGCACTGCTGCTGTTAGGAAATGGCACACAACACAGACCTTTGCTGAACATAAAAAGGTGTTATGTGCTTTGTTCTTATCCTCAGAGTTCCTGAATTACCTTGGTTGGGAATTTAGCTTTTTTGACTGACCTTTTCATCAGTGTTGTTTTTAGAAGATAGTTACAATGAACATAGCGCTGACCTGGTATTCAGCTGAAAGTCCTTTTACCTTTTTTAGCAGCCACCACACAGGCAAGGCAAGGCAAGCTTCCCTTCTCCATAACCAGTTGGGGACCAAAGTTGTCCCATTTTCAGTCAGAAAATTGTGCTGTTCAGTCAGCACTTGAGCTGAGGAAGCTGTTGACGAGGGCCACTGCTTGTGACACTGCTTTCTAGGATGTTGAGAGATGGGCAGTGGGACTGGCCCGAGAACAGTGTAATCAAAAACATGACACAGACACCTGGGATTGTATCAGCACTCATGTTCTGAGTGGTTTTGTCTGTTCATATTAAGCTTTGTTGTGTATTAAAACTAGTAGCTGAGAGATGAATTGTTCAGTTTGGAAGCAAGCTGTCAATGGATGATGCTGGTAGTATTTGTCCCATCACTATATTAACACAATGCCCCAGCTCACTTTGTTTTCTGAACTTAAGCAGATCAGCAGTGAAAGAAGAGCTTTCCAAAGAAAGAGATGACACCAGCTGCCTGTACACCACCCACCAGCCCCAAGTGGCCTGGTATGAATGAGAGTGAGCCACCTCAGTGTGACCTCATTACTACGAGCATCACAGGTGAAATGCTCCCTGTACCATACAGCATTTTCCTAACATTACTGTGCTTAGGGACAGGCATTTGCTCAGAGCCTGGGAATTAAGAAGCCTGGTCCATGTGAACCATGATTTTAGCACTCAGGTGCCAGCTGGCAGTCAGGGACACGTGAAATGATTCAATATTTCAGTTAGTCTCCGTCACCTACTTTTCTATGTATGAAAAACACACAATCTCGCACTCCCTGTCCAGCACAGCTCAGCAAGAGTCACTTATAACCTTTCATTTAATCCAAGCATCTTTGGTAACGGGGCTGTCCCTCTCACCCCAGTTCTCAGGGGTGCACGGTGTCCGTGTGTCCGTGTGGGTGCTGGCACGTGAGCACGGTGTGTGCCCGTGTGCTCCCAGACGTGCCTCGCTGCAGCTGCACGGCCCGACCAGAGAAATGCCGATGGTACAGAGCGTTCCAGCTGACTTCATTTCCTGCTGATAACTCCCCGAAGAGGAGGGTGAGGCTCGGCATCCGCAGCGTTAGTTTAAAATGCTGAGGGGCGAGGGCAGAGGCTTCAGAGCACAGTGAGCAGAATGGTGGGTTCAACAAAGGGAGTTTCCCCTAGAAAAACGCTGCTCACGTTCGCTTCCTGTCAGGTTGCCATTGTCAGAGGGGCTGGTGTGCAAAGCCAACCCAAAACAGGATGTTGGCTTTTAGAGTTGATTGATCTTTGAAATTCAAATGCTTTTTTTTTTCTGTGGTTACCTTATTCCCCTTTTTTTTCCAGTTGAGAATTGAGTTGCTTGAGTGGGAACAGGAAGGGTTGAGACCCGTTTTCAGGCAGTCAAAAGCCCAACATAGTAACAGCTGCTGGGTAATAGTATGAATTCTGGGAAATCATGTGGATAGCAGCAGCCAAAGCCAGACAGAGAGGTGGACAGAATGATTTCAGATACTGGCATTGACAGGTGAGCTCTACCAAACCCTCGACAAATGCCTTGACAAAGTACAGAATTTCAATCTGTCTTTCAGGAACCCACAGCTCCCTCCACCCTTTGCTCATCCACCACCCTGACAAACATACCTTCCCAGATTTGGCAGCTACGCAGACACACCCGAATGAGGTTGCTGTGTGGGCACAAATGCCAGAGTCAAAGCTTCAGATGCCCTCAGAAACTTTTTTTACTAGCTAGTCTCCGAATAAAGAACTGCCACATCCCTACATCTCCACTCTGTCGCTCACTCCAGCACCCTGTGGAGGTTCCACTGTCCATCCCCCATAGCCAAAATGCAGGAGGCCAGCAAATATTAGAAGTGGTGTTTCTGAGCATGGCAGAACTACTTATGCTACCTGTTTTGCAGGAATGCCAGGATGAAGGAGTTCCTTGCACCTCTCCCCCACGTGGTGCCCGTAGCAGGAGTACCAATTCATTTGGTCTGAAGCAAACTTGCTGGTTTGGCCTCACATGTCTTGGAAATAATGAGCTGGGAAACTGCAAAATCCAGGCAGCCACAGTTGCAACATTTTCTCAGTCCAATGAAATTTCCCCCTACAGCCCCTTGTAATGGCACTTGTGGTGATGACGATGGGTTTTTTCCTCCAGAGCAGAACAAATGTAGCAACTTTTTTTTTTGCATATAAGAACAAGTTAGTATCCTAGACACTGCTGTATCCCAGAAAGTCTCTAAGCAGAGAGAAACATGGGGATGTAGAGAGTCAGACTCACAGATACCTCACATTCATGCTTGCATATGTGCATCATGTAAAACACTCAGTTTCTCAGTATAACCTCCCTTAATAACGTTTGTTACAAAGTCCTGGCAGTTGAAACATGTGGGTTGTTTGCTCAGAGTTTCTAGTGTTTTCAGTCCAGAAAAAAGAAAGAGGAGAACCGAGCCATACTTCATGTCTTCCTGTCTGGAGAAAAACATGCACCTTATTTCTGTGCATTCTCTCCTTGCTCCTGAAGGAAGAAAGACTTAGCATTAAAAAACTGAATACTGTGTACCGTGCTCAGAGCAGTGGCATTTGGGAATCCTGCTGGCAGAGAAGATTTGCTCTGTGACAAGATCCTTGGGAGCAGAAATAGAGTGAAGAATTGTGGTGGGGCAGCTGCAACTACCTTTGCTTTATTGGTATGGGTAAAGTGATACTGCTTCTGTCTGGCGGTTTCCTTTTCTGTAGAACCAAGCAAACAGTTTCCTCTGCAGAGTACAACCCCTGAAAGCAAAAAGAAAATACTGAAACAGAAGGTGAGCAGCATGAAGCAGCCATTGGAGGTGTGATTTTGACAGTCGGTTGCATGACAGAAATCTTGAAAACAACACTTGTGACCCATGTCCAGTGAAATCCCTGAGCTTGAAATCCTCCTTCTGTCCTGTGAGCAGGCGAAGCACGGGCAGGAGAAGAATCCTGCCCTCCCTGCTTCTCAGTTCAGTTCCTATTCCCTCTCCTGACCTATCATTGTCAGGACTTGAAGAAATGAATAGGATTTCTGATTAAGCAGTTTCATTTTTATGTTTCTTTTAGATCTTTAATCTCTCTTCTTATATCTACAGTTGCAGTATCTTTTGGTTACTTACAGCAGAGAGGTTTCAACTAATCTAGTGTTTCAACAACTGAAGATTAATTAGTCCTCTTGCCCAATCTTCAGATTGCAGCAACTCAGCCTATCGCTCTTTTGGCTGGGGACAGAGTAACTGTTATATATTAAATTTGGGAGATAATGAGATCACGATTTAAAGCTGCTAATTGCACAGGAGTCCCACAGCTTGCAGTACAGCAACAGTTAACTACACTGAAAGGACAAGTGTTGGTAACAGTAAACTGGGATATCATGGTGCTCACATTTAAATCCATTCTGGAGTGTTTTCAGCCATAGCCAGCAGGGACTTGTGAAACACTGCAAAGCAAAAGTATGCATCCCTTTTAGAAAAATAAGCTTTAACCCTCTTCTGCCCCCAAGGTATCCTGCCAAAATGACGATATGACATTGTGTCACTCTGCAGCTGCACACAAGACAAGGAAGCCAGCAGAAGACAAAGGGAGTGTTTCCAAATTCCTCTGCACCACCCTGCTCTGAGAGGTGGGGACTGAAATTCTTGAGAAGGAAGCATATGCAAACAGTTGCTAAAAGAGATGTCCGGTTTGCAACACTGTGATCAGAATGGAAAGGGAAACTGTAGCGAAACATTCCAGAGGCTTCGTTTTCCCCCCATCTGAATTTTTCTATCACCATGGAAGCTTCTCACTTCCAGTGCACAAGTACGTCCCTCCCTGTGGAGGGAGGGAAGAACAACCTGCACCTTCTGATCTGGTGTTGTGAGGCACAAACTCAGGGTGGAAAGAGCTAGTCCTGCTCTACAGCTGGACAGTGACAACCTTGCATAGGGACCCTCTGCTTGTGCCCACATTTGAGCAACACCCTGTTGTCTCTCTGGGGAATCACCCAGCAGATATTGTCCTTCCTGGGGGTCCTAGCCATGCACCAGGACATCAAAGCCTTAAATTCTGTTCAACCCCAATAATCACCCTCTCTCTCTCCTCCTGTTCTGCCTCTTTAACCACTCTAAAGACAGTTCACTGCTGACTGAAATTACTGAAAAGTGTGAAGGAAGAGAGAAGGGAAGCTGCAGTTAGAGGGAAAGAGATCGTCCTCACAAACAACGAGCAGGAGACCCTGCAGACTTGGAAAGGGAAGATCCAGGATAGGGGATCCTTGGATAGGGGAGATCCAGGCAGAGACACTGGGGCAGCAACCAGAAGGAGTGGAGAGAAATAAAGACAAATAAAGAAGTGGAGAGAAATAAAGACACCCACAGGGGTGGGTGGGTGGGAGGAGAATAAAGATAAGGTGATAGAAAATACGGAGGGGAGAAAGAAAGGAAGGGAGGAAATGCACATGTGGTGTCTCCAAGTTTGGGCGCAGCCGCAGAGTTTGTTGCTTGTTGTCTCCTGAGCCCAGCACTCCGGGAAGGACAGTATCTGTTTAGATTTGTGTCTAAATTTAAACCCTGATTGCCTTGCCTCCCCCTCCTCTCCCCTCCCTCCCTTCCTCTCACCCACCCGCCCTTCTTCCTTGTTCGTAGTGCAGGGCCACTCGCTGGGCTCTGTCCGTTTTCAAGCTGAGCAGGGGCTTGGATATTACACTCCCTCCACGGCGGCACGATTTTGCTCTGGCTCGGCTGAAGTTTTCCCACAGATAAGAGGGAAAGGGGTGGGGAAGAAAGATTGCCCCGAGGACACCTCTTTCTTGCAGGACATGGAGGTAAAGAAAACTTTTATTTCCACTAGCTTGTGACTCGCTCCTCGATCTGCTTTAGCTCCACCTTGCAAAGCAATTTCTCACTAAAGGCAGCTTCAAAATCTCTCTTCGCTGGAGTTCAGATAAAGGTCTCTCCCCCTCCACTCCCCCAGCCCCTGCCATGCACCTCAGACTATTTTGTGGGTTTTAGTCCACATTTGGAAAGTAGGGGGATGTTATGGGGAGAAATTACATCTGTGAAAGGGGAACGAGGAAGGACTGCCGTTTACTGTTTTAATCTCTGAGATGGGAAAGAGAGTTAGATTTTAAAAGGTATCATTTTGAAAGGGGGTTTTAAGAAGTCGTTAAAAATGGGGACATAAGGAGAAGGAACAAACCGTGCAGGCTTGGGAGGCTACTTGGGGTTGATTCCTACCCAACCCGTGCAGCAGCAGCAGTGATTTGGACCCTGAGCTGTGTGAACCCCTCGTTCCACGTGGATTGGGAGGTGTCACTTTCGTTATCAATAGAGCGTTTTGGTTCATGAAAGAGGACCCAAGCACTGTTGTTTCAGCAAGGTAGATGAGTAGCACACTCCCGGAGGGTTTCCTGTCCTTTTTTCTCCGTGCCGCATGTCCCGTGCTTCAGGAGAGTTGGATCTCATGTCTCGGGTGGGGGGGGGAGGGCACACAGCTGGTGGACAGCAGTCTGGCTTCCTTGGTGTTTATGTCCAAGCCTTCTCCTGTGTAACACCCTCTTGGGCAAGGCAGTTCACCTCCCCTTGGTTCTTTTCCCATTCATTCAAAATGGGAATGATGGTGCTTGTTTCGGTCATGTCAGACTGGATTTGCAAGCTTTCTGAACAGTTTTTTTAAGTGGCAAAGGAATAAAAATATTTATTTTTAGGAGGGGCACAGGAAATAGAAAGGTGATTACAACATTGGCAAAACCTCAAATGACGAAAGAGAGGACATTTGGTATTTCTCTTAGCTAAAGAGAGATCTTACTAAACACTTTATATTAGATAAGCATTTTTCTGCATGGATGCAGTCCCAACAGCAGGGGACACACAACAGAGCCAGGGAACAGTGTGCTTGAAGCACCACTTCAGTTTGCCTTTGAAGATTTCCAACGCATAGCTCAGTTGGGCAGTTCTGATAACACCCAGGTGCTCACATTGCCATCCTTGTTATCTGTGCTGACCGTCCCCACAGGCAAGGGTTAAAGATCTGGTGTGTTCAGGCATGTTCATTACAAAAAAAAAGTCCTCAACCAAACTATCTGAATAGATTTTGGGGTGGAGAAAAGACCAAGCAGTGATCAAACCAACTCAGCACAGACTACATGTGGCATGACAGATATATAGCTTTGTAAGGGTTTTCAGGTTTGACAGAGCCCAATTCAGTAACTGCTAATACTTGTTTTATTCTTTTTCACTGTATAGTATCCTGGGATGTCTCAGAGGGGATGGGGAGATGAGCTCTTAATTTTTATGTCCTCTGTGCACAGTAAGCCACATATGGAGCAAAGACTGACTCAGGGCTGAAGATATTTTGTCGCATTGAGGACACTCTCCCTTACCCCCTCTCCTCTTCTCCTCTCCACACACAGGGGACTGCACCCCTCGAGTATTTTCTGTTGTGTGCCACAGCGGTGTTTTGGAGTAGAAAGTGACAGACTTGCCATTTCCTTTGGGAGATGTGTGACACATATGGAAGGTCTGATGGTCAGGGAGCTTCTCTGAAGTATCCAACCTAAAAGTTCCCTGCTCTTAATTTTGTCTCTTTACCTCTATTCCATACATTCCATACTTTTTGCCCAGGTTACCTTTTTTTTGATCATCTGTTGATTGCTGTTTCCATTCTTATTTTTAAAACATCTCCATTCCCAAGCTATTTTATAAGTAGTGCATTTGGTCCTGCCCCAAGCCTCCGAAAAGGTGTTTAATGTCCCAAAGGTAAGAAGATATTAGACCAAAATAGAGCCAAGAGCAAGAACTTGAGTTCCCATCAGTTGATTTTCTCCACTCCGTTTCTTCCTGAGGGCTTTTCACAGGCATCATAAACAGGACCCAGAGACTCAGCACAGTCTTTTGCTTTAAAACCAGATTTAATGATCCTGTGCAACAGGAACGAGAAGTCCTGTCATTTCCCCCTTTGCTTCATCATTGGCAGGCAGGGCTGCTCTGAGCTTTCCTGCTGGCATAACTGGTAAGCTCTTTGCTCTAATGGGACACATGAGGATTACCAGCATTAGGGGAAAAAGGGCAGAGGGCTGACCTAGACAGCTGATTTCCATCAGGTCTCTGGCAGGAAGACCCTAGTTTTGAAAAACCCACAGAAGTGAGATAGCTGGGATTGCTTTCTCAGAGTGGTTAGTGTGGGTTTGCTGCTCCTTAGGGACTAGTACCTTAGCCATTCTGCTGTCAGGAATGTACCACATCTAAAGCAGTAACTGAAACTGTTTAAGACCCTGAAGAGGGAGAAAAAGGCAGCAAAATGCTGGTTTGCAGTTGATGTAATTTTGGGAGTCTGCTGATCTTCAGTTTGGGATTTTTTTTTAAGACACAGCTTCTCGATGCAAGATAGATTTCAGAATCATTTTTCTTTCCAGTGTTAGGACTGATGAAAGCAACTTGAAATCACGAAGCTTATACCACAGACTGTTAACATGAGGAGTTCATATCAAAAATGTGTAAAGCTGCACTGATGAAATCTAAGCCATTTGTAAAACACTAAACATTCTTTGCACTCATGGTACAAAAAGGATCAGAAATTTTTGTGTTGCTGTGTCAGTTTACTTCTTCAGATTTGGTCCAAGCTGTCTAATTCCCAGAGCTGCACCAAACCTTGCTGCAGATGTGAGCTAAGGCATCCGCTGAAAGTGCTTGTGGCTTTCTGCAGCCCAACAGCAGCCATGGCATTCCTCTTCCCAGCCTCTCTGTAGGAGCTTGGGAGCATGGAGACACTTGAACTTTACTCGCACAGCAAAGGGAAGCAATCCAAGACTGAGTTTTGCTTTAGTGGCTCCCTGTGGTGTGATGGGTTCCTAAGCTGCAAAGGTGCAGCAACCAGGTTTATTTTGGGAAGTCTCCCCTCTTCGTTGTGCCTACCAACAGATGTAGTTTAATTCTGTGACATCTCCATTCTCATGTCTCTTTTCTGTAAGTACTCCTGCTAGATCTTCCTTTTTCTTGTTGTTACACTGGCTCGGGAGAGGGACAGCTTTTCCAGGGCTGAGGGCAGATCTCTGCTCACTTCACCACTTCCCTTCTGGGCAACCTACTGGGCATGGCTCCAGCCCCAGGCCCTGTGCTCTCCCTGCACCAGTGTTTTCATCTTGGACATCTTGAGTAACTGCTTGGAGTCACTGTTTTTTTCAGTAAAGCCCCACCTCCTGTGTCAGGTGAGGATATCACAGAGGGGTCCTGCCCCACTCCTCTAGTGAGCAGCAGAGCAGTGTGGAGAAAATTCCTGAGTCTGCCATTCTCCACCTCACTGAGAGACTGCAGAAACTTCCTGGGGTTCAAACACATCCCTTCCCTCAACAGGCAAGGTCAGAAGTAGTGTTTTTCTTCGTGCTGTGGTCTGCCAGACATCACAACATTTCCAGGTCCAGTATCCCAGTTGCTGCGCCATTCCCACAGCCACAAGGAATGACACCCTCACCCAAAGGAGAGGGCAGCTTGCTTTCAGAACAGGCACTTACCCTGTCCTTAGGAAAACTGCACGAAGGATATGTGACCTGTCACCCAAGAGGACTGAAGTGGAGGGGATGTGCAGATGATGGGGCTGAAATCTGTGGCCATCATGGTCCTCAGAGCAGCAGGGCAGTAGGTGAGCTGGGCTGAGAGAGGTCTCTGCCCACCCTTGCAGCTGTGGAGCAGAGATTAATAGGCATTATGCCATGGCTAGGCCTGCCAGGAAACAATTTTCCTTTCTCAGGAAACTCTGATGCTTGACTTTCACTCTGAAAGTTAAAACAATAATTTTCCCCTCTTTTTGGTTTTGCTTACAGAACAGTTTAACCTCAAATACACTTGTTTTCAGTGTTTCCTCCCAAACTCATCAAAGTGACACATTTGTGCAGGGTGTCTGTGTAGATAAAGGGAAGAATATTTAAATACACCAGGAGAGGTACCATATGACTCTATTTTATTCCTCAGGTCTGGGCAGCTTTAGGACCTGCTTGACAGTAAATAGCATGTTTGCAGCAGAGGGCCCTGGAAAGGATCAGTTTGCCAGACTTCCATATCACAGCAACTGGAGGCCTCCCACTTAAAGGACAGAAAACAGCAAACCCAAACCTCATGGGCTGTGCTGTGACCCTTTCTTGTACCTAGCAGAGACCCCAGAGTAAATGGAATTCAGGCTTTGCCCATGTCACCAGAGAGAGATGATTCTTCTGAACCCCTCCTCACTCCCCAGTGTAACCTTTGGTTGTCTGAGTGTCCCAAGTCATGGGATAGCATTTTGGAAACACCTTCTATCCTGTACTCCTCAGTCTAATCGAGCAGCATATTATGCATACCTTCTCATACATTCCCAGCATCGCCTTATCTGAAGAACAGGGGAAAACATCAGCATTGCTTTATCAATACCTGCTGCTAGAAAACCTTTTTGTCATGGAAATAGCCAAGCCCATACAAACTAGGGTTGATTTTCCATTCTGTTTTCACCTGGTTGGTTAACAGTAGTTAACAAATCTCACTTGCCAGATTGACAGCTAATATAGATGCATGGCTTTTTCTTTCGTTCTTCATCATCAAATTTTAAAAGAGCTCAAAGCTCATACAACTTACAAAGTTGTGAGCTGGTTTTTGTTGCATACAAGAGTCCTCAGGCAAATAAACCTGTTTACCCTTTGTAACGAGATGCACACAATATTGTGGTCAGTGTGGATTACTGGTGGCCAGTCTGCAAAGGATATTGATTCAACACTGCCAGCTTCAACAAAGTTCATCTCAGGCTTCTCAAATGCACAGAGAATTGAAGTGTGTGGTTTGGAAAGCCTAGGTATCTAAAGGGCGCAGACCAGCGACTTGTTGTGCACAGAAAGGCACGAAAATGCAAAGAAGGAGATCTGGCTCAGAAGAATGGACTTAAACAAGTCAGTGTGGCTTTGCAGGGAGACAGAGGACAGTAGTCTAAAACTTTTAACACAGAGGAAACAGAAGGAGTTAGTGCACTGGAAAAGCAGCATGCCTGGGAATAATGGGATCCAATTAAAGGGAAGATTTATATCTCACCAAATAGCAGGAAAGATTTGTAACAGTGAGGTCTGGCAGGGTTTGGAATAGTGTGCTGGAAACCAAATGTAGTGGAAATCTCTTTCCCATGAATGATTCAAAAATAGACTGGGCTGAGCATAAGAAAGATAATGGCAGGAGTGATCTGTTGTATTCAGGCAGTAGCATTGACAGGGCCACCAGAGGGGCCAGGACCATACTGTTTCTGCAGTTCTTCCACGTGTGGGGCTGCTGGCAGAAGCTAGTGGCTATTCAGCATCAGGCCCCAAAAGTGTTTATGATTCCTCCCTGCTGCAGTATATTGTTCAAGCCCAGCAAACTACTGCCTGTGGGAAGCTTAGGTCAAAATAAATTGGCACCACATCTGCAAGAGTCTGGGAATGGTTATTTTATTGCCCGTGTAAAACACAAACCCAATTTTATTTTTATTCTTTCTTCCTGTTTCTTTATCCTTTAAAACTGTGTACTGCAACAGCAATCATGGCTTATTCAAGTCAGTCATCTGGAAATACCTCTCTGCTGAGTGCCATGTCCCCCTGATGTAAGTTCAGGTGAAACATGTCCTGTTTTAATATACACACACTTGAGCTTGTGTGCCAGGCTTCCCAGGAATTTCACCCCTTGGGCCCTACAGCCAGTGCATGTTTAGCTTGTGAAATGTGCCCAGTTTAATTTGATTTCCTGCTTGGTCTTTACAAAGTGCACAGAGTTGTCAACACGGTCCTTCCACGAACACCCAGTGTTTTCGTTCCCAGTTTGGAGCTGTTCATTCCCAGTTAGAGGCAGAGGGGCTCTCCATGCAAACAAACATGGGCATGCACATGGTCCTCAAGGAGGAAGCCGGAAACCTCTTTTTGTAGCCCACGGGAGAGAAAAGCTATCGAGTAATGAAACTGTCATGCTTTATTTCTTCTGACTCTGCTCTGCAGCAGAAAAATCGTTGGCTCATTCCAGCAATTCCAACGGTTGTAAGTGGAATATAATTTTTCTTCTCAACACCTTTCATTTTAAGATCTGTGAATTCAGCGACATGCTGGCCAGAGCTTCCCAGTGCTGACTTACTCCCTGAGCAAGTGGTGTGCAGGCACTGAGCCCACACTTCCTGGACACCTGGTTCCGGTGGCCCAGCTTATATCTGGAGAAACTGTGCCTGAGGTTGAAGGAACTTAGTCCCTCTTCTTGCTACAGAGAGAACGTGCAAACGGGTTTCAATCAGCCAGCAGGAAAAAGAAACAGAGCACTGAAGTAGGTAGAGTGTTCTGAAGCTCTTGCAAACGTTGGGTTTCTCTGTTACAGCATTTTGGGAGATTTTTATGATCAGGTTTACTCAGAAACAGAGATCACTATCTTCTTCAGATCACTCAAAAAAATCTACGTTGAAGGCCAAGCTGCAGCTCAGGAGTTCCTTGTGTGCATTTTCCTTGAGGTATATAGAGTCATTTAACTATGGAAAACACTAAATTTCTGGTGCATCATTATGGCTGATCCAGACTGGGCTGAAAATTCACTTAGGCATTTTCAAATACAACAGCAAATTAAAGCTGCCTGGGTGCATTTGCCTAGAGTAGGACCTGATTTTCAGAGGTCTCACAAACTGGAAACTCCAGGTGAAGTCAAAGGGTGCTAAGACCTGGATCCTCAGTGCTGCTGGGGCTCCCCAGCACAAGATGCCTCTGTGGGTATAACTTAACATTCACACCTCAAGGTGGCTGCCAGATGAGTGCTTACTATCACTTTCCTCCACTCCATATCTGCATACCTTTTGAGACTAAATTCCTGGCTCAGATAAATACGAACCTCCTTCTCTGATCTGCCTGTATCCAGTGAAGACCTAATTTAATAGCAATGTGTTACAAAGATAGCACAGTCCTAACTGATGAGTCCTGGAAGCTGCAGCAGTTGGAAGCTCTGTGTAGGCTCATTTACCCTTGTGATTTTCTGTTCCCAGCGGGATAAATTAGGAGGAGTTGAATCCCTTAGCTGCTACAACTAGACTGTCTGTAGTGTTGAGTTTAAACTGGGAGGTACCACAGTCTACTTACAGCATTTATCAGAAGTGTTTTGAACTGTCCCTGCTTCTTGTATTCTCTGTGTCCCTTTTTTGGCAGTTCAGTGACTTCAGTTTCTAATTTAACCTTCTGAATAGCTTCAGATTAGATAATTTATGCATATTGTGTATGCACCTGCTTAAAGTTCATCCTCTTCAACCGCTCCTTTAGGCCGAGAGCAGCCTCTTCCTCATCCCACCTGAAGCATCTTGAGTCCGAGCTTCCTCCTGTTGAAACTCACCTTTTTTTCAGACCTCTGCTAAAAGCAGGGCTTTTTTGCTGACCCCATGTGAGGCAAGCAATGGAGAAGCTAAGCTGGGTAGCAATTGAAAGGTGAGACCTTCCCTACTACAGGGGCTGTTCCACTTGCTCATTCCGCTTCCTTCTGGACAGTTGCCCAAGGGTCTCCATGTCCGTAGGTGAGAGCAGGGTGTAGCCTCACACTGTGCCTACAGCTGCAGGGCTGTGTGCATCACTTAAAGCAAAACTGTGGCTGAGATGGCACAAAATAATGATTTTCTGCAAGGCACATTTTAACCAACAAAAAGCTTCTCATCTCAGAGGTTCGGTGTCAGAAGGTAACCACTGCTCATGCATTTTATTCCCCACTGAAATAGTGCACATGCAAGTCCAGCCTTCCTGGCCATATCTCACTCTATGTCTTAGTCTAGAATTCTTTGCTCTCATGAGATTGGATACACTTGCCCTGCAGACTGCACTGTATCTCCTCTCCCTGTGGGCAGCCTGGGAGGTTTTTCCAGTTGTTCCTCCATTAGCTCACCCCTTATCCTTCAGGAGCAGCAAGAACTGCCCAGAACAAGGCCTGGAAGTACACACAGAGAGGCACCAATTAATTTGGGGAAACTTGACAAGCTGTGTACAGTTCCCAGATCATTAAGAAAAACAGATGTCTGAGAGGGAAACATCGGGAAGCTGAGAAGGATCCCGGGGAAAACCCTGGCCAGGAATAGAGCTCCATAGAAGCAGCTGGTGTGAGCAGCTCATTAGGAAAGCAGCTACGTGTTATGGTGGCCACCTCTGCTCTTCATCAGAAGAACTGCCATGTCACCCATCAACCCATGGAGGAATTTGGTAGTAATGAGAGTGGGTATCTTGAGGGCAGATCCCAGATCCTGGCTGTACAAGCTGCTAAGGACACGTGGGAAGCAATAATCTCCAGGCCAGCCAGACCGGCATCCTGCTCACAGCTGTTGTCGGCTGTAGATCAGGACATCAGCATCACAGATCATTCCACACAGGGAGTGTCTGTGGATTCCTAAAACAACACAACTTCATCAGTTTACTTTCTCAGTGGATAATTTCTGAGAAATAACGCCTTTTCCCCACATGCCTTTCATATGTATTATCTGCAATTTAGATGTCTGCAGTAGCTCATGTCTGCTTGTATCAACCAAGATTTCAGGCAGCACTTATTGCTAGAGGGCTCCCATCAGATGGGGAGAAGGAGTTAATGACAGGACTATATATGCTGCCTGACATACCAGGAAAGCCAGACATCTTCCTCAACTAAGCTGAAAGCTGTGTAGGTGTTCATCTAATTTAATTTTGGAGAAATGAAAAGTAGTGCTGCTTGAAAGAGAGTGAGGATTTCAATTATTTAGGAAAGTGGTGCATTAGCTCTCAGATGACACTGGAGTCCTGATGCCAAGGTAATCACAGAATTGTTTAGGTTGTAAAAAACCTCTAAGATCATCAAGTCCAACTGCTAACCCAGCTTTGCCAAGGCCACCACTAAACCATGTCCCTAAGTGCCACATCTACATGTGGACTTTTGAACACTTCCAGGGATGGTGCCTCTACCATTCCCCTGGGAACCTGTTCCAGTGCTTGACAACCCTTTCAGTGAAGAATTTTTTCCTAATATCCAATCTAAACCTCTCCTGGGGCAACTTGAGGTCATTTCCTCTTGTCCTGTCAGTTGTTACATGCCCACTGACCTCCTTCATTGTGACCTTCTTTAAGAGACAAGCTGTGGGCTATATTTGACAGGGCATTTCAGAGTAAGGGACCTTGTTTTCAGCGTCCCAATCCAAATTTTCATAACCTCAAATAATAGGAATGCTTAGTGTATCTGCTGCAGGATTCTGGCTCACTGGCAGCACTCACGTTTAAGAGGCACAAAGTATTTCCCCAAAAACACTTAGAGTTATTGTGAACTTTAGGAGCTCTGGAGCTTTAGAAAATATTTCAGATGTGTTACTAGTGTTCATTTGGAGCAAGGAAAGAGCTCTGCAACATCAACATTGTTCTTGTAAGGCCAAATGCTCTCATTATAATGAGAAAAAAAAGTTGTTGTTTTTTTTTTTAAACTGTTTGTTCCAGATAAATACATCTCTTATTTTTAAAACAGACATATTAACTCAAAGGAAATATCAGGACATTGAGTTTCCAGTGCTTCATAAAGGGAGGAGGCATATAAATCTAGCCTTCTAGAGTGGTCTAACTTAGTAATTGCAGAGATCTTTGTTAAACTAGTCATTTTTGTTACTCAGTGCTTGAGGTTACCGATGGCTGAGCTCTAGTTTGCAGTGGACAGGGTAACTCTGAGCAGCAGTTGAATAGTTTGAAATACATTTCCACCTGCAGTAGCCACACAGTGAACTATCAGCTTTTGAATCTTTCTGCATTTTTTATTCCTCGTATTTATTTTTATCATCTTAAATACCTCATCCTCCTCTAAAAAATCGTGTCTTACCCTCCCTGCAGCAAAGTCCTGAATGGAGACATTAGTGTGCCCCAAAGGCTCAGGAGGGACAACCCCGTGTGGTATGTCTGGGCTAAAAACCCAGGATGGGTGAGTTTCTGAAGTTGTGCTGTTCCAGGTGACAGGAAAACCCCCCTTGCAAGGAGCCTCTGCAGAGAAGAGGCTCTGCCGTGCTACTTGTGTGGGCACAGCCCCTCTGCCTGCCTTTGTTTTTCCACTTGCATGGCTGGGTATGACCGAATCCAGCCAGATATCAACTTTATCCACAATCCTTTTCCTGCTGCCTGAAATTATTTCCATGGTGGCTGCCTGGCCTGCCTGCAAGCAGCTGTGCTGGGCTTGTAATGAGGCAATTACAGACGCATGGCCCTTTTACAGGAAAGGCGGGGGCTGTTCCTCCTTGGACTCATTGGACTCCTGAATGAGGCTTATGTGTTTTCCCTGCTGTTTTGGACACCCCAGTCGCCTTGTCTGTAGGGAATTTGCCTGGCTGGCAATGTAGATTTTTGCCTCTCCACCTAGCTCTCCTATTTTTTCCTCTTCACTGTCTGCAGGCACATGTTGTCATGCATCTTAAAAACCCAGTAATCCCGATGATCATGATCTCCATTTGCTGTATGTCACACAGCTTCTCCCCACTGTAGCCTCAGGCCTCACTGGTACTTAACAGCCTTTCAGCTTCCTACCACTCATTCCAGCCTCCTGCCTTCTTACTGCAACAGGATTCACCTTGCCCTTTCTTGAGTACCTTTTTAGTCTTTCCTCTTGGATGTTCCGGCACTAAATCTCATTTCAGTTGTTCTGTTGTTGCTACTGCTTTCAAAACCTTTGAGCTTCTCCTTCCTCTTTTGCTGTTGACTTAGTGGCCTAGGGAAGCCCTAGTATGACTTCTCTTGCTGAGCCCATGCCAGTCACTGCACACTGGTGATTGCTGGGGTAGAGCTGTGCAGCTGCAGGCAGGAGGGGTGAGCTGGGCAAAGAGGGGCTGAGATGGGAAATCTGTTGTCTCACTCGCAGAGTTTCTTCGAGACACCCTTATAATCCTGCTGGATATTATCAAATCCTTAAAAATCTTTAGAAATCAGACAGAAATCCCTTCAGAAGGGCAGTTTGCTAGGACAGAATCTGTCCTTCATGGGTTCTGGACCCCATTAGGACTTGCTTAGGAAGTTTTGTGACAAGAGGTCATCTCAGTTATTGTGCCCAAAGGATCCTGTACAAACTCCATAAGGCCACTTCCCACAGACACAGAGATGAAATGCAGACACCTGATCTGGGTGCTGCTCATGCAGAGCTGTGATGGGGCTGATGATGCCTTTGGTGTGAGCACAGCACCCAGTGCCTACATCCAGTTGGATGCCACCATGAGCAGTTGTGCAGCACTGTGACTGTGGGGCTCAGATCCCTCACTACAGGTTTCCTTGGGCTGCTCTGCATCACAGTGTAGCTGTTGTTAGGAATGTGTTGTTGAGACACAGTCTGCCGTGAAGGTCCAAGTGTCAGGATTTAGCTTGTGAAGCCCTGGACTAAAATTCTCTCCTGGATTTTGAGTAGCTGAGGGCAATTTTTGTGTCCTACTAATGAAGAATGGAAAGACTGCAATCCACATCTTCAGCCTGGAAAAAAACCTTGCAACCACTGTAGGTTCCTCCTACTTCACCAGGCACCTGCCTGCTCACATTAAAGTTTAACCGGTGCCTGGGCTGCTGCTTCTGCACAAGCCTGGATTTGCCCTGCCTGACCTGTCCATATGTCCCTGTTACATTCCCCCTGTCTCACATCCTCATCTCTCCCCACCACTCCTCTCCCCATGAGAACACTCTGAGTGTGGTGAACACAAGCAAACAGGACTGGGCATCTCACAAAAAGCGATTCTCTCAGAAAATGAAACGGTGCTACCCATGTCTTGCTGGAGGTTTATACAATCACCTCAGTCATGGATTGCCAAACCACTATGCATACACACCAAATGATTGATTTACACTTTAAATGAACTCCTTCCCTGAGCAGCATGTTGTGGCTGGACAGTCAGAAGCCCTGCCCAGGGCACAGCAGAGCCAAGAGCTGCCCGTGTCTCTGTCGGGTACAAGCTGAGGTTACACACACGCTGCCCCTGCACGGGCACCGTGCCCGGCTGGGACCAGGTGCTGCAGTTCACTGCCTCTTTTGGTAATGATGGTCCTTGATCAAACCTCTCTTGGCAGCCCTTGCCAGGTGCAATAGGACACTCGCTCAGTGGCCTGGGCTCCGTTCTGTACTCACAGTGTGCGGGCTTCAAACTCTTTGGTCTGCCTGGTTTTTAATCCAGGGCTTAGGGCAAGGCTAGGTCAAGCACTTGCCAGCCTACCTGTTGTAGCTATGCCAACACTTAGCAAAGAATTCAAGGTTTCCTGAATTCTTCCAAGGCAGAGGGGACCTCACGCACCTGCCTGGTGGTCTGAGTGCTCTCCTGACAGATAAAACCCTGGCTTCCCTCAGGACCTGTGGGGCTTGCAGCAGTGGCTGATATGCATTAGAAAGCACAAGCCCATACATTGCCCTCTCAGCAGATGCTCCTAACAGTGAAGGTCTGGGGTAATGTTGCTGAAATGACTCAGCCCATGCAGTGTTGGGAACATGTGGCACCAGGCAATTGCCAAATACTGTCGTTACTAAAAGGTTGACTCAAGATCTCACCTGTGCCTTTCACAGTGATATTATTTTTGCTGCTTTTGCTAATCTCACCAGGTAGAGCTTGGCAAGCAGACACCAGGCACTCCTTAGAGCTTCATACCATGGCACAAAGGAAAGAACAACTTGCTACAAATCCAGCCTCAAAAATTTTCAACACCAGCCAAAGATAAATGAGAGGTGGCTGGCATATCCTTGCTATACAAGGGCCTTTCAATCCCTAACATGTTAGGACATGTTGCTAATAAACTCCACAGGGGCAAGCAGGAGGCCGCTTTCTCCACTTTGGGCCCAGGAGGCTGTGAGGACAGCAGCAGCAGCCCCACATCATCAAGCTAAAATGAGACTTCATGTAGTTACTCTGCTGAGAAGAGATGCCTTTTGGAAGGTGTGGAGAAAGCTGGCACGGGTACCGACCACCCATCGTGAAAAACGACACCATGTAACAGCACCATCACACACACCCACTTTACAAGCAGGAAAGCATCAGCAGCAAAGGGAGGGACTTCTCATAGGGGAGCTTAAAATAATGATTATCTCATTTTATTTTCATTGCAGTCACTCTCTGAAACAGCAGGTAGATAGTTTATTCACCACTTCTGATTTCCTGATGTCTGCAGGTGTTTCCTATAGTTCTGTTGTGAAGGACACAGCTCCTCACCGTCGTGTCTGGCACTGGCTGCTCTGCTCTGCCCATCTCCTCCTGCCTGGCACTGCCTGGCTCTGCTGACAGAGGCACCACGCCACCTAACTCCAGCCACCACTCAGTGGCCACACTGGCCCAACACAATTTGGGTGTTTTCTCACTCACAGTAACCATTTGCCTCCATGTTCAGGTGCCATGGACAGTCCTGAGGTTACTTGGAGGGAAGTACCAAAGAAGGACTCTGAGCAGGGATCTGAGCCAAACAGCAATGCTTTCTTGAGAAACACTGATTCCAACCACTGTGCTAACTGTCTAGGCTGTATTCCACATAGGCATGAGTACCTCAGACCACTGAAAGATGGAAAACCATCAGGAGTCCCCCCTCTACTTTTAGCAGGCAAGGTGGGGAGTACACGAACCATAGTTCAATACAGTGCTCCTTCCTTTGAAAAACATTTGTCCCTTTGCTAGTTCTGGATACTTATCTCCCACCTCCACCCAATTCCCAAATCTTGCTTTGGTGAACCTTTAAATTTTGGCAGATCCGAGTCTCTGTAGTTTTGAAGTTACTGCACTGCATTTGGGAGCTGCTTCCAGTCTTCTGGATGGAAGCTACTGAGCTAGAATATCCTCACATTACCCTTTGGGCAGTGCTTGACCCTGAGTGCCAAGATGGCAGCAGTTCACAAGGGAACTCTCAGGATGAGAAAATCAAGACCAGATCCATTGCAAATCTTGAGAAAAATGTTGCCCTAAGGCAAACTCTTTCCAAACACAGGGAAATGTTACATATTTTTACATATTTTATGTAAAGTGGGCTTTTTCTGCCCTTTCTCCTCAAAACAAATAAACATACAACCCTCCTTTGTAGTCTGCATTCCTCATACTATTCTGACCTGTGTTATAGTCAGAGCTCCTTCCTCTTTATCACCCTCGTTAAGGCTGTGCAATAGCCTTGCAGTTGAGGTCAGGCACACACTCACCCTGTGTTCATTCATCTCTGGAGGGATAGGTGTTGACATGGGTGCCACTCTGGGGAGGGATGTCGTACTTCTGAGAGTTGTTCCCGTAGCAAACTTATTTGCAGACTCCCAGAGATGGACTGGAGTGATTTACACTCGGGCAAGAAGCTTGGCGTCCACTGGGAGTGTTTCAAAGAGGAAGAGTTTTAGAAGAGACTTGACATCTGTATTCCTGGGATGTGAATTTCAGGAGTTCTAGTCAAACCTCTGTAAAGGCTGCTGTGGTTTTCATTAAGACTAGAACTGAAGAAAGCTGCCCCAGATCACTGGGCTCTAACAACACTGACTCCCTTCAAGGTAGCACGTGTAACCAGGAGTCTTTACCTCCTCCTGCCTGTCTCCAAAACTTCCATGTCCAGTGGTTTTTTACTTTTTTTGACATTTCTCAATTAATGAGCATTCCCATGTCTGAAGGAAACCAGAATCTACAGCTGTGTAGAGATATGCGCAAAGAGATGTGAGCCAGAGGAGTCTCAAGGCCTTCTTTGGGGCTCAGGAGCTCAAACTGATCACAAACCTAAACTGAGGTCCCATTGTCTTCGCAGAGTATTCAGAAATCTGGAGCCCAAACTCCAGCACTCACAATTCCCACGGGCTGCAAACTGCCTTTCCCTGAAGTTGTAAGTTTGAAGATTGAATCAGTGGCATGTGACATCAACCAGATGTGGAGGCCTTCTCCGCACTGGCTGAGGTTTGACAATGTAAAAAAAGCTTTATCTTGGAAGTGCAATGTTTCTGCACAGTTGTGCGCCCTCTCATGTGAGACATTAACTCCTTTTGTTGCAAGTCAAACTAGAAACCTGTTTGCACTACCTTTAAAATGCCAGTCTTGACAAACAACAGCCAGGGATTTTGCAGAGCGTGCTGGGGTCATCACTGTACACCTCCACAAACCCTTACACTCTTTCATAACCAGATTGTATGTCCCGATAACAGCCCCAGAATCCTCTTTGGATCTTTCAAGTGGAAATCTCACTCTCTTTTCTCAGCCTTTCTATTATGTTTCACTCTTGCATCCTGGCAGAGAGGGACCCATGGCTGTTTGAGGCCAGTTGTTCCTCTTTGCCCAGCCATGGCATAGCAGCTTGGAGGAACAGGATGAGAACTCTGTGCATGCTGACACTCGTAAAGCTCACAGACTTCTCATCTTGGATGTGAAATGGAGGTGTTTATCTTCTGGTAGAGGTTGATCAAAGAAAACACAACAGAAAGACGGAAGTAGAAAAATATTATTTCTTTTCTAGCATTTAGGATACACTTGAAAGATCTCCAAGGTATCCTGGTCCTCTCCTGGAAAGTAACTGTGGTACAGCTCTGACAAATGAAGTTCTCAGAGGTAGCCTGGCCCCACCAGAGGAAGGTGCAGAGGTGGCTCACACAGTAGCTTTTGCTCTAGTGGAGCACAGCACAGTAACTATCACTCCTGTTCTACAGCACATGGTAGGAATTGCAGGTAGGAGACTTGGCCTTGCTTCCCAGGGTGCTACAGGCTACGCTGGCACAGTGATGGACAGGACTGGCTATGAGACATCACAGAGCCACAGCTGCAGCCACTTCTAACTGGGGCTTCTGCCAATAATTAAAATTTACTACAATGAGACAAGGAGCAGCTTCCTTGCCGGATAAGATGCCGAGCGAATAAATAAATCACATAAATCCCTCCTGAAACAGAGAGCTGGAAGGTGTCCAGTGAGAATGATGTGTGAAGAAGAGTAAAGAGAGGGATGGGAAGAAGGATGCTTCTCTGGGATGAAGAGGGGTCAGTGTAGCAAGAGGAGTTTTGTTTATTCAGGACTTGCATCTTGGGATGTGTTGCTTCTTGAGCCAGAGGCCCAGCGTGGTGCTGAGCTCCAGTTGGAATAAGCATCGTGAGATTTCCTTCTAGGGATGTAAAAATGGCCCAAGGCCATTGTGAGCCCACCCACTTCCTGGGCAATATGTCCTCAGCCTGCACTGATGCTTTTGTGGATCACAGGGAGAACAGGCAGGCTCAGATTGTGGGTAGCAGCATCTCCTGATTTTTGCTGTCCGGCTCCTCACGTGGTGATTTGGGTATTTTTCCACCCTCTTGCCTTTCAGTTTGCTCTTTTGGGGGAGTCTGTGTTTTAAACCTACCCTGCTAATTTGCCTCTCCCTTCTCAGCCCAAACAATGTTCCCCTTTCAGTATGATCCTGATGCCACTGATGTACTCACATGGATACAGATAAACAAATTCTGTTGGCAGGAGGGTGCAAACTAGGATTCATCTAAATGTCTGATACAAAGAGATGGCTTTGAATGAAATTACGAACTACATATTAGAGAGATTTTTCCATTGGTAACTTAGGTCCAATATTAATTTAAAACTATTCTTGAGCTTTTTTTGTTCACATAAAGAGGAGTTCCTTATGAGCTGCCCCACCTAATCTTATCTGCGCTTAAAAAATGTGAGAGCCAAAATAACTGAGATGCATTCATGGTGCGTTCTCCAGAGTATAAGTTCATGTCCTCTGCAGATAGACAGGAAGTGTACCTTAGATCATGCACTGTGTGAATATTCAGTGTCCTTTTGCCTCCAGATTTCCTCTGCAGTTGAACAAAAGATGGTTCTGGGAGAAGGGATTAGCTCTTGCCAATGGAAATGGTCACTCCAAATAGGAGGGGGAGCTGGTGCTGCCATCACTTCTCCACTGCTTGGTCTGTGAGTGTGCAGGACATCCCCAGTTCATCAAACCCCACCTCTGCAGGGGGGTCTTTTCAGGAGAGAGGCAGCACCTCACCACAGGAGTAGGAGACATTTAGCCCTGGGGAGTCCTATTCCCTATTAATGCTACAGCTTAATACACCGTTCCCAAAATACTGCTTTCTGTCTGAGAAACAGGTATTTGAGAGTTTGAGAATGGCTCTTTTCAGCCAAGCCCATTGCAAATGAGTTCAGGTAGGCAGAACAGCAGGCACCTCTATCTGATTAAGCCTGTATTGCTCCCTGAAAGCTGAGAGAGCTACCCCAGTGTACTTGGTATAAGCTTTCCCATGTAGACAAGGCCTGTGACTGTCTGGCTCCTTAAATCCTGCAGCTACCTTGCTGAAAAATGAGAAGGGTAGGTGTCCTGCCGTGGCAGGCTTTGTGCAGAAAGCATGCCCTCCTCCTTCAGAGAGCTGAGCCAGGCAGGGAAGAGGAGGTCTGCAACAGGCTCCTTCCCCTCCTGAAATCCAGTGCCTTGGTCAGAGGTGATGCTTTAATTTCAAAGGAAACCACAGCACTGCTTCCCAGTGCTTCTTGCAGGCCTCCAGTCAGACTGTGATGATGGTTTATTTTGATTTTCCTCCCCTCAGATGCATCCCCATCCCTTCCTTGGCTGAGCAGGTCCTGCAGGCATAGAGCTTTTCCCCTGCCATGCAGGAAGGAGAACCTGCTCACCAGCCACACATGTGGCTGCTGCAGTTTGAAGTGGGGTTTCTGAAGAGATCACTGATACAGTATTTGTGGGGGTTTTGTGGGTGCTGAATGGAAACTTCTGCTGGTTCACTGGGCTGCTGGTAACGTGCTCCCTGCGGTGGCTCGCAGGTGCTCCAGGGGTTCACAGCCTGCACTCGCTGCATCTGAGCTGGGTGGCAACAGCTTGCAGGGCAAAACACCAGTGCCGCAGACCAACACAGCCTTTACCATGCAAGCATGCAAAAAATAGGATTTTACTTCCTTACTAGCCCTCTGAACAGAAGGACACATAAGGATGTAATTTCCTTATGCGAAAGGATAAGGCTCTGGCTGGCGTGGTTAAAGAGGGGCAGGCTGCCCCTTGCCACCCCACCATCCCCTCCCGCTACAGCACTGCAGAGCTGTGCTGTGAACTCCATTGCTGGAATGATCTGGGTTAAAAATAACCTTGTAAAGAGTTAAGGGATGTATTTTTAGCCCAGATCGTTTCAGTGATCCAGTTTACAGCCCCACCAACTCACACTGGTGCAAGGGAGGAGGGGAAGGGGGAAAGGAAAGGTCAGGGGAGAATGAGCAGCTGGAAACACACACTTTCTTTCTGCTGAAACCAAGACCTTATGAAACTGCACCCCAAAAGCACTGGCCACCTCTTGTTTTCTTCCATCAATCTGACAACTGCCTTCTCGTGGTGCAGTGTTGAGAGCTGGGTGCTGAATATCACTATTTCTGGACCCTGCTTCTGTAATCAAGACATTAGCCCTGAGCCTCGAGTGCCTTTTTGTATCTGCCTCTGAGACATTATATTTGTCATTCCTTTTGCACTATTTGCTTTTGCTGAGTTGGATTGTGTGTGCAGCAGTGAAAAGCCCCTGTGAGAGTCACAGTGGAGCTTTACAGACCTTGTGGGAGCACAGGGTGCAGGAAGGCGGCTGGCATGATGGACAGGCTGCAGGGAATCATTCCTGCAAAGCTCTTTGGAAACAAAGGAGGGATGTGGAGGTCAGGGATTGGCCTCAAAACCATGTCTAGATGCAGCTGCACGGGAATGGGGGTGGCGATTGCATAGGACCCATAACCATCACTGGTTTCATAGCCACTGAATACTCCAGCCTGGCAAGGTGCTGTGGAGCTCTTGCATCTCAGAGAAAAGGTGCTCCATTTGGCCAAACTATCCCACCCACAAAAGCAGCCAAATCAGAGGATTCATACGAGAGGGAAGGAGAGTAGGGAAACACAGAGCTCTGCTGTTATTCAGCTGGTATTTAAGTGCTGCTTAAGGCAAAACACTCCACTGTATGACAGCTAGAAGAAGGTTGCTCTTTTCATCAGTCAAACCAGGTATACAAATCCTTCAGTATCTGCTTCTGACTCCTTCTGGTACCCTTTCAGACTCACATTTCCAGTATCATGGGCAGTGACAAAACTGGTGGGATACCAATCCCATGGGATGGCGTCATGACAGCCTTCAATTGCAGTGGGGTGGATCATGACCAAAACTGCTAGCTGAGGGCTGTTGGACCCCGTTGTGCACCAGTCTTAGCAGAGCTTTCAAATTCACACCAGAAGCCACCTCCAGCTTTTCCAGTTTTCCACAGGAGTGGAAATTCTCTGTGATTTTGATTTCATGAGAAACTCATTGCCTGTAGTGACACTCAAATCCATCACCTTTAAGAAAAGCTCTTTGTGAGTACCCAAACAGTATGCACAGGTCTCTTGTGTGGGCCTCTAACATGCACCTTTCTCTCACCTGGTGCCCACAGTGGGGCCATGGGCTGTAGCAGGAGAATTGGCAAATGTCACCGAGCCAGGTAATGACACTGCTATAGTGAGGGGTCCCCTCTGTGAGATGTTACTATTCCCACATCAGGCAGCCTTACCAGTCATCTTTTGGCACATCAAATCACCGGTGAAGCTGGGATTGTGTGAGCCAGCGCTGACTGTGCCGCAGCTTCAAGGAATCTCTGCTCAGAGATCGTCTCAGTTGCCTTGAAAAGATACGGCAGGGATGGCGTGGGACATTTCTAGCGGTGTTTCCACCAGGCAGCCTGTGAGAGGAGCAGGGATCTGTGCTAAATACAGTGGCCCCCTTCAGGCAAGCTGCAGAATCAGGGATTGGCGGGCAGCTTTGCTCTCACCACAGAGGCAAAGACTCCGAGGCACAAGGAAGGAGAGATTTGGTGGGAGGCTTGAATTGGCACATTTATACCTAAACCACAAAGGCAGAGCTTTCTTCTCTAGTGCTGCTAAAAAGGACTAGACTCAGTTTTAAAAGCAAATGAAGAAACACTGTGTTGAAAACTATTTTCACATTTACTCAATTCTATAAACTTATTTGGAAGAGGAAAGTGAAAGAAACCCTTTACAGAGAACTTGGTAGTTGCACTTCCTCTATTGCAGACAGTGCCATGCTTACACTGATGGTATAATTCAATTCCTCTTTATGGCTCTGTCTGACATTTTTCAGAACATACAGTAAAAGACCTCAGAGCAGCAGTTACCAAATTACTGATGGGCGAAGCCTTTAAGATTAGCTCACTGCTTTTAGCCCATGCAGACTGATTGTTGTTCTGTTCTGAAAAGGAAAAGAATCAGCAGTTGGCTGCAAAAAGTGTTTTTGAAAAAAAAAAAAAAAAAGAGCGTCATTCAGAAAAGCATTGGGTTATACCACCAAAATGTGAAATGTGACCAGGAATGGGAGAGCAAGGGGGAGGAGGGAGCCAGCACTGAGCTCCTGGGTGAGAGAAGCAGATGCTTGTCTTGGTTGTGGAAGAGGCTGAGGGCTGGTACAGGCTCTGGGGTGAGAGTGGTAAAGTGAGGCTTCCCGCCTTGCCCACAGTGGTGGGAAGGAGGAGAGGAAGACTGACAGTCCAGCTCCTGGAAGTCAGGGGAATGGTGTTCTCTTTGCAGTGCAAGGAGTGGAACTTTTTGCACCCAAGTGCCCCGGTTCAGCACTTTCCCCTGACTAGAAGATACAGAGCCTGGCACACCATCTGGAGGGGGGGGGAAATGCTGAAAAAGCTGGATACAGGACACCAGTGTAATCGCCAGAAAGGATCTGAGAAAGGACTTTTCCTGTTGCAAAGCGTGATCAGAGAGTCTGCAGCTGGCAATTTCGGGAGGACACAGCCCGTGGGCTACTGGTGCTAATCTTAGAATGGCATGTTCGCTGCTTCCTGCGCCCTGCCCGGCCAGAGCCGCCTCGCAAGCAGTGCCTGCCACCAGCAAAACAAGAAACACGTGGAACCCTTCTAGCCTCACAGCTCTGATCAAAGAAAGAGAGCTGTGTTTTCGGACTGTAAATTCAAAAAAAAAAAAAAAGAAAGAAAAATCACAATCACCCCAAAAACAAGAGGTCAAACGGGCCAAGGCCAAGAGGAAGTACAGTAAGACAAAGGGCTATGAGAGAAGCTTTTGGAGAAAAAGGGCCTGTGAGGGAGGCGACCCTTCCACCACAAACACTGAACATCTGCAGCTCCTCAGTTTCAGCAGAGTCCTCACTTCAGGTGTCTGTTCTGCCATTCCCACGTATCCTGGGAGCTGGTATGCTGAGAGCCAAGCTTCCCAGTCCATCTTGCCTTTTCCATGTTCATTTTTTGCTCCCTCCCCTTTCCAGCCTGCCCTCCCTTCAGAGCAGGGAAGAAGACTGCAGCTGGGAACTGCTCTCCCTCCCTGCTTAGCCAGCCATCATTTTTCATGTGCAGCAGGTTGCTGATCTGCCTCCCTCACTGCTTTTTTCATTCCCCTTATCTGCCACTTTCCCTGCCTGTAGTTACTCTAATGGAAGTTGAAAAGATGAGGGGAAGGTGCATGAAGGTCACTGAGAGGAGGCAGCTTGATATGGCTTTCCTAAATGCAGGAAAGCTAGTCCAAAGCTTAACAGTGAAGATATAGTCAGGATCCTGGAAACAGGGAATGGCAGACACCTACAGGGGCTTGTGGGCCTGGGGAAAAGAAGATAGCATTTATTGGGAGCATTTATTTACAGCTCTCTGAGAAAGGGAAAGGCCCTTTTCCACGATGCAAACAGGCCTCAGCCACACTGGTCTGTACCAGGCATTTCAGATTAGAGACTGCTCCAAGCTGCGGATTATGAGATGATCCTTGACATAAGCACCTCGATTTGCTTTTAGTCTAGAAACTAGGAGTCTAAAGAAACCCCTTCCATAACATGATATCAAGTTTCCGTAGCCATTTCTTCAGTCCCTGTGGCACGGTTACCCAGAGGGAATGGTCCACACATAGGCCAGGTTAGGTTTCGAGGGCCTTTCACCTCCCGCAGTGCTGAAGGAGCGACCGTGTTCATGAAGCAGCTGGTCCCTCCCAGGCAGAGCGGCGTCAAGGGAAGAGCTCTGCTGGAGTCTTTGGAGAACCAGAAATATATTCCTCTAGCAATGGCCTTTCTGGCTGAGCATTGAGGCAGTGGGGTGAGAGGTGTGGTGCTGGTCATGCGCCGCACTGATGGTGGTGGTACAGGGAGCGGAGGTATGAGGTTTCCTACAGATGGTTCATAAGCCTGGTTTCTTGTTCTGAGGTCTCCACCTCTAACAAAACAAGGATTGTTGGTTACTTATTCTCAGTTCCTCTGGTTTGGTTTTCCCTGGCATCAGATACCAGAGATGAAGAACAAAGGTTTCCTTTCATCAACTTTGATTTCAAGGCTTTCTACTCACGTTGCTCAATACACGCATAGCAAAGAAAACAAGGTAAATGTGGGATGACACCGGGGCAGTGTGTTGTGGGAAGAGCTGCATCATCCACACTCCAACACAAGCCTCCTGCTTCTCAGCCTGTTGTCGACCCAGGGGAGGGGAAGCTTGTCTCAGCCGTGGCATTTCCTCCCTCCCCCCCACCCGCCTGATTATTTCACTGCCAAAAAAGCAGAACAGCACAGGGACACATCCCCAAGCAGATGTTGGCTTGCTGCAAGGACTGGGAATGGCTTCTCATAGCAGAAGTGCTGGAAAAGGAAGGATGGTGACCAGGGCAGTGACAAAGGTATGGGAGAGCTGAGGAGGTGCATGGGAATGTACTTTATTGCCCTGCTCCATCTGCTCACTGCAAGGATAAGATGGGGAACAGGCACTTGGCTTGAAATGCCTGGTTTTCTTCCATTGGAAAGTACTGAGTGTAGGTTCTTCAGCAAGAGCTGAAAGGCTCTGCATGAATATCTGATTTTCTGGAATATTTGAAAATGCTGCTAGATCCTGTCATCCCAAACCTCTTGCTCACAGGCGGGATGATTGATGCCAGATGTGAGGAACTCTGCTTCAAGTCTGTGCTTACTCTTGAACTTTATAACACATACACAGGCTTGCCTTTCCCAGACTTTGCTCATAACGTGTTGTTCCTGGTTTGTCAGAACAGGCCAGCAGAGACCAACTCAGAGGTGGACAAGTCGGCATCACCCTCAGTGGCTCAGCTAGCAGGGAAATTCAAGGAGCAAGCAGCCAATATCACTGGAAAAGAGGTAAGGAACTCTGCAGCCACCAGTAGGAAATCACGTGGGAAATCAGGCCCTCACCTCTGCCTGTTGGAGGATCAGTGACCTGAGCATGAACCCACCTTGATTCTGGATCTTCGCACAGGATTCCTCTCCTCATGCAACGCAAGCTGTGGCAGTATCTTCCATGCTTTGCCGATTTGTGGATGAGTGTTTTGGTAGAGCTGCACCTCAGGACACCCAGGCACTGTAACTGAGATGCTGTAAAGCTTGGTAGGGTGCACATATTTAGCCAACAAGAGCAGACAGCAATGCATGCACTATTTGGGCTTGCTTTTGTGGGCAGACAGCAGCAGTGAATAACAAATTAGCTGTTATTGAGCCACAGGAAAATAAAGCAAACAACAGATTATGCAGTGTAGGAAGCCAGTGGCAGGTCATCAGCACCTCATTTGCAAAAGGAGAAGGTTTCCTCCAGTTATTCCTTCTGTACTGGTCTGAGAGAAAGCTGCCTCTTTACTCACCTTGATTGCCTCTTCCCAATGGCATTTCAGACTCTGTGCCTATCTCTGTCGTGCTGAAACTTTGATTTACTGAAAGCCCACTATGCCAAGCATTACCTCACAAGCTGTCTTTCACCAGCTAAGCAAAACACTAGAACACCTTTCTTAGGAAGAAAAGAGAGACATGGTGTTTATGAAAGGAGGTTGACATTTTAGGAGAGCCCCCTGTATCATTATGACTCTTTTTTAGAAGCATAAATGTTTACTGGTGTCTCTCTTCTCTTTCAAAACTGAACTGCTCCCTTCTGCTGCTCAGCTGATTTCAGAATGTCCCAGGCTGGGCCTAAGGGGACCCTCTCTGTCACTCCTCCTGCCTTTGGCTGGATGTAGTGGTGACCTGTGTCCTGCAGGGCTGGCATACCATCATACATCAGAGGTTAGCACTCCCACAGCCAGGCCCCAGGACGGGAGTAGCCAATCTCTTCCCAAGCACTATTTTTTCCCCCTCTAGTCACCAGTGCACCACTGCATCCATCCCGTTACAGTAATTTCCTCTTTTTTTAAGGTATGGGATTCAATTGCAATAAGTCCCTCACCCTACAGAAGGCAGAAAGTTCCCAGACCTCTCTTGTGTTATCTGCAGACCTCTGCTGCTGCCAAGCCAAGGCAGTGTGGAGGGGGCCTCACTATGGGGGGAAACTCATTTTCTCCAGAGACAGAGGAGGACAAAGTTTCCTGTCTTTTCTCTCCAAGCCATCTGTCACTTCCCCACTGGCTCTCTCAAGCTGGATTCAGATTAATGGCTCAGTGGATGGTCTTTAACCCTTGCCTGACCCATGCCAGCAGAGAGGATCCCATCAACCAGGGAACCTCTGACACATCCACTGTGGCACAGCGCAGCATTTCATGGTTGCAGAATGATGGGGTTTCAGTAAGACATATTATTGCTTCCTAGCATAAAGCTTCCTTCCTATAAGGATAAGGGCAGGGCTGCCCTTGGCTGTTTAGAGATGCAGCATTGCCATGGCTGGATGCAGCACCAACCAGAAGTTAAGTGACACCAAGTCTACAGGTCCTCCATGACAGCCAGCTCTACAGAGGGCAAAGACACCCTGATCCAATTTTTCACATTGCCAGCCTGTGAGAAGGCAACAGAATTATCCAAATACTTTATTGTGGATACTATCCAAGATCCACAATATTATCCAATTATTTTGCCTGTTAACACATAAAAAAGTGTGTTAACAGCTTGGCAGGAGACTACAAACCTGGCATAAAAATAGAGACAGCTTGGCTTCAAGACCAGAGCAATAGTGATGTGCTATGCATCTCTTCCTTCCTAGGGAGCTCTCTTGTACGTCTCAGAGCCTGAAGACATTCAGAAGGAACCAGTGTCTCTGCCACTAAGTTGCCTTGTTCTTTCTCCCCTGGAGAATCTGTTTCTTAGTCAAATTAAAGGTTACACCTGAGGACTTATCTCTGTGAACCGCTTTTCTTCATTCAAGAGAAACAAATGGAATTGAAATTCCAAAAAAGTCAGAATTCCCCTTTTTGATCTTAAAACATATTAGATGCAAAACAGGAAATCATGAACCAGGTAGGCAGCTGAGAATTAAAAGGAAATCCTAGTATATGACAGGAAAGAGAACAGTTACAACCTATTCCAGTGTGAGGGGGTCTCCAGCAGGATGCTTTGAAGACGAAGTTTCTGGGAAGGTTTCTCCACCCTCCAAGGCTTGGAAGAGTGCCCTTTGCACAAAGCCTGAAGTGTTGTGGCTCATACCATGGAAAAAGATACAGACTACTTTTCCAACACTAGGATTGGGCTCAAGATGCTGCAGGATTGGGCTCTAGGTCCTACAAACACAGCTGGCATGCTGGCCACATGCCCATGTGCCAGTACCTGGTGCTGCCTTTGGATGACTCCTTTAGGCAAGCTGAGCCCTGCCACCCAAGCAGGTCACTGACACAGCATGCCCTTTGGTGCTTGAGTTTCACTCCCTTTTTAAGAAACCTGATTTCCCTGCTGCTGAGTTGGTTGTTTTCTTCTCTTAGGTGCCACCACATAAGCCAACTCGGAGGAAACCACCATGCTCCCTTCCATTGTATTCCCACAAAACTGAGACAAGTGACAATGATGAGCAAGTGAGTATCAATTTAACAGGGGGCAAGACCTTTCCTCTCTGCAACCTGCTCTCTCCTGAGACATGGGTTTGGAGGTAGCAGAGAGGTCAGGCTGTGCAGCAAAAGACATCAATCATGCAGAATCCAACCTCCCCCTGCTCACACACGTACTGACTCAGTCAGCTCCATGCTGTTTCCTGTAGCATGGATGCACATCCCATTTCCACTGCTTTCATTTTTACCCTTAGCACACTGATGGATCCATCCAGTTACCACTGGAATTTGTGAGATTTGAACAGTTCCTAGCAGAGGGAGCATCCATGGCGTGTGTTACCTTCAGATGAACTCTAGAGGTTTGGGTATAATGGTGCAATAGTTCTGCTTGTGAGATTTTTCCATCTTCAGAAAAAGGGAATAAATAATCCAGAGTGAAGAGGGGGTTTGTCAGCAATACCCACAGAATATTGTCTTTAGGTGTCCTCCACACAGCACCCTGGAATGAGCAGGTCCCACTGAGCTGGCTGCTCCTCACTACATTTTGTGCTCAGGCCCTTTCTGGTCACTTCTGTCCTTTGCATTTTAAGGTATGAGGTCTACCCACCAAATTTCACATTGTCACCTGCCCTTAGCAAGGGAGTAGTTCTTTGTCCTCATATGTCAGCCACATGCCAAAGGAGCAGCAAGCTTTAAAATCTTAGATTCCTTCCTTTTCCTTTGGATCTGAAAAAAGCAATGTCCCCCTTCTCAAAGCAATGCTTTCCCTTTCTCAAACTGTTTTCAGCCTTCCAGAGCTCTGCCTTTCCTGCCTATACTAATTGGATATCCTTTAACTCTGTTAGCCAAGTGGTGGCAGAAAGTCTTTCCCCTCACAGAAAGCTCACAATGTTTGCCAACATTAAGGCTTTGAGAGGTAGAATTTTAATCTGTCTGGTCCTGAAATAATACCAGGGGAAACTATGCCATAGGCTACATACCTTAGTGAAGGCAGTGTAGAAGCAGAGCCATTACACATCACCTAGCTCAGATGCTTCAAACAGCAGACAATCTCCTCCTCTCCCAGAAAAAGGGTACATGTACCTAGTCCTAGGATGGCTAGCACTTTCTGCTTATCTCTTCCAAGTTTTCTGCCTTTATTAGATTTCCTCTTTTCCACCTATTTTACTGTGAAGTGTTTGTGTTTCATTTTGTTTTGCAGAAGCAGTCTCCAAATGCTTGTCCCCTTCCCAAGGTCAAGGTGAAAAGCTCCCCCATGATTGAAAAGCTGCAGGTAGGTCCTAGAATAACCCACATGGCTTCCTCAGCAAATTAAATCTGACTGGCATTTGTCACAGCTACTTCCCTTGCAGAACAGTCACAGGGGAAGGGGATCCAGGAGCCAA
Organism: Neopelma chrysocephalum; assembly: GCF_003984885.1. Taxonomy (NCBI): domain Eukaryota; kingdom Metazoa; phylum Chordata; class Aves; order Passeriformes; family Pipridae; genus Neopelma; species Neopelma chrysocephalum. Next base: position 1,282,553 of record NW_020897749.1, read on the forward strand.
GAGTGACATCTGGGAGAACAGAGCAGTGGCCTCACACATAAGGACCCAGTCCCACCATACATAAAAAAGGAAGGCAGAGCAGATCTGGTAATGGTAACAAGCATCAGAAACAGTCCAGTGATCCCCAGATGTGCCCATAAGCACGTCAGTGCATGGGTCAGGATCATTTGGATCTGTGGAGCACATGGCTGGGCGTGGGCGTGGCAGCAACCCTGCTCAAGTAGGGAGCTGGGGCTGGAGCCTCAGTTTAAATGCAGCTCTCCAGAGAAAGTGAGGGAAACCCTGACTGAGACTTCTTCCAGCTCTTTCTTTGCAGCAGTCTAACTCAGACTGAGTCACCTGCACCCTGTCAGGGAGCTGGTCTTCAGCACAGGCAGTTACAACCCTGGCAGTGGGGAGTGTGCTCCGGGCTCTGCCTCTCCCCTGCACGTGCCTGGAAGCTCTGCACTTCCCTCATCTGGATTCCCCCAGTTACTCAAAAACACACCCAGTGCTTCCAGCCCTTTTTGTATGTCTCTGTGGTGCCCGATCCACGCTGCTGAGGGCAGCTCAGCACCCCATGGCCTGAAGGCAGGGTGCCCTGGCCCTGCCAGCTGTCCTTCCTGGCAGCATGTGCAACTCCAGAGCTCCTGGCCACGCTGACACAACATACACCTATTCATATCACTGTCCCTCCTGAGGCACCCAAGGACATTTGCCTTTGAGAGCTGCTGAGTGAGAGCCCAGCAGGAAGTGTTTTGCCACAGTGAATCACAAGCTCGCCTCTTTCAATGGTCTTCTCACAACTGTGCAGTTCATTCAGAAGATCAGGCTGGAAAATTGGGCACACACAGGGATGGTTTAAGTCTTTTGGTTTAAAAGTGGTTGCCGGCTGCTTGTTCAGATTTGCTCCCAGCTCAGCCACTGTAGACTGTGCTGGCTTGGCTGGGTCGCTGGAAAATCCCAGAAGGCCTGAGGATGACAAAAGAACACGTCCTGAGTTCCAGCTGCTGGGGAAGGACAAATGTCCAGTCATAACTTCTCTGCCCAGACTTGTTTGTTGACAGTGTCACCAGGAGAGACCCACAACCAGAAGGTCTGTGGGCTGTGACAGCTGAGAGCTGTGGCAGAGCGAGGGTTCCCCTGCGTGGCTGTTGTGTGTAGCACACGCTGCTGTCATTCACGCTCTTGACGGGGACTTTTCTTTGCAGGCCAATCTGGCTTTTTCTCCAGCTGCTCTGCTGCCGGGAGTGTCTCCCAAAAGCCCTGGTCTGAAAGCCCTGGTTTCTCCATTCAGCACACCCCCCTCAACGCCCACCAGCCCAGGGACTCAGACCCAGCCCAGCGAGGCGAGTGAGACGCCAGTCAGCTTTGATCAGCCTCCCGAAGGCACCCAGCTGCAGTTCTACAACAAGGTAGGATATGTGCTGGGATTTCTTGCTTGCTTATCCCCTGGGGATGAAGAGGAAGAGAAGGCTGAGACACCCAAAGTCAGCAGCATCTGTGTAATGAATGCAGAGTCCTTGGGTTTAGGGTTCTAACTTGGATGAGGAGTCACAGTTCAAATTGGATGGTCTCTGGCACCATCTTTGCAGAAGGGAGGCTTATATTAGGGTGCTGCTTGTCCTATAGAGTAGTCTTTCAGCAGCAGGGAACCCTCTTCTCCCCACCTCTCATTAGCAGAGCAGGAAAAGTGAAGCCACCAGGGTATCAATTAAATTTCCCATGTTTTCCTCTGTTGTGCTTTCCTTCCTTTCCCCTACCACACTCTTGACTGCTTCAATGTCTGCTTTTCCTGCCCCCCAGGTGCGGACGCGAGGATCAATCAAGCGCAGGCCACCCTCCAGGAGGTTCCGAAGATCTCTGTCTGAGTACGGAGACGGGGAAGACTTAGGGCTCAACATCTCCTCTCCAGAAAATGGTGCCAGGGAAGATGAGGTCTTTGGGCCCAATGACAAGACAGAAGAGGCAGAAACAGGGAGCAAAGAGCAAAAGAAACAGGCAGGGTCTGATGAGAAGCCCCCGTCAAGGAGAGGATCCAGCAGGTCAGAGGATGAATTAAAAGGGAGCAAAGAGCAAAAGAAAGAGTCAGGGTCTGATGAGAAACCTTCATTAAGGAGAGGATCCAGCAGGTCAGAAGATGAAGAAAAAGGGGATAAACAGGCAGAGGAAATGAATCCTTGCAAGAGTAACAAAGGGAATGCAAAGGAGGAGGAAGTGTGTCATGATGCCCCAGGGAAGGAGAGCTCTGCCCAGCCTACCTGTGGAAACAAGGATGTGTGTGAGGGTCCCAAGGGAGAAGAGCAGCAAGGCACTGCCAGTGAACAGGAAAAGGGGGACAAGGAGAAGGAAGAAGCTGAAGCTGAAGCAAAGGAAAGCAGTGAGAGCACAGACACACAGAGAACATCAGACACTGAAGAAACACCACTGGCACCTGAATCACTGCAGGATGCAGTGGGATTAGAGACTGCCAGTGAGGCTTCACCATCAGCCACGCAGGAGCAGGGCACAGCGTAACCCTGACACACAGGTAAGGCGGGTCAGCGTGGTGATGCCTCCTAAGACACCAGAGGGTTTTGCTATTCGTGAAAATGGCAACTGTGACAGAACACAACAACAATTTTGCTGCTCCCCACATGTCAAAAGTCTCAAATCTCAGGCCTGCAGATGCTGTGAGGCAGGGCATTCAAAACAACCAGCCTTTCTGGGTGATGTTACAGGGAGAAAGGATGGAAAAGAAGCAAAGCTGATTCTGGATTCAGTATAATGGAGAGGCTCTGCTCCATTGCTGTTTTGAATGCAATTTGAAAGTACTTACAGTAAAAAGCACATTTCCCCAGCAGTAACCTTGTATATACTGTATCAATTATGCCTCCTTACATACACATATTTATATGTGAGCACACGTTGTATATATACATGAATACACATATATATTCTCTCTCTCTGCGTGTTTAGCTTGTTAGCTTTGCCAGCAAAAAGTTTGCACACACACCAGTGCATGATCAGCCCTGGGAGCATGGAAACATGGCCCTTTGCCACTTGAAATAAAAGAGGATTTCCACTGGCTGAAGCAAGGCTTAATTCCATGTACCTTCTTATGTATTCTGTAACCACTGATAACATAGCCACAGATGCCTGAGGAAACATCTCATTCCACCTCACCACCTGTCTCCTCTTCAAATGTTTCCTTGGTTTGGCAAGGAGCAACTGAAGGAAGGAAGCTGGTGCTCAGGCTGCCTTTGCCTCCTGGCACAGAAACTACCAAAGTACCCCCAGGACTTCCCAGAGCTGTATTTACTTAGACCATGATTATTTTTCATTATTTCCTTACTTTTTCCCTCTCAAAAGGACATACCCAATCAGGGTAGAGGAGACTTAACATGTGAATAGGAGCCATCTAACCCAATCAAGGTGGAAGCTACTGGAAAACCTTCAGTGGCAGGAGCGGAGCAGAATACAGATATCCCCTGAGGTCCAGACTCCTCACAGAGCTGAGTGGCTCCTTGCTGGCTCTCTGCTCTGCACCATCATATTTTGGGACAGCTGGAACAAGAGACTGGTTTGCGATCTCTTCAGAGTTCAAAACTCAGGTGTGTTGGCTGATGTTCCTCAGCAACATTTGGGGACTGAGAGACCTGATACTTGCTGTCCTGGAGCCAACAACCATCACCGCTCCTGGTTCTTCTGCTCCTTCATCCTGCTCCAAAATGTCTTTTTCTTCTCCCCTGCATTGGTCTTAGATGAAGTTCATCAGTTACAAACACACATGTAATGGTGCCTTTTTCGTAGCTTCTTTTGAAATACTTTGGGTTTTTAAATTTCAGTTAATAATGTTTTAACAGTAGGAAACAGTATGTTTTCTCCATATGTGCTCTATGGCAGACAATGTGAACCCTGAACACAGGGAAAACTCTTAGGACATTGATCACATAACGTAAAATCCCTTTGAAGTGGGACTTGAACTGGCTGGTCTGTGAAACAGCCAGCAGGGGCAGGCTGGTAGGTTCTGTGTGCTTCAACTTAGGGGTGTTTTTAGTGCTGGTGGAAAAGTGACAACGAGCAGATTGGATGCAAAGAAAAGATGTGCTGAGTAGGTCAACAGGGCAAGTTTTTTATCTGGCTCCGGGCTCCAGTCCAGATTTAGAAGGCCTGCCTGTCCATCAGTCTTTCTCACTTCCAGACCCTATCTGGTCTTTTTCGAAACTTTCAGTGTGTGGCCACTGAGAGCCACTCAGGATAGAAAGCATCCTGGCTTACAGGAAACAGCCAATTAATTTTGGGCAGGTCAAAGAAGTCTTAGCTGGCTGAGTTTCCAGTCATATGGCCTGACTGACTGTATTGGTGAAGGTCAGTCCCTCCTCAATACTTAGGCACTGTACTGGATTTGCATTCACCCTTGGGGTACTAGTTAAAGTCATGGGCTAGCAGTTGCCAAAGGAGAAAAGACTTACATCTAAAGGCTATTAGTTGCCCGTAAGAAATAAGTTATTTGGGGAAAGATAGATAACAGACCCTCACTTGACCAGTTTCCTGACAGCAGTGCTTGAAGCTGAATAAAAAACTGCCTTGGCTCAAGACCATGGGGCTCATGTCCACAGCACATCATGGAGCTGTGGACAACTCTGAGTCCACTGGAGACAGTGAGCCAGACTTGCCAAAAGCTGAGCCGAGGTGTCAGCCAGCTGTTGGGTGGTGTGAATGGTCAGGGGCCAGTGCTTGAACCCCACCTGAGTACTCAGCAACACAGAAACAGCTGCAGAGACCGAGGGAAGAACCAGCCATCCCAAAGCTCCTCCTAGCAAATGTTAAGCTGAGCAGGGTCAGAGGCTTGGGTTGTCCCTGTCTCTCTGGACACGCACAAGTTTTTCACACAGCACAGCTCCCTTCTGTCCTCAGGCAGGCTCTGCAACACAGCAGAGTTACAAACCTGGGGGGTTTTTGGGATACCCCCTTTGTGTTCACCAGCCCTAAAATTGTGAGGAAAGGAGAGGCTCTGTGCCCTGCCTTTCTTTTTCCCAGGTGAGAGCTCCGAGGTGACATTTGCTGAGAGCCAGCGGCTCTGACCCTCCTGTGTGACGTGGGCTTGTTGGCAAACACAACCTCCACATCCTTTTGAGCCGTGCCGTGGAGCATTGTTGCCTTTGAATCCATTGTAATCTGTTTGTTAGAGCTTGTATTCCAGGGCAGGCTGCAATCATTCACTGTACCCCGTTTCTTCTCCCAGCAGAGTGTCCCATCTGTATGTGAGTGAGTGACTGTGCCTTACTGTATATACAGACATATGTGTCTGTTTAAAGAATGTGTATGTGTGTCCCGAGCACGGGAATGGAAATCCGAGGGAGAAACAGAAGAAATAAATAGTGGAATAAAAGCAAAGCAAAACAAAAAAATCTGTGTGTTTTGTTTCCTCCTGGAAAGATGAAGAAGTCTGAGGAAGGATGGAGAGAGCTTGTAGCAGCAGGCAAAATAGGGGTGAGATTTCCACTGCCATTAGAACAGTTTAACGTTTTAATATGTTGTGGTTTTTATTTTTGGGAGACAGCAATAACCAACATACTCAATCCCAAAGGAATGTGTTCCTTGGGGCAAGCAGTGACACTGGAGACTGCCACACTTCCTGCCCTAACCCTGCAGGTATCCGGTACCTGGGAACAGAAGAAAGCAAAGCCACCTAGCCTGCTCCCATTTCTCCAACAGCATCCTTGGGAAGCATAAACAAACAAGGCAACACACAGTGATTTTTCCGTCGAGATTTCCCAGCTTTTGGCAGTCAACAGTTTAGAGATTTTCTGGGCCAGAAGTTGCATCACCATCTTTGTCCCGGATGGCTGCAAACACACCTGGTCAGACGGGAAAATGCCCTCAGCAAGATTTAATTTATGCAATCCCTCTGGTATGGATGGTGCCTGAAAGATTAAAAAAAAAGTTAAAGCATAAACGCTGCGGGCCAGAAGACCTTTATATTGTGGGGGTGAGGACGGAAGACTGAGCAAGAAAGAAGTGGAGAAGGGAATGCAGCACAAGGGCAAGGAGACAGTGTTTGTCTGTGATCTTGGTTCTGTGGTTGTTTTGGGTTGGGCCGGGTTCAAAGTACTGTGAGCCACAGGAAAGTATTGGAAAGGCCAAGCCTGAGAGCAATTACTGAGGGGAGGAACGGGGTTTCTTGAAAGATCTGGGGTGCAGAGGCACGGAAATATGAGGGGGAAGCATTGGCAGGATAGAGCGCATGGGGGACAACGCGGGATCCAAACGAGCAGCGTGCCGAGGGCTCAGAGACCAAAGGCAATGCTTGCGGCTCCCGTGGGCCCCTCTCTCGCCCACGGGTCACCCTGGGAGTCCCCGGGGATCCCTGCGTGTCCCTGGGTGTCCCTGTGGGACCGCCCGCCCCGCCAGGGGGCGCAGCGCACAGCGCGGGCCGGGATAAACCAACGCCGCTGAGGGTGCGTGTCCTATTCCCCCCCCCTTTCCCATCCCCTGGGAATGAGCTCGCCCGGCTTCGAGCGCCACCGGCCGTGGAGTAGGAATGGGAATGGGAAGGCGGGGAGGGGGGGGGTCGCTCCTGCGCGCCTGGGACGAGCGCGGGAGCGGGGTCTGCGCAAGGGAAGAGAGACGGGCGGCGCGGGGGCCGCCGCACCCCCCGCGGGACTCGGAGTCAGCGCTGCCAAGCGGGGTCGAAGGGTCGAGGGAAGGGCGATGCCACGGGTTACCCTGGAGAGGGAGGGAAGGGGGAAAGGGGATCAGTTATGGAGAGGAGCGATGTGTTCCGGAGCGGCGGGCAAAGCCACTGCGGGTGCGGTGGTGGCGGGGAAGGACAGACCCACAAAGGCGCTGACGAGGGCTGCCGGGGCGGGAAGGAGGCGGGAAGGCAGTGAACTGCTGAGGCGGGAAAGCACTGTCAGAGCGGCTCGTTGGTCTAGGGGTATGATTCTCGCTTCGGGTGCGAGAGGTCCCGGGTTCAAATCCCGGACGAGCCCGCTGGGAAGGGGGCGCTCCGCGCTTCCTGTTTTGCCGCCGCGGTGCCCTCCTGGAGCGCTTTTGCGCCTCGGGCCCGCCCGCAGCGCGGGGAAGGCGCGGGAGCGGGGCCGGGAGCGGCGGAACGGCGAGGAGCGACCCCCGGGGCCTGCGGGGTGGGAAAGGTGAGGGGGAAGGCGGGGAAGATTCGGCGTAGCGGCGCCCGGTGCGAGGCGAAGAGGAGCGGCCTCTCCCCGGTGAGTTGTTAACGCTTTTCTTTACGCTAAAAAGGAGCGGGTGTGTCTCGTTGTCCCTTCGCCGCTGCCCGAGGAGCGCGGGAGAGAACGCGGGGTCGCATCGCTGAGCGGAGAAAGGAGGAAAAAAAAGAAGAAAAAAAAAAGCGGGCTCGTCCGGGATTTGAACCCGGGACCTCTCGCACCCTAAGCGAGAATCATACCCCTAGACCAACGAGCCGCCGTGATTGGAGCATCCTCTCCATTTCACAGGAACACTCCGGTGCTGCCGCCAGCTCCTCATCGGGGCAGATCCCGGGCGCGCCGCCCGTCCCGCTTTTCCCGGTGCTCCGGGTTCCTGCCGGGCACTGCGGCAGCCCCTTTGCCCGTGGGTGCGAGAGCTGCCCGTACGTGGCGAGCGTTGGACCGCGGCAGCCGGACCACAAACCCCAGATGAAAAAAGGGAAATTCGTGGTTCTTTTCCATAATTCCAGACTGTGCGACGGCCAGGCAGTGGCGACGGTACTTCCCGACCTTACAGGTGAAGATTTTACGCAGACCTGTTTAAACAGAGTCTTCTTACAGCACCGGTGCTGGTCGGTGCTACCTTGGCTCATCTCCCTTCGGTAACTAATTTTGCTTATATTCCAAGAAGCTGGGGGGAAGGTAGGTGGCAGAGATGGGGAAAAGAATTGCTTTAATTTCATGGGCTTTTTTTATCAAGGTTATCAAGAATACTCATGGCTCAAATTGTTCCTTAGCTTCAGTTCAGCACTGGAATAGCTCATCATTCGCATCCCTTTCCATCCTAAGTTTTCCTCAGAACACTTACCCTTGCATAGTGGGTGATCCAAGACATTTTTCTTAATCAAATTGTGGAAGAGAAGACTGAGAGTGGATCTCATCAATGAATGAAAATTTCTCAAAGATGGGTGTCAAGAGGGTGGTGCCAGACTGATTTCAGTGATGCCAACAGGACAAGGAGTAATGACCATAAACTAAAACACAAAAAGTTCAACCTCAACATGAGGGAGAACTTCTTTCCATGGAGGGTGGCAGAACGCTGGAACAGGTTGGCCAGGGAGGTCATGGAGTCTCCCTCTGTGGAGACATTCCAAACCCACCTGGATATGTTTCTGTGTAACCCGCTCCAGGTCACCCCGCCTGGGCAGAGGGGTTGGACTGGGTGATCTCCACAGGTCCCTTCCAACCCTGAGAATTCTGTGACTCTGTGAAAAATAGTTACCAAACTCTCCAAGGACCACGTGCAATTACTGTGCTGCTGCCAGCTCTGAGTTTTGAAAGAACCACTGCATTTCTGTTTAACCAGAGTAAACATGAATGTGGCGTTATCTGCTAGACACAGCTCCTCCCAATTTGCAGAAGAAAAAGCAGTGTTGTAATAGACACTCAGTACTTTCTTGTACAAATAGAGCCTGCTTTTTTTCTTTCTCTCTCATGTTCTTCTCTTACTCATTCAAAATGAGCCTGTTGGTTGGGATATTTTTTGCAGGAATGCACATCTTTGTACGCTAAGCAGTGTCTACTTTACAATTCTTCTAGGAGATACAAGCTAAATAGAAAACAACCAAAACCATTAAAATATAAAATCAGTTTGAATATATTTGCTTCTCTTCCTAGAAGATATTACTTTTTTTTTTCACACCATAATCCTGCTTACTCTCTCTGTCAAGCTACTAAGGACGTCTCCAAAACAGTAGGATAACAAAGATCTGAATTTCTAACACGAACAGCAGCCATGAAAAAAATTATTTAACCTCTTTCCCAGTGACACACACTGGTTTCAGTCTTCCTTCCGTGATAAGCAGAAGAAAAAAAAAAGAGACCAAAAAAAAAAAAAGACACAAAAATGTTTTTCCTCAACGCTGATGTACTGTGTGTGAGAAAGCTCAAAAACCAGTTGGGCAACTTGACAGCAGCCTGCCAGGTGGCTGCCGTGATCTGAGCAGTCCTGCTCTGTCACTGCTGCTTCCCTGACCTGAGAGGGAATGGATTCAGCATGAAGAGAAGAAACAACTCCCCTGGTCTCCATATGCGGGCAGAAAAAAGATGAGTTTGTTGCCAGCTGAGCTGAATTTCTAAGAAATTCAAATAAATACTGGTATTATCACTAGACGGGGTAGAGTTGCATAGCTAGAAGGGAAAACGACAGCAGCAACTACACCTACATTTGGGTGTATTTTAGCTTCTCAGGGATCTGGGTGCTGAGGTGAGTTAGGGAATTGTGTGGTACATTTAACAGGTTACTCTGAGAAGTGTTCCCAGTTCTTTATGTCATAACCTTAATAGTAGCATCTCGTAGCATAAAAATGCAATATATGTTCCTCAGGACAAATTAAGTTGTTCCTGGACCCCGTTTCCTCTCTGGAGATAGCAGAAGAGAATAATTTGATCATATCTATTTGGATAAAGAATGTTCTGCTGTAAGCAGACCAGATACTATCCCAGATGTTTTCTGGATGGAACAGCTGTGTTACTACACCAAAAACGGGGCTGTACCTGTGACAGTGTGATCTCAGCTCTGTCGGGGAAGGGAGGGTGTAGGAGTCCTCTGGTAAGGGACACGTGTGGCCAAATCAGGCTTATTAGTACATAAAAAGGGAATGTGTAAGCTCTGTGGAGGACAGTAAATTAGAGAATAAGAAAAAGGCAACATTTAAAAAAAAAACACTTTTGGTTTATCATCTTGCAAAAATGCCTAGACAGGTGAGGCTGCATATAGGTTTCTGCTCCATTTGAAAAGCAGGGATGTTGGTGAGTTGGATAAAGGGAAGTCAGAGGGACTAAGTGAGGTACCAACCAAAGAAGGTGGTAATTCCCCGTGATACAAAGAGTTGCCTGTGTTGTTGATATTTGTTCCCAATCACTGCCCTGGATTTCTGGTAGCCTGGGTTTCTAGAGAACGTGTACAACAGTTAGCTGAGAAACATGCTCCAAAGCTTCCCCTTAGGGTGTAAATAATGAATGCATAAGCTGTTACATTTTAAATCCCATCAGCACTGTAACCTGGCATCTTGCATCACAGCTGGAAAAAAATAATCTGCCTGTGTTTTTGCAGGAGCTTGCTTTGTTATGGCCCTCCTCAACATGGCACACGGGAGCGGGGCTTTCCTGTGGCTTCTTCCCTGTGCAGATGTGATGAGGTGGCCAGAGAGCAGCAGAGAAACTGGTGGCACAGGTCCTGGGAGAGGACCAGCGTCCTTGGAGCACTGGGCAGGAGCAGAGCACACCACAGGCTTCTGAAGTCTCATGGATGCAGTGAGCAATAGCCTTGTGATATGACTCAGCTTGTGCAACTTGTTTAAAATACACGGCTTAGGAAAAGACGAAACACTTAAAAAGAGGTTCCCAAAAGTGAGGGGGAAGAAGGAGGGATGAAAGTGTGGTCTCAGGGGGCGTGTAGCAGCAGGGAGTCCAGTCAGCAAGCTGAGGGAAATTCCAAGCAGGTATTTTAAGGTGAAAGGCAAAGGTGGTTATGTGATTGGCGTAGCAGGAGAACTTCTGAAGGAGCCTGCACTTACAGGCAGCACACGCCAAAACAGGCTCTCTGAGCTGACAGGGAAAAACAAGCAGGATCTCGGTGGAGGCAGGGGAACCACCGCTGTCCGTGCTCAGAGCTTGCAGCAGCGCTCTCCTGTTTCCCTTGGGATGAGCACTTGCTGACTGTCACCGTAACATGCACCTGGGGGAACTCAAGGCTCGCCCATGCCCGGAGAGGCCGGGGCACTAAAGGAGTGCTGCGGGAGCACACTCTGTGGAAGTGTCTCTTTGGAAAACTGGGCTGAGCGATGCACAGCAGGAGCCTCGCACAGCTGAGAGTGTCTGGGACACCACGCTGTGGTGTGATCAAAGCGCTGTGGTCCCTGCGGGCCACAGCCACCCCACAGCTCCCGTGGGGGTTTTGACCAAGGGATGCACAACTCCATTGGCGTGACTGGCAGTTATTTCCAGACGGATTTAATGCCAGCTTGGATGGTCGGTACAGTGCCTGCAGAGGCACTGGGATAAGCTTGGGGCAAGCAGGTTATCTCTTGGGCAGCACCAGAGCCTGAGGCTATGGTGCTATGACAAGCGGCTGAGGGAGCTGGGGGTGTTTATCCTGGAGGAGGATCAGGGGAGACCTTATCACTCTCTACAATTCCCTTAAAGGAGGTTGTAGCCAGGTGGGGGTCGGGCTCAGCTCCCAGGGAACAAGTGACATGGCCTCAGGCTGTGCCAGGGGAGGTTTGGGTTGGACATTAGGAAGAATTTCTTCACAGGAAGGGTGATCAGATTGGAAAAGGCTGCCCAGGGTGGTGGTGGAGTCACCGTCCCTGGAGGTGTTTAAGGAAAAGACTGGACGTGGCACTGAGTGCCATGGTCTGGTTGAGACGGTGGTGTTCGGTCACAGGTTGGACTCGGTGATCTCAGAGTTCCTTTCCAACCTGACTGACGCAGTGATCCAGCGATCCCCGGGATTCACCCACCAGCCGCGGGATCGGTGCCTCAGCCCCCGGGCACGGCGCCCCTCAACTCCGCCCGCCGGCCGCGGGGGGGCGCTAACGCCGCGCCCAGCTGGGGGGGCGGGACAACACGTTCCCCGCGCGCATAGGTCACCAGAGCTTGACTGATGCCTCTCTTGCCCAATCGCCGCGGGGAAGCGGGGCGGGGCGGGGGTGTGTGTGTGACTGACAGCGGCGGCGGCCTATGGGCGGGCGGGGCAGGGGGCGGGGGGCGGGTCCGCGGGCGGCCGGGGGCGGACAATGGGGGCGCCGCGGGGAGGAGGCGGCGGTGGCGGCTGGAAGATGGCGGCGGGCGGAGGCTCCGCGGGCCGGCCCGGCGCGGCGTGGGTGCTCATCGCCGCCGCCCTCGCCGCCGGTGAGTCAGGGACGGGGGGCCGCCGGGGCGTCCCGGAGTGTCGCTACCGGGGCGGAGGGCGGCTCCGCGGGCAGGGCACGGCGCTGCCTGCCCGGCTCGGAGCCGGGTTCGCGGCAGGCGAGGCCGCCCGCCCTCACCGCGGGAAGGGTCGGGGTGTGAGGATGAGCCCCGGGCACGGCGGGGGTGCGCGGCGGCCCCATGTCAGCGCTGGTTTCGCCGAATCCCGGGATCGCTGAGGCTGGAAAAGAGCTCCGGGATCACCGGGTCCGACCTGCGAGCTCACCCCGCCATGGGGTGTGAGCTCCGGGTGCGCGGGTCGCCTTTGTTGGGGAGAGGCACAGCGGGAATGGGGACGCCGGCGTGGTGGTGAATGACTCGGAAAAGGAGGTTTGGTTCGGTCACGGGTGAAGTATTTGGGTGGAGGGGGAATTGTGTCAGGCAGATGATGCGGCTGTGACTCGTGCAGGAGGAGGGAGAGTCGGTGCAGAACCACAGGATCACAGACTGGGTCGGGCTGGAAGGGACCGCGGCGGGTCACCTGGTCCAGCCTCCCTGCTCCAGCAGGGTCATCCCGGAGCACATGGCACAGGATTTCGTCCAGACGGTTCTGGAGTATCTCCAGGGAGGCCGTACAAGGCCATGGAGCAGTGGAGATGGCAGGGATAATGCTTAACTCTTCCATGGCTCATGTTCTCCGAGGGCAAGGAGTTCCACGCCGGCTCAGTGTGTGTGGATGCTGGGCATGGATATTGATGGAATATCCAATATGTACATATTCAGGATGTCCAGTGATGGGTATTTTTGGTTGGCAATACTTGCTTAGAGGGTAAAACTTTGGCAAGTATTTCTGTAGGAATTGGTAAAGAAGCCTGATGCCTCCTCAGTTCACATGCTTGGAAAACTGTAAAACTGTAAGCCCATCTGGAAGGAGGTTTAATAAGAAACTGTGCTGAGCGGTAAGAAGCTTAAAACTTATTTCATAGAATCATGGAATGGTTTGGGTTGGAAGGGACCTTAAAGATTGTCCAGTTCCAACTCCCCTGCCATGGGCAGGGACACCTCCCACTATCCCAGGTTGCTCAGATCTCCATCCAACCTGGCCTTGAACACTGCCAGGGATGGGGCATCCACAGCCTCCCAGGCAACCTGTTCCAGTGCCTCACCACCCTCACCACAGCAAAGGGCTTCCTCCTAATATCTAATTCCGATTATTATTCCAATTCCTAAATCTATTTTCAAACAGCATTGTGCGGATTTGTTTAAGGTTATTGCATTTTCCAATAAACATAAGTAGAGATTGCTAAGGCTTGCTATATGCCTTCAGAGACAGCCTTGATATTTAGATTTAAATAGGTAGGTATGATATATGCATAGCTTACAGTAAGACTAAGTTCTTTGGAAATAAATATGGAGACAGGAGAAGAAAGAAGCATATTTCCCCTGACCACAACAAAAGGTACAGTAATGCTGCAGTAACAGCTACAGTAGCTGGGAATAGTAGATCATTGTACAAAGTCTGAGGTATGTAACCAAATACAGTGCCTTAAAACCAAGCAAAGCTACAAGATACTCTTTTGAAAGAGGCTCCCTAGGGTGGAGTCTTGCTAAAAAGTGAGGCTGCAATTTAAAGGAATAAACCAGTGGGTGTTAAAGTCACTGTATTGTCTGTGTTGAACTGTGTTTCTGTTCCCATTCCTACAACTGTTGATTTTGTTTTTAACTCCAGATCAGAAGCTATGCCCATGTTGGCTTCTTCTGTCCATGCTTATACTGCACATCCTTAATCCTCCTGTCTGCTTTGAAAAGCAAGGTTTACATCTTTGCAGACAACAGGGTTTTAAGCTTATTTTCCTGTGTGTTCCTGCATGGTTGTGTTAGGAGTTCATCTTGTTTTCTTATGGTCAGTCATCTGAAAACTCAATTATTCCATTCCCTTTTAAGAATGAAGGATCATTGTCAAAGGTGCTGTCTGTGATTCTGTGGACATTTGTAGCATAAGTAGTTAATCTAGGTATAATCTCTTCTGTGCATGGGTGAGCCTTGAACAATCAGTCAAGACTATCAAGACAGTGGATTATTTTGCAATCCTGCATTTATAAGCCATGTGAGTATCACTTTAAGTGGTATCCTGTCTGTGTCTGACATGAGGGTGCTGCCTGATTGCTTCTGAAAGTCTCAAAGAGTATCTAGACATTACTGGAAAGAAGAATAATGATACTTTTACTATTCTTTTTGATACTAACAAAGCCTGGGGTTTTTTTGATTTATTTTCTCCTGGTATCCCTTTAATACACACTCATATAAATGCACATGGGCACATACACAGGGGTCAGTAACAAGCAGAGAGGTGTTGACATGTTAAATTTTAGCTCAAGTGCCTGCTACTGCTTTGAGGTCCCCTGCCCATCTCAGTTGCTGCTTGAAATGTTTTCTGAAAATAACAGTGTAAGTCAGGGGTTGCAATGCTCGCTTCGTGTTTGTGCCAGGTTTAGTCAGAATTACTGTATTCACCCCATCAGAAGCTGTTAGTTCTTCTAAGCTGAGCCCACTGATCCTGCAGGTAGGAAAACTTCCTTGCCTGTAGAGCTCAGCAGGGAAGAGGTGGATAAACTCTTCTCTCTGCTGGTCGGGTTGAGCCTGATGCTCAGCTCGCCTCGTGTGCTGCAGCAAGAAGTTCTTGAATGTGTTGAAAGGTCTTTGCCTCAATATTGTGGTGGTAAAATGTCTTGTTTCTTCTTGCCCCCAGCCACCCAACATCCTCAGCCTCTCTGCACAGCACCTGGTAACTCTTTTACTTGTTATCTGAATTGCAATCGATCGTGTTGAGCAACACAATCCGTTTGTGGACTTACCTTGTGCTGACTGATAATAGATGGTGAATGTCCCATGTCCCATACAGAGCACCTGCAGCCAGGATGGATGACCAAAAAAACCCATGAAATCTAGTTTTACAAGGCAGATGTCATGTGCTGTTTGTCTTGAAAGATTTTAATCTGAGTAGTTTCTAAAGAATTATTGTTTTGATACAGAAGTGCCCTATAGGTCATCTATCTATGGACCCCTAGTGGGAGTTCTCCAGGTGTGATGTGATGTGGTTTATTCGTGTGTGGCTCTTTCTACAATCTACATGTAATTAACTGGTAAATTAACAAAATAAACAGCCTTGTATGCAAAAAAGTTTTTGGTTTTTTTTAGCTGTTGTATGCTAACTCAGGATATCCTAGGAATACATCAGATAGCTGGAAGGTCTGGGTATGAAAACGTTTACATCCTTATGGCATGTGTCCTTTTTTTGTGTGTGTGGTTTGTTTATCTTGGTTACTTTGCTGACCTGGGCTAGTGGAACCCCTCAAGCAGTGATTAACACAATAGAGAAAATGGGCATATCTTGTGTACCGAGAAGCTGTGGCAGGAGACGACAGGCTGTTCTGAATTGGTTCTTCTGCAAGCAGAAGAGGCTTGTGGAACTAACTGCAGTGATTTACTGTTATCTCTTTTCAGCAGTCATTTAGAAGAGCAAGTGTTTACTCAGACTAGGGCTTAGCAGTAAGCTGCACCCACAGCACAAAGGATATGCAAATGCATCTTAAGGCAGGGTTGAAATCAGTATTTTTTGCTATCTGAGCAGGTGGAAAGATGACCCTTCAGTCAGGTGATTTCACTGATTTATTTATTTTTTTCTCCCCCATCTCTTTTATCTTTAAAGTGGCAGGGTCATTCTGTTACTTGTCCTGAATGACATTTTTTTTTCTAATTTGTTTATTTCAAGTAAATGTATTGATACCTTTTTGGCTGGGATAGAGTTAATTTTCTTCATAGTAGCTTGTATGGTGCTACGTTTCTGATTTGTGATTAGAAGAGCCTTGATAACAGTGTTTTAAGTTGGTTACTTGTTTTACATTGGCTTACACAGCCCCAGGGCCTTTCCTGTTTGTCACCCTTCCCCTACAGTGAGTGGGCTGGGGGTGCATGAGGGTTTGGGAGGGGGCACAGCCAGGCATGACCACGGGACATCATGCTCAGCAATAAAAGCTGGGGAAAGAAGGAGGAAGGGGAGCTATTTGGAGTTACGGCATTTGCCTTCCCAAGTCTCTGTTACACCTGATGGAGTCCAGCTTTCCTGGAGATGGCTGAACACATGGGAAGCAGTGGGTGATGGCTTGTGCATTCCCTGTTAAGGTGTCCTTATCTCCCACGGGTTCTTTCACTATTGCGCTTCAATTCTCTCCCCTGTCACCCTGTGGGGAGGGAGCAAGTGGCTGTGTGGGGCTGAGCTTCCTGACGGGGTTATCCCACAATCCTTCCCTTTTGCTGCTGTGCCTTTCACTTCTTCTATTTTTTATTTAGCTGTTGAGTTGGCACTTTCCAGTTGGTGCTGCTGCTCGGTCTTGGCTTAAAGTGTGTAAGGAACAGGAAGGCTGGTGGTTCTCGTGAACTCTCTTTCTCCCAACCCTGCCGAAAAAGATGCTTTGTAGAACACTGGCATGCTTTATGTGCATGATGTTACGGGACATTAAGGGAACTTGGCCTGAAACATTGGTTTCACCCTACCTTCAGTGTTTAAAATCAGATTGAGATTCTGATCCTTAAGGGAAGGTTAAACTCTGGGCAGCGTGGCTGTTGTGGCATTTTCACTTTGTGAGATGGAGGTAAATCAGGGCAGGTAGGTGAAATGGCCCATGTTGGTGTTTTTAGTTGGCTGGAAGCCACCTGTTATTCAGTAACTTGTTTTTGTGAAGATGGTGAACAAGGTTTCCTCTTGGTAATAAAGGCACTGCTCTAATCCAAGGGATGGCTCTAGAAATGAGCCACCTCTAAACTAGGGAAGTGATGTAGAGGATGCTACAAGGGAGGCCATAAATCCTTCTCAAAAGAGAAGCATTCCTGAGAAGAATGAGCTGAAGCAGCTCCTACTCGGTGCTTCCTAACCCTGCTCAGTTGTTGTGCAAACATGGTGTACAGTGGCCTGGGCTGGGTGTTGGTCTGGTCTAAAAGAACACAATGGAAAAAGGGCTGTTTTGAACACGGGTTAGTTCCTGATCAGGTCCACCTCACTATGTGTGCATGTGAGCTATTTAAATTGGCACCACCACTGACAAATTCTTGTGAAACAATGCTTTGAAATACATAGCATGGGCTTTTCCTTTTGGTTTTGTGGTTGTGCTGCTGCAGGTTAGAGCTAGTTATGAGTTTCCTCAGCAAAGAAGTTGGCAAGTGAGTGCAAGACTGCTGGGAGCGAGGTGCCAGAGTTGGCTGCAGGCGTTCATGGATCAGTAAGGAATCTGGCCCTCCGAGGGCTTTGGATTTGCTTGAGCTGCTGAAGTATTGGCTGTGTGAATGCCCTATTAGCTGAGGAGGGTGATCACCTGGATGACTTAATTTGATCCATCTCTAGCTCCTGCTCTGCTAAGTGATGGGATTTTGTTTAACAGGTTTTAATCGAGTCACTCTGTACACAGGAGAAAACCCGTGTTCACCTTCCAGGCTGGAAATACCAATACTTGGCAAGAGTTGGACATGATGCTGGTTCAGGAATGATGAGTGGTAATGAAATGCTGCTAATACCTTAGACATTTCAAAGTGTGTCTTCTGCAAATGTTTCTTGATGTGTAAAGATATGTTGTCACTGAATTGGTTACAGCTTTGTGGATTGATTATTGTAAGAGGGGAAAAAAAGGGCAAATTCTTGATGTCTGTTTGTTATGTAGCCTTTTGCACTGTATCTCCTTGTGAAATTTGCATATCTGCATCCTAAATTCTGCTGCCTAGTTTGTTTTGGAAATTGGTGGCTTCCACGCTGCTAATGATAGATTTTGTCAAAAAGATGCTGCATGCCATCAGCAGTTGGCAACATGATTGGTATTTTTAACACAGTTTCACTTGAAATAGTATTAATAACAAAAAAAATATATAAGTTAAAAGCCTAGAGGGAAGCTTTTGTTCCAGCCATTGACAGGTCCATTTCTACTGTCCACTCCCTGGGGTTCGGGCTTTGTTTTTGTTTGGTTGTGCTTTTTTGTGTCTACACTACTGATCCTTACCACTCTCATTTCTTTAGTAGTTGTTGTGACAGTTTTAGTGGATTGCTCTAGTAATTTTAGGAAATGTCTGTGATGGTGGGATGCTTTTTTCACTCTCTCTGCCATGTGTTGAGTACGTCTACCCAGCTTCTTGCAGTTCTTTAGTCAAGCAAGCTTCATGATACCCTATTTGTGGGAAAAACCTAGTGTGTTTCAAGGAGACTCTTTTAAGATGTACTCCTTATCTTCTTGTCTGTGTAGCCCTTCTGTAACCTTCATTCCCGTTTTCTGGGATCTTTCCTTGTGCCCAGGAAGTAATGTGCTGTGTTTGTTAGTATTGCGAGATTAGAGGCAGAGCAGCTGCCATCACCTGTTCCGGTTACCCTTTGCACTTTGAACGGCTTTGCTTGACTTGCCCCGTTGTGTTTTCCAGTCTTTTGGTTTGGTTTTGTCAACAAGAACTGCTTACTTGAATGTGAACACTTGTAAACTTACTTGGTCATGGATGGAAAAGCACTTAAGGGCTGTTGAACAGAAAAATGAGATGTGTGCTTTGGAAAGTACCTGAGATGTTGATGGGTATCCCATAGGCAGGGAAGTATTGCTTTGTGATCCCCAGGGAAAAGTTCCCAGAACAAGGCTAGACGTTACTTGCCTCAAGCTAAACAAGCATCTGCCCAAACCTGACATATAACTGATCCCGCAGTTGGAACATGAAGCTGTGCACATATAATGCTTACCTGTTCATAGATCTCAGCACCTTTACAAGCATCTCAGTTTTATGAGATGAGAGAGTGATGCAGCAGTGAAATTATTTCCTCAGGATCAAACAAATCTGTGGCCTGGCTGGCAAGGGAGCTCAGGCATTCTTTGCTGTTCCTCACGCTTGTTCTTAGTTTCTGGTTAAAGCATGGCTTTGAAAGTAAAGCTCAGCAGAGGTTCTTCTGCTGCCCCTTGGCAGAACAGTGAGCAGCTCTGTATTATTTGGAGGAGACCACTGGAAAAACTAACTCTGCAGTGTGGGAACAGAAAGTGGTACCCAGGTTTGGTGACTCTGAAGACTTGTCTTTAGGTTTAGGTCAAAGTAGGTGCACAGAGGTGTGCAGGGCTGAGATACATGGATGTTACTGGCTGCTTTGGCAGCTTTGCCACAGCCTGATTAAGGCTTCTCAATGAAGCTGTTTTCCTTTCACTTGCAGTGACAAAATGCTATTTTTTCCCTCATGATTGAGTCAGGCAGAGCTCAGCTGAATGCGCAAAGCGGCCAAGAGAAAGTGATGTTGTGTTAGCAGATGCTCTTCTGAGCTTGTCTGAGCTTGGGGGTTGAACATTCCCGGCAGCAAGGCACCAGGAGGTGGTAGGTGTTCATGGTATAGGTGTCAGCAGCTTTTCTCTCTGTTTCCTGGAGCTGCAGGGTGCTGCAGGACTGGCTGTGTTGCTGCAGACAGGAAGCTCTTTCCTTCAGCAGCCTGAGTTACTTGACGAGATCGGCAACCTGGGGAGCTGTTGTGGCAGCAGCAAAAGGCTGTTCCGGTGAATTGGCGTTTGAGAGCGAAACTAAACTCTTCCTTTGAGGCAGTGGAATTCAGTTTTAGTTGCTTTGAAACTTAGATGTTAAGGTTGGTTGGTATGACTTTGTCTAGTCATCATTTCTGTAGCTGATGCTGGTTTGTGTCCTGTGTAAATGTGTGGAATGTAGACATCAAGGTCTTGGTGGGCAGGGGGGCTGCAGGGACAGCCTCCATGAGGAGAGGCTGGGGCTGCCTTGTGCCTGACACATCCAATTCTCTGTCTGAAAACGTTTTAAAAAATCTTTTATGTTTCCCAGAGACCATGTTCCTGGTGGTTAATGTTCAGTTTAACAGCTTAAAAGCTTTATTGATTAGGTCTAGCTGAGAAACAGGAGGAACGTGTGTCAATCAGTATCTTCAAAGTTGCTTAAGAAAAATTTATGAGAAGCCAGTGGTTTACTAAAAAGGAAGAGGAACTATATGAAGACAAACCCAAGAAGCGTCAGCCATGGAAGCTCTGCAAACCCACGCCAGGGCACAGCTGAGCCCTGCAGCCAAGCTGGTGGCACTTCTGCAATAATGTTTGAGAAAGGACAAAGTACCTCAAAGCACCACATGGGCAGTGAGGAGCAAGGGGAGAAAAAGTGTCAGGAGCATCATTACAAACCTCAAGGTGAGAGAAAGAGGAGGGGAGAAGGTGCTTCAGGTGCTGGGTCCTGTAGGCCCTGGAAGATCTGTGAGACCACAGTGGATTAAGTATTCCACTGCAGCACGTGGAGAGGACTGAGGTGGAGCAGATATCCACACTGTGGCCCATGGATGACCCCAGGGTTTTCCTGAAGGACTTCAAGCTCATGGGAAGAATCCGTAATGGAGCAGGGAAAGGTGTGAGGAGCAAGGAACTGTTATGAACTGACCACAACCCTCCAACTACCTCTGCCTGCCTGGGAGTGGAAAGGATGTAGAGGAGTTGGAAATGAAGGAATTAAGTTGAACTGGGGGGGGAGAGTAAGGGAAACATATTTTAGTTTTTGTCTTCGTTTTACACCATCCAACTCTATTTTAATTGGCAATAAATTAAATTAATTTTCCCAAAGTCAGGTCTGTTTGGCCTGTGACAGTAATTGGTAGGTGATCTCCCTGTCCTTATCTCTACCCATGAGCATTTTCATCTTATTTTCTCCCCTTATCCTTTTTAAGAAGGGATAGTGAGAAAGTGGCTGAATGTGCATTTGACAGCTAGCCAAGGTCAGCCCACCACAATGACATGCAAGATCATGTATGTAGAGATATATATGTATATATTCATTTTTATATCTATACACTTAATAAGATTTCAGAGCAGATAACACCATGATGGATTTCTGGTGTGGAGGTGGTCAAACGTATGAGGCTCCTCAATACTTGTGTGTTGTCCTTACAAAGTACACCATGGTTTGCTCCTGGGTGGAATTGCAGGCACAGATTTCTCTTCTATGTTAAGGCTAAATGATGATAATGAATTCTTTGTATGGAAATTCTGTCCAACATCTGGATGCTTTAACAGATCTTGTGGAGTTTCAGAGGAACAATTTTGGCATGTCTACTCCTGTCTTTTGAGACATGAAAGCTAGAATTTCTACACCAGGTGTTTTATCCACAGTGAAGAAATGATGGCCTGTGGGGACATAAGTGCCTATAATTGCAGTAGGGGACTATAACTTCGTGCTGGATTTCTGAGATGTTTTGTGGGGTCCTGCAGCTGTTTTTCCACGCTGACTGTACAGGGAAACTGTGCTTTGCGGGAGAAAGAACTAAATGTCATGCCAGCGTAGTTGAGAGTTCTGTCAACAGTAGATCTTTCACAACACACTTGACATTAAGTAAAAGTATTTCTTAAGGAAAGCACTGTTTCACAAGTGTATATTGTTTTTGTGACTTATGACCCTTAGTCATTAGAAAACCCCACATCCTCCTTTCTGATGAAACTTCTGGGCTGATAGTGAACATATCGGTACACCGAATTTTCTGTCATTTTGTCAAGACTTTTAAATGTGAACTGCTCAGACCCTGTTGAATTAATGCATTCCTTTCCATTTTTCTGATCTGTGACTGTCATCAGCTTGTTACCTGTAACGGCCTGTCTGAATATTTTCAGCTTTCTTTCATCAGACATTTTGATTATTTCCTGATCTTTCATCCATAAGAGACTTCTTTTATATTGTATACATGACTGTATTACCAGGTGTCTTTAAGATAAATGAAACAAGTTGCTTGTGTTAATTAATAAACTGATGACTGGCCATTTCAAGAGGAGGGGAGTGTAGCACTTTTCTCTGCGTAGGACAGGAACTGTAGCAGCCATAAGCATCCAGTATTTAGGGATCTGATAAAAGTTTCTGCGTGGGCTGTGTTTGTGCTGGTGGAAATAAGATGCCTGTGCTTACAGCGTTGGCTGTTTGCATTCGTGGTTTGTTACGACTCCTAGCGATCAAGTTGAGTTGAATCCAGGGGAGTTGAGTTTATTTTGGAGTGTTCATAGCCCTAATTAATGGAATGTTTTCATTGGGTCCAAGACCTCAGTGGAGACTGTGGTCTACGAAGAAATTTTAATTAGGTGTGTGTTAATTTGAGCAGAACTTCGGTGTGTGGAAGGATTTCTTCATGACATGCTACCAAACCAAATGTTCAGTAAGCTTGACTGCTCTTAATCTCCCCGAAAGCTAGATGGTTAACCACAATTTGGTTAACTAACTAGATGCAAACTGTCGTGGTTGTGAATGCTTGTCTGCTATCAATTCTGAATGCCTTCATCTTCCCATACGTGGTAACCTGTGAAGGCTTCTTCCGCAGGGGTGATTTCAGAGCGGTGTATCGGTGACACTCTGAAGAGTACCAGCGATGGCACAGTGCCTGAGGGTTCTGAGCTGGGACAGGGCTGCATTCCCTGAAATGATGTAGCTTTGTCACCAGTTCTGTGTCACCTGGCAGACGTGCCGGTGGTATTACGAAGAAATCAAAGCTTGGCATCTTTAGATCTTCTTAAGCTCTTGGAGAGAGCTGCACCTTCAGAGTTAGGATGGTCTTGTTCCTTCACAGCAAGTAAGCTAAAACAGTATTAAGTCAGGAAAGCTGATTATTATGTGGTGATGCTGTGTAAGGAATATGTTGAGTACATCAGTAGTCACTTCATGGAAGGAAGCAGTGATCCTGCGCATGTCATGTCTTCCTCTTCTTAGGAGAAGAGGAACTGTCATCCTTGGAGCAGTTTGGTTACCAGGAGCTGCAGTATTTACTGGTCTTGCTGACCATCTCTCCAGAGCAAAAAGGACATCACAGTAGTGAAGGCCAAGGTACAAACAGGAGTTTTTAGACTGGTGTCAGCTGAACAGGTGGATAGAAACTCTGAGAGACTTGACCTGCGAAGAGTTCAGAGATGCCGAGCAGGTTTTGAGGTGGAGAGACACATGACAGGTCCATGGTGATAAAAGCAGTTGTGCAGGGCTCTGGAGGTAAAAGGGAGCTCTGTTTTAGTCCCATTTAGTCGTGAGCTGACAACTTAACATTGACAAAGATGTCAGACTGAGACTGTTCTTTGAACATAAGGAGGCAGATCCTAAGCAGAGATGCAGATCTGAGTAGTCAGTGCAGTGATGGGAGCTTGAACTTGTTTTGCAGATGAGATCCCTGAGACAAGATACCGAGGACAGAGAGACCTGAGAATAGAGAGCGTTGGTGAAGAACGAAGATCCATGATGGGAAAAATAAGAAAAGATTAGTAAGTAAGATTAGTAAGTGCAGTAAGAATCTGAGTGTCTTGTCCTATTTCAAAAGTAGGAGGATTGTCTGAAAAGGAGGATGCAGCTGGAGAGTTTTCATTGAAAACTCTGGTGAGAGTTCGTGTAGTCGGGGTAAAACTGCTCCAACAACACTAGAGATGAAGTAGAAAGAGGTGAAGAGGCACAGGTGGAGTTTTTTTTCCAGTTATTTTGTTGGTTGGTGAGAAAAATAAAGGCATCTTCCTGCGGAAGAGTTAAAGCAGATGAAGGCTAGATGAGATGGTCAGAGGGAAATACTGGGGCTGTGGGCAGTTGGACAGGAGTGGGATTAGTTGGCAGTTGATGGGATCAAGGAGGATGTATGGGAGAAGGGCAAATGTTTATCTTTGCCCTATGTACCTTGTAGACCTGCCCTTCTTAAAACACTCTTCTCTCTCAGTCTCCTGTGATGATTTTTTCCTCTTGAGAGGAACTAAGGCTGAGTAAGCTTGAGGAATAGAGCAGTGGGTAAGTGTGAGTGAAATATGACTCAAAATTCAACTTTCTCTAGCTGAAGTATTTAAATACATGGAAGAGGTGGAAGAAGGATGGCAAATCCTGGCAGATGTGGAAAGAAGAGGAAAAGAGCTACAGCTGGATGTGATCCATGTGGATTTTATTGTGGCAGAGGAGGCCAAAGAGTTCAAGGTAGTGGGAACAGCCACCATATCAGTGAGTGTGGGAGTAGGGGGCTAAGGGTGAACAACTGACAAATGTTGTAGTTCTCTACCACTTCCATACAGTCATGTTAGGATTTAAGGAGCTCATGTCTCATGCTGTAAGACAACAGAGGCAGGAAAAATGTTTCTGAAGCAGTGAAAGAGGCAGAGGGAAGAAAATGAGCAAAGAAAAACATGAAGTTGAGACAACAGTAGGACATATGAAAATGAAACTTGCTGGAAATATCTGTAAAGAATTATGTAGTTCCTGTCTTCCCAGACTGTAAGGAGAAGTATTTTTTTTTCCTTTTGCTTCACTACAGTTCCAGTGAGTTAGAACAGTGACTTCTTTAGATTAAGCAGATCTGTACTACCCACTGCCTGTGTGTGGCAAGCAGTTCTCTGTACCATGTACAATGTCTGTGCAGACTCTTTTCTTCCTGCACAAATGCTGAGGGCATCTTGCTTGTTTTATGCTTGAAAGGGAGGCTTGTTCTGTGGCTTGGACTCAAAACAATGGGTTTGATTTGATTTTATTTTTCTTTTCTACTCCATTAGCTGCAAAAAATACATAAAGCACAGTAGCTCTAAGTTCATTTAATTTGATTGCTAGAAGTCTTCATATGTTCCAAATAAATATTTGGTAATTGTTTTACAAAAGAATATTTTTTTGCCCACATTCAGAGTATGTACAAGAGAAAGGAAGTTCTGATACAACCTCTTGATGAAAAATTCACTGCCCCTGTTCCCCACCCCCTTTAGGGTGCTTTTTCTCTCTCACTTGTTTGAAAGGAGAGCAATGACAGGGGAGTTCAAGGGATCAGAGATAACCTGACAGGACTGAGGAGTCAGTGAATTTTGGAAGTAAACTGTGTGGCCTCTGAATGGCAAAATGAATGAATGGTGGTTTCTTCTCGTTCTGGTTGTTGTAATTCATCTGGTATGCTTAATTCTCCCACACCCCTGCTTACGTGCTCATTCCGTGTCCCCTGGGCGTGTGCTCTGCCTTCCCCTGGCCTGCCACGCTGGCTGGCTGAGGTGGGAGTTCCTCAGAAGCCATGCCCATAGTGCTTGTTGGGTGTTCCCAGATGGTCAGAGGGCTTCCATCTCTCACTGTTTGGCCATTTCATTGGCTGAGCTGCATCTCCCTGTGCTGCAGGGCCAGCTGGTGTTTCTGGCTGGACAGCTGGAGTGGCCCAGTGGATCTGGCAGTCTCGGGCTGAGGAAGGAGGATCGGAAGTGACACACCTCATGAGAGCTTTGTTTTACTGTGCCTTGCTTAATTTTAAGCTCCTATAAAATAACCTGGTTTTAAAGGAAGTCTCCACTTTAGGATGGTCATACCACTTGAAAGAAGCTTGCTGTCTCAACTTTTGAAGGCTGCTGAGCTGGTTGCTCTCGCTGACAAGAAGCACAAACCCCGTGATTTAAGGACTAGTGTAGGTGGTTTTTTCGCTCTTATTTTATTTAAATTTTCTTTGACTGGCATATTTCTATTTGCTTTGCCTGCTTCAAGAGCTAGTTTATTCAAAGCTGAGAAATAAATCAGCTAAGATAATGAAGAAGCAGGAAGGTTTGCTCTCCTCTTCTAATAAGGGGGGTAAACCCCCTGAATTTAAGATATTGTAGCCCAGAAACATAGAATCATATGAACAGAAATAGATTGCTAGGGTGAAGATCATGGTTTAATAAAAATCAAAACTTACATTTAAGGTACTGGGGACACAGGTCACATGTGCACCCACCCACAGGGACTTCACAGGATTTTTGCTTTCGCTTGGACATGACATGAAAGCTGAAGGACATTCTTTTGGGATGTCACAAGATCATGCTTTGTTTTTTAGCATAAACTCGAATGAATGTACAGGTCTTTGCTTAAATCTGGATAGGGATAGTGTCTTTGGAGTTTAGAAAGTGCCAGATAAAGAATATCTTCAACAGGTTTTCCGAATCGTGATGGATTTTACTGCCTCGGTAGGAAAACTGCCAGTACAAGAGCAATATTGATCTTAATTTCTTTAAATCTGGGGAGTAGTTGTGGTCTGCTTGCTTGGTAGAAAAAAAGTTAGACTGCTCTCATGCTTCTGAACTGTAACTGAGTGATACTTTCTGAGGTCTTGCACATGAAGGCCTTGAAGCATGGCAGAGAGCAGGAGTAGACGGCATAGCTGGGAGCGAGAGAAGTTTTATTACTCCTCAACTTTCTGGCGGTGAGCTTTTGTTCTACCTGCAGCTAGGAAAAACTGGAGATGGGAAACAAGATGTGAGCCAGAGAGGAAACTGAGTAATAGCTGGGTCCAAGTTGTTAGTTCCTCTGATGGGGCTTATTTATTACAATGTCTGGTGGAACCTCATATGAAAGAGTTTCAAGCTCACCCCTTGCACCATAGAATTGACTTCCACAAACTGTTGCAGAGGAAACATCTGTGGATGGAAAAACATCCTGTGACAGATAATACAAGGAAAGAGAAGTGAACTGGCCCACTCTATCCTTGTTTGTATTGCAGGTATAAAATGCAGTGTCTGTGCACATGCTTGATGTGTGAGTTATTGATGCCTCTTCTCTTTTCCCCTTTATAGGCAAGGTGATATGACCTTCCTGGTTCTCAAAACAGCACTGATGTCGCTTGTCCTCCTTCTTTCTTCCCTTTGCCTTTCCCATGCAGTCAAAGTATCAGCAGTAGAGGTCAACACACCGGAGGAGATGTTTGTGGAGAACGGGACAGACGCGAAGCTTCCGTGCACGTTCACGTCCGTGGAAGTGATCAGCAGCGCAGCATCTGTGTCTTGGAGCTTTCAACCAGAGGGAGCCGCAACTCGTATCTCAGTAAGGAGGGGCTGTAGGGGGACAAACCTGGGAGGGGAAGCTGCCCTAAGTGGGCAGTGGTTCTTCTAGTTGGTTCTAAGGAGCAAGCAGATTATGGATTCACGCCTCTGTCCACGTGTCTTGTCTCCATCACTGTGATTTTAGGGGGATCTCTGCAAAGACTGGAGCGTGCAGTGAGTGTAAAATACACTGGCTGCTTTGTTAGTCTGAGGAGAGGGGTGTTGGTGTGGTAGATGCTTAGATGAGCATCTAAGAATCTTCTAAGTTCTCTATCCTCTTGCACTTAAAATGAGTGGTTGCAGGATTTGAATTATCACTGGAATTGCAGTGTTACATTGTGTTGTGCTTGTTGCTTATTTTGCTTGTGTATTGTATAGCCTCTGTTAGAGAGGGCTTGAAGTAAGACCAGTATCCCTGGTTTCAGAACAGAATTGAATGGCTCAAATCAGTGAGCGGTTACATCCTCATATTATAGTTATATGACAAGTAAAAAGCCAGGCTAGCAAGGAACTTAGGCAAATAATAGTTGACATCACTCATTTCCTGTATGTTGAGCCCAAGTGGGCTCAGATCCTTTGGGTGTGAACCTTAAAAGAAATGGCTTTGGTAGGTTGTTAGCTGTCTTCTTCCTCTGTTGTGTAAGCTGGGCACATCTAAGCCCTCTGACACTTCTGCTTCCTTCTGGTTCCTTGTCCTGAGTGAGAATTCAGAGGAAGCTGAACAAGGGACTCTGGGGCAGCAGGGAAGATGTGGGGACAGCAGGGTGCTCAGCCTGTCTGCTTCCCCTCTGCTGCAGACATGGGATCATTTAAACTCTAGGACCCCTGCTCAAAGCAGAGATGATCCAAAACACTGTATGAGCATCTTGCTCAATATATAGAGCTCTGAAGAACAAGCTTCTCGATTTTCAGTGAAATAAATATTTAGTTTTGAAAAGGGTGCTCTTCTCCCTGGGAAGCCAAAGCCGTAGTTTGTCAAAAGTTTAAGAGAGTAGGGCACATTTCCTGCTAATGTTGAACAGGGTGGGTGAAATCAAGCCATCTGTTTGTACATTTTCCACTCCCCATAAGTCCTTCCATGCCCTTTCAGCATCACTGTCCAGTTGTGGAAATACAACTTCAGGAGATAACATTTTTTGGAAGTGTAGTCAGTTCAGACATTCCACATGGATGTAGTTATCAGCACAACTGAGAGAAAAGCAGAAGTGGCCCAGCATGATCTGATGATCTGTTTCTTTTGAGGGGTTGGGGGAAGGATAGAGGGAACATTTTTCTTTTATGAGCCCAAGTCATGTCATTACATATCTTGGTGGACTTTAATTTGAGAGATTGGTCTCATGATCAGTTCATATCTGAGCTAAGTCCATGCTTCTCTTGATGAGGATGGTCCTGCACCTCTTTAGAATCACATTGGCAATCTTATGGCCACATGGTGAGGCTGAGTTGATCTAGAACTTCCCCTCCTTGTCCCCTTCCCCTGACACATGTGCAGGGATAGAGACATCTCTGCATGAATGAAACATCTGATCACAGCAGAGTTTCACAATGGGCTCAAAATCACAACCAGTCGAAATCCGTCAGTTTTAGGTTTCAAAAGAAGCCTCATGTTAAATCACTCAGTCATAGGCAAGGAGTGGCTTGAGTCACTTAGCCTGTGTTTCAGGACATATTTTACTTTGTGATTTCTCCTCCCCCAGGTGAGGACACCTAGAGAGCTGAGGAGTCCTCTTGCATTCTAGACTTCCAGTCAGATAAATTCCTCTGTGCACAGGGGGGTGGTAATGCAGTGCTACTGTGCTAAAGGTTATAATCCAGCTGGAAAAGCTGCAGACTGATGCAGTTCCTCCAAAATGTTGAAAGATGACTGTGTGCTAGCACAGATAGTTTGTTGGATTTATGCTAATCTTAGGGGATCCCATGTGTTTGAAAGCAGAGGTGTCCTGTAGAAGTGTGTGGACTTCTGCTGCTGTAAATTCCAATTTTGGTCAGGTATAGTTAGGACACATGGAGTTTCTCCCTAGACTGTACTACACAGGTTAATTCTTCAAGGATTTTTGGTCTTGTCTGGGTTGTGCAGGGCCAATGTGCAACTTACTCATCTAAAAACTGGGAAACGGTTCTATTTAGTTACTTGAAGGTTTCTGGAAAACAGCTAGATATGCTCTAAATTGCTCATGGGATTTTTTGGGGGGTGGAAGGAAGGAGGATGTTGCATGTTAATTTAGCTGTGCTTTAGTTGCAAGTAACACACAGCAAAACACAAGATAGGAAACTTGGTATCCTTTTCCTAGAGGATGCAGGCAGCTTCCTGTGCCTAAAAGACAGATGGCTGTGTTCCAGAACTGTTCTGTCCTTTAATTATTCCCAGGTTACCAGCCTTTTTATCTTCCCCCCCCCCACCTCGTGTGCAAAACTCTATGTCCCTCAAAACAGGAAAAAAAACCCCAAACAACCAAACAATCGAACCACAAAACAAATCAAAACCAACAGAAAACTGGAACTTGTGGTCTGCTGTGCTGGTAGGGTTGAGGTATAAGCCATGGCATGGTTATGTGATCAAGAGGCAACAAGCCAGACTAAAGTCTCAAATATGTGTCATTCAGTTGGTTCTGGGAGAATGCTGTAACAGTGAGAGAAGCGTGGTAGCT
Source organism: Neopelma chrysocephalum (assembly GCF_003984885.1). Taxonomy (NCBI): domain Eukaryota; kingdom Metazoa; phylum Chordata; class Aves; order Passeriformes; family Pipridae; genus Neopelma; species Neopelma chrysocephalum. The sequence goes on from NW_020897749.1 coordinate 1,312,058, forward strand.
CTCTAATATCTAATTGGATTGTTCTTATATCCTCTTTTCCTTGACTACAGTTTTTCTATTACTCTAATGGAAAATCATACCCCGGAAAGGACATACCATTTAAAGACAGGATCACTTGGGCTGGAGATCTTAACAAGAAAGATGCTTCTATCACTATATCAAACATGCAGTTCCGGGACAACGGCACGTACATTTGTGATGTCAAGAACCCACCTGACATTGTTGTCAAACCAGGAGAAATCCGAGTTAGAGTTGTGGAGAAAGGTATTCACCCTATATGATTTTTTTCCTTCCCACCTTTTTGTCATTTTATTTTCCCCCTTCCTTGTCTGTGTCACTTTTATTGGGGGTGGGGGAGTAGCCTGGAGGGAACAATTATTATATTTTTAATTCTCTTCTTCCAGGTCCTAATGATTGAACCAATATCTGTCAGCTGTTTAAAAAACTGAATGTCACACACTTTTCCTCTATACCCATTAATTCCTATGCTTTGAACAATTATTAGCAAAAGCTGGTGGAAGCCTTGATGAAAACCTATCCTCTCATTTCAAAGTCCTATGAATGTATTTCCTGCATTTTGCTACATTAAGGGCTAGGATGACATTTGAAATCTGGGGAGACAAAGTGGCAGACTCTTTCCTTTGGAACCCTTCTGGTATATATATAATGGAATGCAACACCATAAATCTGGCCCAAGAACTTCCTGACAGTGAAGTGCTGCTGTCTTCCCTGCAGAGGTGTTTGTGTTGGGTGTACATTCAGTCTCTTCTACTGGGATGTTCTTTCAGTGGTGACCCTTATAAACTGCAAGGGCTGGCTACTTGCAGCCACATAAGGCTTCTGGTTAGCATTTGGCAACATCACTCACAGTCCAAGCACTTAGATTCTGTGTGTCAATTTGGCTCTTTATTTCCCTTGATCATCCAAAACATTTGATTGTTCTGCCTAAGCTGGAGGTCAGCCAAAGTGAGATGCTTCCTGCAATGAAATGATTCTTACAGTGATTGGATTTCCAAATTCATAATTGAATAAGGACGAGAATAAATGTTGAATTCTCAAATGGCAGTGCTGATGCAGCTGTTTCATTAGATTTTACTATGTTAGGGAAGATACCTATGTGTATGCTCTAATTAGAATGATGCTGCTGCTATAGCAGGTGTGTACCCCTGCTCATGAGGTCATTCCATGTTCTTTTGTAGGCAAGGTCTGTATCTAACTTTTCATGCAGCAGTTTGAGTTGGATGGGACCTCTGGAGGTCCAAGCATCACTTAGAACTTTCTGTTTCTTGGAATTTTGAAGTCTATATAAAACAGGGGCAGTTTATTTTCTCACAGTGTATTGATGATCACCATGAAGAAGCAGTAAAGCAACTGCCAGTTTGGCAAAGTCAGGCTGTTCTTGGCAAAGCCTCTTCAGATTTTAACCCAGTTTGAGCAAATGAAGACTGACTTAGGTCCACTAATTCAGCTGATATTTTTTCAACAGACTTGCACGCTGGCTTCCCCATAGGTGGGGCATCTGGACAAGAAGATCACAATGATTGTGGAGGAAACCCTGTATTCGAAATAGTTCTCATCCTGAGAAAAATGCTGCAACAATTGTCTTCAAATTCTTAAGAAGACTGTGAAAACAGGTTTTCAAGCTGCAATGCTGTCTTGCATTCTGACTTCAGCTGAAAGTACTGCTCCTGTAATAAATAGGTTGTAACTCTAGTTGTAATAGGCAGCTACTTCACAGTGTGTTCGAGACAGCTGGTGTTGCCTGGAGGTGGTTCGTCTTTGATCTGAAAGCACATGGGGGAAAAAATGAGAATTGTGTGAAAATCTTTATACTTAGGAGCAATGGAAACTTCCCTTTCCTGCCTGTTTCATAAAACTGATGCTAACACGCTTTCAGCGAAAATGGAAATTGCTTTGAATTACAGTGATAATTAGTGGAAAGTGTTCTCTGGATGGCTGGATTTTTGGTTTGTGTTGAGCTGTTAACTAAAGTGTTAGCTTTCAGAGCTGGTGTTCTGTTATGTAGCTGGGAATCTCTGTTATAATGAAGTCATTGGCTGCTCTGGAAGTACTTATGAGGAAATCATGTAACTGGAATGCTGGAAAATATAGGAAAAACATGGGGGTGAAACATTCTTTAGCTGAACTAAGTGATCATAAAGTTGTGTGAGCTCTTCTGTAGTCTGCTGGACCATGTTCTGAGAAGCAATAAAGTCACACTAGTTTCACATGCAAACAGTTGCATTTTTTTATATGGTCTTAATAACCTCTGTCGGCAGAATGTAACTGCTGTCCATCACTCAGACTCAACCAACCAGAAAACCCCCTGAGTCAAGGTGACACCACCATCAAATTTTAACATCGTTCTTCCAGCAAACACTCTGCTCTCTAGTTTTGGATTGTTACCTGATTTCTTGCTCTGAAAAAGTGTGTGTGTTTTCTTTTGTGGTGTACAAGGCAGCAGCTGCTCTGCTGACAGAAATGCATGTCTGTTTTGATGCTTTTGCAGGCAGTTATTCCTCCACTTTTGGAAAGGTGAAAAAGCACAGAAAATAAGGAACTCCTACTTCTTATGTGCCTCAAAATAAATTTATTTTTGCATGGAGCTCAAACACAATCACCTGAAAAATATTACCATTTGTAGGACTTTCTTCCTTAATAGCAGAAGGATCTCTGGGCTGCTGAAGGTTCTGAAAAGAAGGATGTCTTCTTTTAAGTTGTGCACTCATGTCTTCATCTGTAATTTCTTACTGAGGCAGCTCTTCTCCTGAAAGTCACTGAACCCAAAAAGAACAGAACTAAGTGAAAGCCCTGTTTTCTTAGTATGATGCACCTGCTTCAGGGTACTGCTCCTTTCTACATAAGTGTGTCAAAATGGGCTTGGTCAACAGACTACAGACTGGCTGGGAAGGGCTTGAATACACCTGGTCTGTGGTCCTTGCTGGAACAAGTCTGGCAAAGGATGACTAAGATGATTAAGGGACTGAACCAGCTTTCATATGAGGAGAAATGGAGAGAAATGGGGTTGTCCAGGCTGCAGAAGAGAAGAAGGGGTGATCTAGCCTGCAAAAGAGAAGAAAGGCTCAGGGGAATCCTCTCATCGGTGTTTATGTACATTGATGGCATCTAAAGAAGACCGAGCCAGGCTCTTCAGTGGTGCCTGGTGTCAGGACAAGAGACAATGAGTGTAAATCGTAACACAGGAAATTCTGTCTGAGCTTAACTCCACATTTTCACTGCGATTGAACACTGGAGTAGGTTGCCCAAAGAGTCTCCCATCCCTGGGGACAGTCAAATCCAAACTGGACAGTGTTGAGCAAACTGAGCTGCCTGATCCCACTTGAGCAGGGGGGTTGGACTGGACAATCTCAAGATGTCCCTTCCAACCTCAGCAGTTCTGTGATAACCAGACGAGGGTGAGAGAAAAGTCTGAGACAGATTTTTCTATATAAGTTGTTTTACCTGTTGGGTCTTCTGCTGATTCACTTGTATTTGGTGCAAGTAGCTGGTACAGTTTGGAGTCTTGTAAGAAACCCTCTGGCCTAAGATGTTCCTTGCATTAAACACGGTGCAGGAGGAAGGAAAGGACTTTGTTTCTTACTGGGAAAAGCTATAATGGTAGTCTGTGTATTCTTTATCTTGTAGGTCTTTTGTACTTGTTCTCTTCTGATTGGCTTTTGTTTCTGACTGCTCTTTCTTGGCTTACATTTCCCCAAAATAATATTAGGGAAAATGTGAGTAAAGCAATACTGCATTCCTCTACGTATATATCTGGTGATATATATCCAGTGATCCTGACGCAAGAAGGAAAAAAATGCGTCCATGAAAATGTATAGAGCTGTGTTTAGAGACACCAGAATCATGTAAAAACACTAGTAAGAGTGATCATGGGTAGGAACTGTGCTGTCTGCTGCATGCTACCTGGAGAACACCCAGCCTTCAGTGGGTTAGCAACGTGCTGTGTTCAAATCTGCTTTTAAGTGTGCCTGCCTTTTCCTGTTGACCTTGGTGGGAATTTGCAGATGGATGTGAGTTCCCCCCCACACCTCTTCAGATACAAAATGAGACAGGGTTGTCCTCATTGTCAGCTGTGTTCCCTGCCATGTAAAAATTCTCGGTTCAATATAAACGCAGTTCTGAAGGACGGTGGCACTGAGAACGCTCCCGGTGCGTGCTCTGTTCACACACTGTTCTGTTGGCTGCCTGCTGTCACCGCCTCTCAGGCTGCAGGTGGTGATTTCTGGATGTTGCATTAGTGCCTCCTGCTCTAAACGAACCCAAGCTGGAGAGCGTTTGTGGTTTGCACTTCTGTTGATGAGGGAATGCAGAAGAGTTGAATGTTTTCTCCCTTCTCTCCCCAGACAGCCTGCCTGCGTTCCCCATTGCCACGGTGGCGGGGATAGCCATCGGTACGGTTACAGGTCTCTCATCGCTCATCTCTATTGTCGTGTGTCTTGTCATCAGAAAGAACAACTCTAAAAAACGATACTCTGGGTAAGAGATCTCCCTCCTCACCTGTGGGTGATGTGAGGAACAGCAGCAGGAGCAGAGGGAGGGCTTGAAGGGGGGTAGGAGTTGTTTCGGCCAAGTCTTGGCAGCCATGGCTACACATAGGGTATGGCCATGTGGAGCACTGATCATCTGCCTTTAATGAATTATCTTTGTACTGTGCTTGAAAAGGCATACAAACCAGGAGTTGCACCTGAAAATCACTAGATATTGAAGTTGATCCCCAGCCACAGGCATATATGCCCTAAGAACATTTAATCCAAGATCCCCTAGCTCTGGTCTGTTCCCCTTCCCTCCAGCTCTACTTTGCCTACCATCCCCAAAGGAAAAGTGCCATATGTGCACTTTCAAGGAATTCTCTGTGTTGAGATTAGGACTGGATTTTTCACTTTCCAGTGTCTGACTCCTGTGCCTGGAGTATACTTGCCAAAACCCCATTCATCACCACACTTCAAAGTAAGGAAGGAGCAGCCACTCTGCATCCGTTCTCATTTACTGTCTGGTTTTTGTTAACTGTTCCCATCCCTGCAGGGTTTTTAGTGTTAGGAGGGTAACCCCAAAGTGAAGCACAGTTCTTTGCGTGGGCATATGAAAAAGCAACAAGAACTAACAAAGGCAGACTTGAGTCCTGTGGTGATGAAGCTTGATAGTGGTGGAGGAGATGCTTCCTTTTTTCTCCTCTCTAATTAGATGGTAATTTGCTTCTATAAGAAAGAATGAAAATTATGTATGGAGTCTTAGAAACAAACCCCAAACTTATAACTTTCTTCTGTTCTTTCCCCAACAAATATTCCTGCTTGCTGCAGGTCCTTTGGGTTGCCCTTGGGATAAAAGAAAATAACTCCAAAAATAAACTTGTGGGGATTTCCAAATTAAACTTTGCCCTGTCCTTTTCCCAGTTGGAGAGCTTAGAGAAAGGGAGTTGGCTATTGCCCAATGGTAAGGCTAAATACATCAAAGGCGGCTGTGTGTGCTCAAAATTGTGTGGAAAGCCTGGTTTTCCCTCTCTGCATGTGTCCTTCCCCTAAGAATTGAGAAGAAGCCTGCAGTGTCATGCACCAGCAGTGTGCCTGAGGTGGCCTGCTTGCCTTGTTTCCCACTGACCTGCCCTCCAGTGTCTCCCTGCTGGAGGACACGCTGGTGCCGAGCCTGAAGCAGTAGTTCATGCACTGTGATTTCTTGTAGTAGATTTAACTGCTCTCTTGGGAAAGTAACCTCTGAGGTTTAAATACTGCTTTCACTGACCATGCCAGCTCTGCATGATGTGTAGAGAGAAGCCAGCTGTGCTGTGACCCCTTCCAGACTTATGGACTGTCTTCTATACGATGCTAACTCGGTGTGTGGTGGTGGTGGAGAGATGCACTTACTCCCAGATAACCATTCTGCCTTGAACTGAGGTGGGCTGGGGCCCTGTGCGGCATCTGGAACCCCTGCATGGCCACAGTCTCCATTCATGCTCTGACTTTGGTGTTTCTTTTGTTTTGTTTTGTTTTTTTTCTTTCTGCCTTGGTGTGCTGGGATCGGATCCTGCTTACCTTCCTCTCCTTACAGAGATCCTGATATAGACGCCAGATTGGGAATGTAACAGGGCTGGGTCTTCTCTTCCAGTCCCACTAGACACCATGGTAACTAATCAAGTTGGTGGTTGCTGTTAATACCTGTGTGTGTGTACACATTTCCTCTTCCTTTGCTGACTAACCAGCTAGCTCTCTACTAACATAACTTCACTGTAATTTGTGCTGGAATCTGTTGGCAAAGGGATGATGCATTTCACTGGGTGCTTGGGTTTCATTGTCTCATGTCTAACTGGGGTGGAGTTTGCTGTTTAGCCCAGATGGTGTCCCTCCATCTCTTCCAACAGTGAACTCTCCAGTGCATTGACTAAAGCACAGGAAATTCAGAGCCCTTTCTGTTTCAAAATAAAAGTAAATTCCCTGGAAGTGTTCCTCTGTCTCAGACAGCTTGGGTGTTTGAAACTTGGAGGGATCTAAGTACATTAGTTGCTTAAAGGTGAGTGATAACATTTAGATAGTGTAGATCTGAGGAATTTTGTGGATAAAGCAATGAATGATACATAATTTTAGTAACAGAAGGGCTGCATTGTCTCTATTACAGTAGAAACCCCTTCCATGATGGCTGGGGCCATTTTTTTTAAATTCTTAACTGCTGCATGTATGAGGAGCTAAGTCTGCTATGGTTAGACTTATCAAGGGATAAAAAATGCTTGCCCTGTGAGGATGTGGTCTGCTTGATGTCACTGTCCTCGTTTGTTTGCTTCTGTATTTGCTTTGTAGATTAGCTGTCTATGAAGACTGAGGAAAAAAAGGTCCAGTGGTCAGAGGGTTGTGGTAGCAAAGGGAGCTCCTGTATCTGCTGCCAAGGAGATGGCTAGTTTACTTTCCTGGGTTCTTTGGTACAAGGAGGTAGATCTAGCACTGAGAGACCCATTACTGCATTGCCCAGAAGCTACTGACTTTAAGGGCATTTGCTCCTGTGCTTGGATCTGTGATATTCCTTTCTCTGTCACAGGCTTGCTTTCTTTTCAGTCCTGCTTTAAGCAGATGGAAAGAAGTAATCAGAGAGTGAAAACTGGCAGCCTTCTTTTAGGGCTGTTGGTTTTCACCACAAGACAGTTCTTCTGTTTGAAAAACAAGATTTGCTTGATTATTCAGGTAGCCATGTGAGAGCACATAGCTTAAAATGTCATGTGGGACTCTTGAGGTGATGGCTCCAGAGACCAGTATCTGCTGTGAGTGGGCGGCATTAATTTGGGATCATAGCCTAACCAAAGCAAGGGAACTAAGGTGGAGTTTGGTAGGAAGTACCTTGCTAATATGGAAAGCTGGTGGCTCTTGCAAGTGTTGACTCTAACACTGGTATAACACTTGACTCAGTAACTAGGACTGTTTAACTTCTAGTTAGAAGATAATTGCCATTTACCACTGTTAGTTGAGTCTGAAGCCCCAGAGAAGAAAACACATGGGTTGGGTTGAATTGGAATATATAAGGAACAGGGATTTTGGAGGAGCTGCTGTCCTATGTTAATAGTTGCTCCTTTATGTTGCTTACTAATAAAACTCGGAGGAAGGTTAGAGAAGTACCTCGGGAGAGATGGAGAATCGTGTGTGTTTATTTTAGAATCCATTATGTTCACTTTTACTTTGGCGTGATCTGCCACTCTCATCTTGCCATCACTCGTCTTTTTGTTTTTTGTTCTGTTTTTTTTTTGGGTTTTTTGTGTTGCCTCTTGAACATTGTCGTGCAAACTCTGCTCTGCCACCTCGTCAGCTGCAGTACCTCTGAGAGCTTGATGTCTCCGGTTAAGCAGGCTCCGCAGAAGGCGCCCTCCGACACAGAGGGCCTGGTAAACAGCGTGCCCGCCAGATCACACCAGGTAAACTGCTCCCTGCTGCTTCCCCGAGCAGGATCCTCCCAGAGCATGGGGAAGATGGTATGGAAAACACAAAGGCAGGGTGGGATGCGTGCCTTAGGTGCTGCCTGTTAAAGTGCTGGGGGATAAAAGTGTGTGCTCCAAACCAGGGGTGGACAGTAAGCTGAGACTGGTAGACTCTTCTGCAGAAGGCTTAGTGCAATTGGAAGATCAGCATCCTGCTACTAGCTGGGATGGAGATTTATGTCCTTTTCATCCTAAATTATAAGAAAAAGATGGTTGTGATCTTGTGCGTCAGCATACACAGGTCGTAGTGCAGTGCAGGGTTGGCGAGGATCGGGAGTGGGCAACAAGTAGCTGTTCAGTGCAGAGACAGCATTGTCTACTAGATATGTAATCACCCTATAAGGCTGCTTAATCTCTTTTGAGGTTGTAGTGGGGAGGAATTTTACTCTCTCATGTTCTGTGGCGTGTACTCCCTTCAGAGGGCGATGAGGCAGCGCGGTGCAGGCACTGAGCAGCGATGGTCAGTTTGCAGATGGCTCGTGCTGCTGAGAGCTCTCTTCTGCAGTCTCCCAACTCGTGTGGGCTTGAAAGTGCCACTCTTCGTGCTTGCTGCTGTTGGCAAAGTCCTGCTGACTTTGAAGGAAAAAACTGTCTCTTGTCCAGAGTTAACATCCTATGGGAAATTAGTTAGAGGGGAGAGGGCGTGAGTCAAACAGGGATTCTATGCAATGTATGATTACCTCTTAAAAGTGTACGAGATTTCCTAATTTGGAAGCTGTTCTTACCTCTTGATTCATGTATTCCCAGCAATTTTCCTGTGGAGGTACAGACCCCGAATGAATTTAAGTTCAAAATGGATTTTTTCTTTTAGAAAGTGGCTGCAGAGTAGTGTGTGAACTGATGGGTTTCTATATCAAAGTTAGTACTTGGGTTCCTAATTTTTCCTGACAAAACAATGGAGATTGTGTTAATGTGTTAACACTACGGGAAAAAACCTAAACGTGCTTTATCCAGTGAGCTGGATAAAGTCAAAGTCCCTACTCTGTTGGGCTTCTGGTTTGGTTCTGAAATGCATTTTGTTCTGGGCCTTGCAGTATTTCCAGAGTTTTAGCACACAGGCCCACAAAGCTGCCTTCTGACTTGGCAGATCAGTTATTCTCTGAACACAGAGGCTATATACTCAAGTTATAAGATTTAAAGATAAGTTCAGATTTTGACTGGAATGGGTCTAGTAGCAGCAGCTTATAAGGCCTAGATAAAGCTTGTCTTTTCTAGTTCATGGGAGGAGCTTCTAGAATGGGTGAGTGAGACAGGTGGTTTCTGCTGTTCCCCCTTCCAAAAAAAAAAAGAAAAAGGTTTTGTGGGATTTATGTTGCAGTAGGTGTTGGAGTTGATGTCCCTGGGTCACAAGACCAAGATGTTTTGTCTAATTACTGTCATGGTATGAAGCAGTACATGGAAGTGCCCTGAGAGCTACAGGGATTAAGAGTTTTGCTGTTCTACACTTACATGTTAAAAGACTTTAATGTTTTGGTGTGAAAACTTGCAGTGTCCTCACGTTCCCATGTCCTCACTGTTCTGGGTCTCAACGTACTGGAAGGAACATGTCAGAGTAAATCTAAACTATGTAAAGATAACTCAGGATCAGTGAGCTTTTGCCCTTCTGTAGTTACCCTGCTCTGCTTATTCCTTAAGAGGGCCCTCCAGGGTCTTCCTGCAAGTAAGTTCCTAAAGGAAAACCCAGAGTGTGAACACTACTGCTCTCAAAGGAAAAATACTGCAAATGGCTTTTGTTTCATTCAGTTTCTTAGATTTTTAATCTCTTAGGCAAAAAAGAGTTTTGTCTGGATTTTCTTTTCTTGGCAAACATTTGTAGCAGCAAGTGGTTCCTCTGCCTTCTGTTAAACATTTGCCCCATCTAACAGAACAAGCAAACAAATTTACTTTTCTTTAAAAACATCCACAATGAAATCAGGGTAGATCAGATTTTGAACAGAATGTTTAAATCAGTGAGAAAACTAAATTTCAGTTGCATTTCTATATTTCACTTATATTTTTAACTTCTAGCCATTGTTTTGTTGATTATTTTTATAAGGGTCAAATCAACATATTTGAAATCTAGTGTCACATGAGTAAAACCCAGTATTTCTTGGTAATCAAGAAATTAGTTGCAGTATCCAAGCTTTTGAGGTGTTTTGTAGGTGAAATGCAGATATTCAGATTCCTGGAGTTCCCAGAAGCTGCTTGCTGGTTCAGGCACACTCTTGTCTCTTGGAATGCCTGGCAGTTTTAGACCAGTGGTTCCCACAGTCAGTGCTGTGGTCAAACAGCAAAGGCCTGTGGTCTTCCTTGTAGCCTTTTACTTGGTGGGATGTGTAGGAAGTGACTGAATGCTTTGTGCTGGAAAAGAACTGTGAATACAAATACACAACCCCTGCCTCTGCAAGTTAAAAACAGTGACAGAGGTGGTCACTCTCAAAGAGTGACATTTAAATTGATTAAATTAAGTTTATTCCTTTTTTTATTTATGTGTCAGTTTAAGTATCAATGGTGGAGTATTTGTCCACATCACTTCTCAGCTGAAAGTGCACTAAGGCTGCATTTCCTTTGAGTGCAAGTTAATCAGGTGTGGACCTTGCTTTCTGGAGTGCCCCAGAGTGCTGAAAGTGTGCAAATCTGATTCTGTGAGTGCTCAGCTGATTGAATCAGCTCCACTTGTTTTCACTGTGCCTTCCTTCTCCTCAGGTACGTTCTGTCCTGTCAAATTTGTGTGTGGTGTTTCTTGTCCGTGCCATCACTCTGTAGTGACTCCTGTCCTACCATGACCATTATTTGAAGGCCAGAACTACACATATTTCCCACATGGATGTCCTCGTTTTGTAAACTGGGTTGCAGCAGTCAGACCGGAAGGCAGATGTATATTGTCCCAAAATATGACAAACTCCAAGGTGGCTGTCACTTGTCTTTGTGCTTTGCAAGGAGCTGAGTGTTCACTTCTGGGCAGGCTGAAGAACACTGATCCTCAAGAGTGACATCCACAGAAGGCATTTCTGATGTACAGAGCAGGTTGGTGCAGAGGTCCCTGAGCAGGGAGGTCTCTCAGTGTAGAATTGGGGAGCACTGAAGCTGCATTAACATCTGCTACAGAAGTGCAGATCTCTGGCTTTGCTCTTTCTGGTTTAAGATAGATCTGAACAGGCTGTGTTTGAGCTCTGTTCCAGGCTTTAAACTGCTTCTCATGACCCCGAAAAGGAACAGTTCATAGTGCCAGGAATCTTGATTTAAATTTCAGATAACTTTCCTGGAGCTGGAATCTGTGGTAGTTGGAACAACTTTCAGAATCTAAAGAATTTGAAAATACTGTAGACTCCTGTTAGACCATGATGGTCTAACTTTGTAATTCCTTTTTCTTTGCTGTAACTTGCAATTCATGACTGCTGACAAACCCTTAGCAGGTACTCCTGCTGTTCTTTTCCCTTCAGTTCTAAATGGAAAAATTGCAAGGCCCTGGGAAATGCTGGTTTTGTGTAGCAGTGCTGGTCTGTCTTCTGGTTCTGAAGAGTCCGGATGAGCTTATTTGGGATTAGATGAAAGTTCTGAATTGTTTAGACTTTTTTTTTTAAGTGGCCCTGAATTAGTTGATTGTAGTCATCTAGGAAATCAATTGGCAGCAAATAAAATAGATGGATCATTGTAATAAATCCTTGGTCCTCCTTTGCTCTTTGTTAGCTAACCTACCACTTACTTAGGTGTCTGACAGCGAACATATTGAGGCAGTGGTAGCTTGGTTTGGGTCAGGTGATCAGGCCAGTCAGTCTGTCCACCACCACCTAACATTCTGGTTGCAGCAGAATGGCTGTATTTAAATGGCATAAACCAAGAATAGTGATAACTGATCCTGAGGGGACAGGATAAGTTAGGTCAGAATAGTGATAACTGGTCCAGAGTGAACTCCCGTGGTAGAAAATTGACCCATCAGAATTACTTGAAGAAAACTTGGAAAGTCATAATGAGTGCTTTATGCAGTTAGAGATTTATTAATTTTATTTTTTTTTTAACTGTTAGGAAGTGCTCTTGAGCTGAATTTATCCCATCTGTGGCCTCAGGCAGATGAGACTTCCAAAATTGCTTGCAAATAAACTTTAAGGTTACTTTGCCTTGAAGTTTATGTAGATACTGCTCTCTAATTGGAATTAGTAATGTAATCCTGATACAGTGTTGGAGACCAGAAAGCAAACATGAAAGCAAATAGCAGAAAAAGGAAAAAGGAAAAAAATGGTTATATTGAGATTTAAAATCCAGGATTTTCTAAGACATCAGTGTCCTTTTTTTTTTCCTTCATTTTCTCAGTCTGCTGTTTATATTCAGTGTTTTATATCCACTCGCAAGTTTTCCCCCTTCTGTCTGTCTTCTGCTCTTTTATCACCTTGGAAATACCTTACCCAGAAGGAAGAAAATGTGGATTTAAATTACTTCTGAAAGAGAACAAGGTATTTATCAGGTGTGTGCTTTGCCACTGTGCTGGGGGGAAAACAGCTGTGAGGAAAGGTACTTTACGGTCCTTCAAGGGCTTAATTTTCTGTACAGAAGGTCTCTTTTCATCTCTGGCTCCTAATTGCTTTGGGAGATAGATGGAAGGATTTCTGGGTCAGTTTTGTAGAAATGTTTCCTAATTTGCCAGGATTCCAAAAACAGTGGCAAGAATGGAGTAGGAGAAGTGCCTGTGAAGGCTCGTTCTTCCTGGGACATGAGGGAAACTGAAACAGTTAAATGGATGAAATGTTTTGAAGGAAAAACTGCTAAAAAAGCCACAACCAAACTAAAAGCTCACTCTCTCTGTAATTCCCCCCACTCACCCCCAAATGGGGCAGTCCCTTTCCCTCCTGCAGGGGGCCGTGGGGGGTGTTCTCTGTGCTGAGGTGGTCACAGCCTTGTGCTCTGTGCTTGTGTCAGCTGGGGGGTGCAGTGTGGGAGCTGCAGGTCAGACCTGGCCATAGAGGTCCCAACCTGTCTTGTTGGGCACCTGTTCTGTACAGGCTCCAGTCCTGTCTCCAGTAGCTGCAGTTTTCTCTCCTGTGGGCTGTGTTTTGGAGGACGTGGTGTTTTGGGAAGGTGGAGGCACGTTTGCTCTGCTGAAGGACAGTGCTGGTAATGTCCCCCACTGCACCCGAGCAGAGGTAACAAAGGTGTGTGGCCGTGCCTGCCCGGGGTGTTTGTGGAGCTGTGCAGAGCCTGGGCGGGCTCGGAAGTCAGGTAAGAATTCTGTATTGCTGCATGTAGTACTTTCTGTACTACACTGCTGTGTAAGTCTTGATTCCATCACTTGTTTGGGCAGTGACTCGTGTCACGGGGCGCTGCAGGTTTGTTCCCTCCCTCGTTATCCAAGTGGTCCAGCGGTGCTGGAATTTGCAGGAACTGAGTGGGAGAAGGGGAAGTACCCTCTGCTGTGGACTGGTAAATCTGCAGTACAGTTCCTCCTGAACAATAACAAATCTGGCGTGCATCTGACTAAGTCACATGTGTTTACTCCATAACACGTAAGAATTGCTGCTTTTCAGAGCAAAGGATTCTAGATTTTGCTTTTTATGGGGAAGGAAGAAGTCTCAGAGGGAGGAAAGGGCGCTGTTGGCATTGCTCCCGAGAGCAGAAAGGTGGCAGACTAGAGCTCATTCGTAGGCCAGGGTTCATTCCACCTGCTTCCAAGTGCCGTTCGCAGTCATTAAAGCTCCGTGGTCTTGCTTTGGCTTTCATCTTGCTGCAGATGTGCTGCCTGTTCTGAGAAGTCCTGACGGCGCCTCTCTCTGTTGTGTCCCCAGGGCCCAGTCATTTACGCGCAGTTAGATCACTCCGGGGGACAGCACAGCGACAAGATCAACAAGTCAGAGTCCGTGGTCTACGCCGACATCCGGAAGAACTGAGATGAGATCCTAAGCTGTCCAAAGGAGAACACACACACTCAGACTGGAATTGCTTGAACAAGATTTGCCCCAGAGAACTCACATGTGGCCTTTGATGCCTAGGCTAGGACCAATGCATGTGCATACAGAGGGAAAAGATATATATGTATTGTGTGTAAATAGTCTATTTAATCGTACAGAAGTGAGACCAATGTTGCATGTTGAAATGCGGTAAGAATTTTGCTTATAAATCGCCGATATTCTTTTTTGTATCATGTGTGACGAGAGAGAAAGTGAAAACTCGCATCACGATTTTTAAATATTTTTATCTTGATTATTAATGGAGAAACTGGAAGATGCCTGAAGATTCTAGATTGACCTGGAGATTCTTTTTTTTTTTTTTTTTTTGCTTATAAGGCCTTCTTTTGTTGAGATGAATATAAAGGAGACATCTTCTTTATATTCACTGAATTCCTTATGTATACAGGGTATTTATCTTTCTTTGGTCAGATTCTCGGTAAAAGCTGCCTTCTCATGTAAACTAGACCCTCTCACTTGGTCTTGTAAGCCAAATTGTGACTCCTAGCTGTCAGAAATGTATGTCTTAGCAGTGTAAGTGAAGGAAATCTTTAGGCCTACCTGACCTGTGTAACACGGGTCACAGAACTGTTTACTTCTCTATGAGCCCAGCCATTCAAGATTAGTCCTTTAAGGTGCAGGGATAGTGTTGATCTAATGAATTTTGTGGAATGGTATGAATGAATTTTGTGAACACTAAGGAGTTAGTGAGTTAAAGGCATAGGAAGCTGTAGCTGTAGGTGGTTACCTCAGACTCTGATGAACCTTTCAGTGAAATGTTTCTTCCTCAAAGCTGTGTCATTTCATGTAAGTGTGAAAAAGGGTTCCAAAGGATCTGGAAGCTGTAGTACTCCCTTACTTCTCCCATGGCTCTGTTATACCACTGTCACCTCCTTAGAGGTGTTTTATCTGTTCTTAAAAGCCTGTAGTGGATGCTGAATGACCTCTGGAAAATGTCTAGGGCTCTTTGGTTTTTTTTGATGTGTTTTTTTTTGGTGTAACTTATATTTGCACAGAGGATGCAGAAGGGCAGTTTATTTCCTTCATCTCTGCAAGTCTACTGCTTGAGTATAGTTCCCCAGCTTCTTGTTTCCAGGTTAAACTCCTCCTAGATTGTTAAGGATCTCTGCTGATGAGGATCTTTCTTCTGCTGATCCACGGTATCCTGAAATCTGGTGCTCAGAGCTAGAAGTGGCATTCCAGCAAAGATCTTCTCAGAGTAACATATGGTAGAAGGGTTTCTGTTTTGTACATCCTAACGTGATGTCGTTTGGCCTTTTTTTGTGGCAGCAAATGATTTTCAGTTTGGTCTGTCATAACACCTTGTCTCTGATTCTTACCCATTTCCTAGTTCTGTCTTGTTGCACGGAATCAGTCACAGACTGGTTGAGGTTGGAAGGGACCTCTGGAGATCATCTAGTCCAGCCCCTGCTCCTCAAGCAGGGTCAGCCAGAGCAGGTTGCCCAGCACCGTGCCCAGTTCTGAGTATCTCCATGGGTGGAAACTCTACAGCATCTCTGGGCAATCTATTCCAAACAAACTCAAGCCTAATGTAACACTAAGTAAATGAGAAATAGTTATAGGCCCTTTCAGAACCACATTAGATAATCCTTTAATTATAACAGTAGAACTTTAATAGCTGTTTTTTGTACAGTGGGGTTTTTTTTCCCCAACAAAGTTGGGCATACCAACACTATATTCTTTCATCAGGATCAGCCTTCACAGGTTTTCTGACACCTGCCTTTATTAGAAGTTGACAGCTTTATTTTTGTATACATGCACTGGCTAGATTTTAAGACGTGGTCCTCAAAGCCAGAACCAGCTTCTTAAAACTGAGGCTCAAAAGGAAACCATGGATTAATTTATTCTGCCAGATGTCAGTTCCTAATCCTGCAATATCTGAATTTGTGTAACCCTTCTTCTGGAACTTGGCTGATATCAAAGAAAGGACATGTTTCAGTTTTAAAGAATGTTTTTAAGATGTCAGTTTTCAGGTGTCTGCCAAGTCCTGTTGGGAGCTGAGACACTGTGCTGTGGCTCACTAACCATTGCAGCTCTGAAAATTATGTAGCATTTTATTTTTTGGCAGTAATGCGTACAAGATGAAAAATGAACAAATTTCTTCTCCACAGAAGGCCCTTAAATATCATTTTCTACTTTGAGGATTAAACAGGGGTTTTAGCAAGACTCCACATGGTGGGTTATGATGCTTCTTCCCAGTGCTGGAAGCTGATAGAGTGGGACCTACTTGTCCCAGACACACTCAGGGGCAGTTTGCCAACTCAAGCTTCCGTCTGTTGATGCAGTCCAGTATCTGTTGTGTGCCAAAGCACTGTTCTTGGTTGCTGCAGTACTCACACTGGTGACTGTAGCCAGCAAATTCTTTGCTCAGAAGGTGGGGAGGCCCTGGCACAGGTTGCCCAGAGAAGTTGTGGATGTCCTGTCCCTGGAAGTGTTCAAGACCGGGTTGGATGGAGCTCTGAGCAACTTGGTCTAGTGGAAGGTGTCCCTGCCCATGGCAGGGTGTTGGAACAAGATGGTCCTTAAGGTCCCTTCCAAGCCAAACCATTCTGTGCTTCTGTGATTCTGTATGATCTCCTCAGGTGCTGGATTCTGCACCTGGGACGGGGCAGCCCTGGATGCACGGACAGACTGGGGAATGAGATGCTGGCAAGGAGTGCCACAGGAAGGGCCCTGGGGGTCCTGGTGGGTGGCCGGTTGGCCATGAGTCAGCAGTGCCCTGGCAGCCAGGAGGGCCAACCCTGTCCTGGAGGGCATCAGGGACAGCATCACCAGCTGGGCCAGGGAGGGGATTGTCCTGCTCTGCTCTGCCCTGGGGTGGCCTCACCTGCAATATTGGGGCAGTTTTGGGTGTCACAGTATAAGAAAGATGTTAAGCCATTTAGAGAGCATCCAGAGGAGGGCAACAAGGATGGGGAAGAGTGTGGAGGGGAAGCCATGTGAGGGGCAGCTGAGGGCACTTGGTATGATCATCCTGGAGGAGACTGAGGGGAGACCTCACTGCAGTTACAACTTCCTTGGGAGGGGAAAAGGAGGGACAGGAACTGATCTCTTCATCTCGTGAGCAGTGACAGGACTCGAGGAAAGGGCATGAAGCTGAGGTGGGGGAGGTTTAGGTTGGATATTAGAAAAAAGTTCTTCACCCAGGGAGTGGTTGGGCACTGGAACAGACTCCCCAGAGAAGTGGTCACAGCACCAAGCCTGACAGAGTTCAAGACGTTTTGGACAATGCTATCAAGCACATGACTCTTGAGGATGGTCCTGTGCAGGACCAGGAATTGGACTCGATGGTCCTGGTGGGTCCCTTCCAACTCAGCATATTCTGTGGTTCTGTGATTAGGAGCAGAATGAATCCTGCTGCTGCTGCTTTCCTTAACTATCAGGCTGTTACTTCCCAACATTTGTTTTACACTTAATAATAAACTAATGCTTTTGATGTGGTTGATGGAGAACCTTGATTTTGATCTACCTGCGTTCATCCCTGTACATCACCATCTTTCTCCCCAAGAAAGTATTTTCGAGTAAGAGGGAGAATTGGGATGAATGGAGGGATCAAAAATTTGCTGCTATGAGAAGATTGGGGCTGGCCTTGCCTCTGAATTCTGCTACTAATGTTTGTTTCTTTTCCTGCTGGAATATACTGGAGAATCTGAGCACAATTCTGATGTGGTGCTAACTTTAGGAATCACACTAATCTGGTGCTAACTTTGGGAGATGTGCTGATCTGGTGCTGGACTTTAGGAGAAACACTGATCTGGCTGATGCTGACTGATGTAAGGAGACACCTCCTTGCATAGCTTTTGTCTGGCTACAGGTACATGAATATTGCCTAGACTGAGGAGGTACCTTGCAAGGCTGCTTGGGTCCTCTTTGTGAAGGCAGAATGAGCTTTGAAGTATTTTTAAAAAATGCTGAACATCTTTTTAGAAAGAAACAAAAATCTCTTCCCCCAGGAATGGCAGAAATCAGTCTGAATCCCTCTCCAGTGGTAGGGCTGTTCAATTTTTTTTTTGTCATGAAAAAGTGAACAATGTAGCTATTAAGTAACAGACTGAAGTCAAAAGGACTTCAGGCATTGTGAGACAACACTTGTGAACTTTCTGTCCATCAGGTTATCTTATCTTGTTTAATGAGACGATAACCTGTACAGGAGACAGAGGACTTCTACTTCCTTGATGGGTAGAGCAAGCAGAGGTTAAAGTCAAACAAGGTCATTGTATCCTGACGTTGTGGTGACCAGAAGTTTAGCTCTGCTTGCTCTGCTGCTCCTTGCAGGTGGAAAAGAACAGCTTGAACTTTGAGGAGCACGAAGGGCATTGCCCTTGTCCTGCTGTAGGACTGCTGCCAGCTCTTTTTAGGACCATCTATTTTAAAAGGAAGTGCTGCATGCCAAGCTTGCAGCAGCCCAGCAGAGGAGTAGGTGCCCCTCTTGAGGCAGCAGCCTCAAGGAGTAAAACTAGGTGGGTCATTGCTCCTGGATAGTGGACCTGGGGAAGGTCTGTGTGATGAAAAAGACTTGCAATGAGTTCTCTTTTATGCATCACGCAAACAAAACTGGGATCAATCTGAAATCTTCCTTATTTTTGAGTACCATAAATGAATTTCAGGAGAAGGATTACAAATAATTGTAAGGTACCAATGGAAGTAATTTGGTAGCTGTACTCAGTACATCATATTTCCACTGCCCCTTCTGACTTCAGCAGTTGTTCTGTGGGGAAGATGGTCACCATGTTCACGAGGTGGCATTAAGAGCCATAACAGGGTGGCAAGTACGTCCCTGTAACTCATTGTCTGATGTGTCATTAATAACCAGAGACCTGCAGGGTTTTGTTTTCTCTCAAAGCTTTAGTGATATTTCAGTTTGTGACTAGAAGAGCTGTAATTAGGTTTTTAAACTTTTTAAACCTGTGAGAACTGTTTAGGTAACCATCTGTAACTGCAGTAAATGTGTATGTGCAACTTAGGAGCTGCATCGCCTTAGAGTGGATTCGCTGAGGTCGGGCACAAACTGATTGATTTGTAACCAAAACACCTTCAATCTGTATTGAAATCTTGTCTTGGAATTTTGCATTACTAATGTATCTGCCTAGGACCTCAAATGCTCTTACTGTATAATAGGTGATGGAAATATTTTCTCTTTAAAACCACCAAAGTGGAGAAGATGGGTAAGACTTCTGGGCTGTTCTAGTATTTAGGTGACATTTTTATATGGGACACTACAAAATCATATTAACTACGCTCAGCAATTATACTCTTCTTGAGGCTTCTCTTTCCCTTCTCTTCACTGCCCTAAAGCTAATAAGCCCTTTCATTTACAGGTATTTTTGCACTCTAAAATCTAAGTTCCATGCCTTTGGAGATCAGTGTGCTGTGCAATGTCTTCTGTCTCCCTGCAATGCCAGCTGTTCTTACGTGGTAAATGTGATTGAAAACAGAGTACCTGGGTACTTGTCTTTTGTAAACCTCTGTCCTGGAGGTGTGCAAGAAAACAAACACCTGTAAGACAGGTGTATAATCTGTGTGAGGGAGCTAGATATGCATTGCATGGCCTGATTACTTGAAGAGCCAGTGTACCAACTGTTAGTGCTTTTGCTTTTACAGACTCATCTGGAAACAGTTATCTTGGATATTTTTTCTTGAATGGACTTCCATGTTTTGTATTGTAATCTTGTGAATATTTTAATACACTTTTTTTTTTTCCCATTACTGGTTTGCTGGATGAATTTTACCTGGTTGAGGATTGGGAAGGGAGGGGGACTGAAATACAACACCTCTGTCTCTGGCAATGTTCTTCAGTCACTGCAGTCTGTGTCCACTCAGCAACAACACAGCTGGAGAGCTCATCCTTGGAATTCACACCCCATGTGAATTCCAGCTCCAGCTGGAAGAGCCAAGGAATGCAAGTGGAACTGTAGCAGAACACTACTGGCTTCACTGTGGGACAGCCTCTAAAAAAGGAGAGCTGACAGAGTATCAGGTGCATGCCTTGTAAGAATGGAAAATGCTTTGCTGGGAGTGTCCTGCACAGATGCTTTGCACAGGATAATATAACGTTGTACAAAGGGTGAGAAAGGAGGGCACCATCAGTGCCACAGCAAGGTGCAGTTCCTTTCCACCCCTGCCATGCTGGAGTGATAACTCACGAGGCTACAGGAGGGTAGGGGTGGAGAGAGACATAAAACAGGACTTTGCAAAACTCCAGTATTTCAAGGCATTAATTTTCATGAAAGCTCAATCCTGAAGAAGCTACCTGGTCCCTGTCATCTTCTCCCCTGGATATGAATTCCTGAGCTCTGGTACTTCAATGCAATGCTCTTCTGCCTCGAGTTATAAAGGATGACAGAAGCTAAAACACCAGTGGCACATACTAGTTTGTTCTTTTGTTAGAGGCAGTGGTGGCTGGGAAACAAATGAAGATACACATAACTGAAGCTGAAAAGAATGTCCTTAGATACCAGGGAAGAGCATCAGGGAACAAAATACGAATGCTACTGTTGGTTTCTGAAAATGTGGTAAACCCCTGCCCAGGTCTGAGTGTGACAGGAAAGATCACTTCAGTCTGAGGCTCTGGCTGTCACCAGTACCGTGTCACTCCTGGAGTCAGATAAGGTGAGACCCAGCAACTCATTCCAGGCACAATCCACAGTCAGTGTCTCTTTAAAGAGACAATACAAACACACAATTTTGCTTTGATTTAAAAGGTCGCCCTTTATTTAAATGTGTGGTGATACTTTTGTTATTTGCACTTAGAAAACACTTGCTCTCTAGGCATTTAAATTCCCTCTTTGATTTTTTTCTGAGGAAAAGCACATTAAAATTAGTGAAGCTGGGTCCCATGGGGATGGGCTTGTGCGTTGTTAGATTTGACCTGTTGGGTTAAACATCTCTTTACTGCAGCTGCTCTTGCTGTTTTGCTTTTAGCTCCTGATTATACCTATAGGAAAAAAAAAAGAGCACAGGCTAAGAATAGAATAGTTACAATAACAGTTACAATAACAGTGTCTTCCTAACAATCTATTCAGCAGAGGAGGTTTAAAATTACAACGGGCTTGAGGGTGGAAACTCAGCATAGGATAGCTTAATTCATGTAAAAAGTTCCAGACTAGCTAAGTTTGCTACATTCCTGGCCAGTCCTGAAGCCAGAAAACTCCTAAGTTTCCCTCAAGAAATAATTAAAAAAAATTGAAAAGTGCTGCTCTGCTTAAGAATCCTTTGATGCAGCTGGAACTGACAAGATTCAGTGCTGAAAGCTGAGAGAAGTGCACAGCTTATGAGGACAAAGTCTAGGCTGTTTGTCAGTCAGAACCACAGCTTTAAAATGCCTTAGACCCAGAAACTGCAGCTTACATGGAGCATTCCTTAACACATGCTCTAGTTGGACTGAAAATATTTAAATCTTCACTCCAACTGAACACAGCAAAAGAGTTGTGCAGTGTTTAATTAATCATGCAGCTCCTCTTACCTGATGCACTGACATTGAGGCTGGCAGCATTTATGAATTCCTGGTTAAGAAGAGGTGGTTTGAATGCTCAGTTAGAGAAGGTGGAGAAGCCCTTCTCAACACCTACCTCCATATCCGGAAGAGCTGAGAGCCACCGGCACAGCCAACAAAGAAGTTCACAGCAAACAGACTCCAGTTTTTAGGAATAATAACTAGAGAGTATCGTGACCAAATAAGGCCTGTTGAATCAAATGGAAGGTTTAAAGATGTTAATCCTTTAAAGCGAAATACTCGGACATTTCCCTAAGTTTGGAGACTGATACATGGGCCAGTTTAAGTAGACAAGTTTTACAACTTCATGTTAGACAACTGCTTTTTTCATAACTACCTGTTTCTCAGTGATAAGTGCAGCAAGTGCCACTGGGATGGCTACAGGTATGTACTGCATTTTCCCAAAATAACTAGACAGTAAGGTCAATCGTAGTCTGAATATCAACCAAAAATCTCTGTACTCTACAGAGTAGAGACATTAATTCTCGAGCACAGTTGCAGGGTAGTGGTATTTTGCTGTAGTATGTCCAGCTTGGATAGTTTAACCTGAAGAAAAGGATGCTCAGGGGTGACCTTATCACTCTCTACAACTCCCTGAAAGGAGGTTGTAGCCAGGTGGGGTTTGGGCTCTGCTCCCAGGGAACAAGTGACAGACAGGACGAGAAGAAATGTCCCCAAGTTGCACTGATGGGGTTTAAATTGAATATCAGGAAAAAACATCTTCACTGAAAGGGTTGTCAGCATCAAAACAGGTTGCCCAGGGAAGTGGTGGAGTCATAAGATGTGTAGATGTGTCATTTAGGGACATGGTGTAGCGGTGAGCTTGGCAGTGCTGGGTTATTGGTAGGATTCAATGATCTTAGAGGTCTTTTCCAACCTAAATGATTCTCTCATTACAGACTATTGCTTCTGCCAGTGTGAACATTCTTGGCAGACAGCAGTGCAGTAGTCCATGTACCACTGCTTCCAATTCCTTGTAACATCTGCAGATTCTTTCCAGTTAGTGTAAACACCCTACCATTCTTTAATCCCTAAAGCCTGTTTAAAAAAGGTCACTATATCCTGGCCTGATTTCAAAATTACTTGATCTGAAGCAAAAGAGGTCACATAGGAATGAGTGGTCTCATGGTAACTTAAGGGATGAAACTCATGTCCTAACTCTTAGCAATTTGGTCTGGACAATTCCAAATTAAGACACATGTAGAAAACTTACATGATTACAGAACACTTACAGGTTTGATAAAAAGTGTACAGCTGTCCCAGAACTATCATCCAACAGCAATAGTGAGAGCTGGCATGTTATAGTTAAAGCCTTTCTATAGAAGTGGATTAGTGCTGATGGAGGATTTGGAAAGGAGTGTATTCTGGTTCAGAGATGGCAAAAACATGGAGTAACTGTGGCTTTACCTGTGGCCATTAGTACTGCAGACTGTGCTGTGCTGAGCTTTTCTGCTGGTCTGGCCATGTCAGCCAGTCCAGCACACACCAAACCCTGTAAAGAGAAATTCAGTGAGCACCAGTGCAGGACCTCCTGTAACAGGTCAAGGGATTTACAAGGGGAAGTTGCTTCACAGCTACATGTATTATGCAGGAGATGGGATGCATTGTGTGAGCAATTAGACTCCTGGAGACACCACCCACTTCCAGTCCCTTGTGGTAGGGATAAGGACACAGTTATGGGGGTTTCAACTGGCTGGCAATAAAATCCCAGGCAGTGGCAATTTTTTATTAATTCAAGAGCAAGGTTAATTTTAGCACAGCTTCTTTCTTAACCAAACTTGTTTTTTTGTTGTAAGCAACAAGTAGACGCTTATCTAAATAAGGTCCTACAGTTCAGGCTAAGATATTGCTGGTAAAGATGTAGGTGTGACACCACCTAGTCTTCACTCAGCTTCACTTAAAGGGGATAAAAGTGCTTGTTTTTAAATATAATTTCAGTAAAAGTGGAAAATTTCCAGGTGAACTGAGGGATAGCTTGGCTGATCTACTTGACAGCATTAGTAGTAAACACACTGCCTGATTTGTTTGTTGTGTTATTGCCCTCTACTGGACATATAATTTCATAGTCATGTTACAGGAGTTCACAAAAAAATCCACAAAAATACCCCCAAAACCAAAATCCCAGAAATAAGAGAGTCCTAATGCTTTTAATTCCATGACTGCCACTAAGGACTCCATTGGCTCCAATCAAGAAACCAGTTATCAAGGGAAGAGACTCCCGTGTGCTGCCTCACTTATGGGACTGGTGCCATGGGAGGGATGGACTTTGAGCACTCCTGGGTACCTGCAGTAAATGTGCCTTGGCTATCTAGGGGGAAAGTCTTTTTTAACTTCTTAGTGGAGACACCCAGTGTGAGCTTAGAGAAGTATTTCTGCGTGTTCACAAGAGAAAAAGCAGCTGTGTATCAGCTCTTTTGACACAGCAGCAGTTGACACCAGCCTGCTGCCCAGGCTCAGGGAGAACCTCTGAGGAAGGGGAAGGTTTGACCATGGTTACTGCAGCTCCAGTCTAGACTGACAAAGAAACCAAGTTGTAGCTTAGACCATAAGGCAAGGCCTGTGGCCTGTGAAAAGCTGGAGTTCACAATGGCAAAGTGAGGAACCAGCTGGCAAGAGCAAGAGCAGGTGACATCCTTGCCGGTTATGAAACGAGGAGATCAAACAGCTTTGTGGGCTTGGAGGTCATTTGTTTTATCTGTGGCAATACAACAACTAGGAGGAGTACAGTGAATTAGGAGGAGGCAAATACTTCACCTGGACACAAACAGAGCCCAGAGGTGTAGCCAAGTGGGAAGTGGAACCTCACAGGAGGCAGAGAGCCACTGACAGCCAAAATGGCAGCTGCCTTTTTCTTCTGTTTTCTCAAGACCACCTTGCACTCTGACATGCTTTAACCTCCCTTCAAGCTTAGGAGGCCTAGGAATTTCGCTTCCCTAAGATACTCTTCAAATTCCTCAATCTCTGAAGAAATACATGCTTTAGGAGTTCTGCATTATGCCAGCTCATGCCTACCTGGAGTTAATGTTCCACAAGAGAAAGCTTTTGTGAAACTTGCAGTGAAAAGTACAATTTTTCCACAAAGCATTTTCTCCCTGCATGCTGTGCTCTGGGTTACCAAGGTTAATTTTGTTCCTCCACATATATTAAAAATTAGAGCCTCAGTGTTGAATCTTTCTGTAGGCTCAGATATCTGCTGGGAAACTATTGCTTTCTCGAATGGATTGCTGCTGATTGACACCCAGACACCAGCTGGGATCTTATACTTACCCATTTCATAATCGGTGCCCAGAAAAACACTGTCTTGGGACCTGAGGGAGTGGGGGAGGAAACAGAAAAGAAGTTAAATTATTCAGTGAGATGTAGCTATTTTAATACCCACAGTAAGTTTGGGTTGTTTTGGGGCTTTTTTTAATAATGAATTGTGTGTATTAGCACATTTTCTACCACTGTACAAGCTCTAGCACCTTATATCCATAGTTCATCGACTCAGTGCATCAACCTTCAGTTGTGGAATCAGCCCACACACTTCTGCAACAGATAAGTAGGATTTTGCATGTCCATTTTTAAGCAATTGAGGACACCAGAGCAGGCAAAGTTGATTTATGAGTGAAAAGAGTTAGGATAAGGCCTAGGAATAGTGAATACAGTTTCCAAAGAATGATTAAAACTTACTTTACAGCTGGACTAACAGAAATAGTATTTTAAATCTTTGCAAACTGAATGTTGTAAACTAAAACTCAAACATATTTTATTACCAGGACTGTAACAAGCCAGTCCCTCCTTCCTTTACGAAATCACAGCCCACCTCTTCACGCTACAGGCATTGGATGGTTCAAGTGAGAACACAAATCACAAATAGAAGCAGCAGTAAGTGTCACAAGGAGAGTCTTCTCTAACCTGCAACTCTCAATAGCCTTGTCTTCCTGGCAGAAACAAGGCTTCAAACCCACACGCCAGGAATCTACCAGGAGGCAAAGGAGGATTATGGAGGAAGAGTTAAAAATCTCCAGGAGGAAGGGAGAAAAATCAATGCAATGGGGTCTGGGGGAAAACAGCTCTCTTACAAATACATGTATCTTGCAGTGGTGCCAAAGTGGCAACTGGTTGGTTAAAACAAAGCACTGTAAAGCCACAGCTACAACCGTGCCAGAAATCATTAATCCAAGACTACTGTTCCAAGTCTTTAATGGGAACCCATGACCCAAAGTCAGGACACTGGTTCCAATTCCACCAGAACACGGGGTTTAGGTCTCAGTGTGCCACTGTTCACCACTCTGGTAACATCCAACACCAAGCCGAGTTTTCACAGTAACGTGTAACAGGTGTAAAACGTGTTACACATGAGTAACCGCCAGGACTTCGCTTGCTTTTTATGTGAGCTACTTTTTCACTAACAATGCAGCCTTAAAAAGACCTTGCAGCAACTGTTTGTGCTCTCTGTTTTAAGCACCCTCAAGTTTAAAACTGTGCCTCGGGGAAACCGCTGGGTTTCTATAGCAGGCACCTGTGAAGCAACTCATAATTTGGGGGGATAAGACTGTTACAAATATCAAGTGCTCTGTCACCTTAAAGGCAACTAGGACCTCAAAAGGGCAGGGCAAAAAAAGCAACAAAAACTGGCCTGGCAGCTTTGTATAAAGCCCTCTTTAACCCACGCTGCTTGTGATCAAGCTTCACACTGCAGTTAATAACTACTAGCATGTTACTTTTTATCTAATATTGCTGAATAAATACAGTATTATTCTTTAAAGATACAAACTTAAGTTGCTGTTCTCTTAGGCAGCTGCTCAGTGTAGCAGCATCAGGCTGCAAATACAGATTGTTACAAATCAGTCTCACAGAGGCCCTCTGTAAGCGGCTTTAATCTCTATAATTTAATTTATTCTAAAAGACAAATTCAGATTTGGAGTACTAGAGAATGTGCGGTGAGTATAAATTGTTAAACTGACATTCCATAAACAGCCACTAAAGTTTTCAAGAAGACTGACGTTAATTTTTATTAATAGTAGATAAATAACTCAATCATTTAAAACTGCTGACTACAGCAGTAAGAAACAATGCAAGAAGGTACAAAGGGAATGTACCAATCCAAGCTGGTAATCAGGGAATACTGTCAAATGCCTCGAGCAGAACATCTCTCCTGGAAGCACTCCAGCAAGCACCCAGCCAGGGAGAGCTCCTCCCTGATCCCGACATCCAGAATTTCCCAAGGAGGAATTTGACAGCAGCATATCAGAGCAGGGGGAATAGCAGAGGCTCATCTGGATATCGCATGTGTGACCAGTTTATAGGATTTATGACTTCTATTAAATGCAAGAAGCCTTTGTGCTGAAAATTTTGGTTTAATCAGGCAAAGTGAACCCAAAAGGCCAAAGGGGAGGGGGGACAAGTTGAGCCCAGGCTTTCCTGTGGCAGTCTGGGGAGTTGGTGTGCCAGGCCCTCCACTGTCCTCCAGCAATGCCAGCCAAAGAAACAGATTTTCAGACCAGGCATCAATTATCTCACTGGAAGCTTTCTTTGTGCCAGGAGAGAAGAAAGCACATTCTCCATCCCTCACAAGTGATTCATAATTTCACGACAACGACACTTATATTCCTAAATTAGACTAGAAATCAGGATATCACCAGAGATAAAATGCCAGCCTTTCATTTTTAACCTACTTCTTTTTTTTTCCCAGTCAGAGTGACATCTATTGCATAACTTTCTCGCAGACACACCTTCAGGACGTTCAGAGCTGAATCAGAAGTGGCAAAGGTTCAGTTTCAGTACCTGCTTAGGGCTTTTTTCATGCAGATAGAGATGTGTGTGCATGTATATATATATATATATATATATACACACACACAAAGAATCCATAAAAAAGGATTTATTAATTACAACATTATGGTGGTGAACAAAAGTGGCCCATGGGCAGTTCCATGAAGTGAAAAGCACTGCAAGAGAACCCCCAAAGCCTTATTCAGTTACTACTGCAGGTCTGGTGAACAAGGAACACAGATATTCCCAGTGCTTTCTGTGCCTTGTATCCAATAAAGGCAGCTGGAAGCTGCTTTTCTCACAGATTGAATGTGTCTCTCAGCACCTTTACAATGGAAGTGTTGGATATACTGGCTTTTCATACATAAAACTACATTAATATTAAATATGTTGGTCTAGTGAATTCAGTACAAACCAAACATTTTGAGAACTGCCGTTTTTTCACTCCTTGTGATTTCTGTAGAGAAACAATTTTCCTTCCAAGAAAGAACCATTTCAAGAGGTCAGACTGAAAGCCAAAGTCCATTTTCACAGTGCATATTCCAGGTGGGTGAAGAGTCAAGGATGCCTATCCCACTGACACGAAACAGTGGGAACAGCAGCCTATGGAATTCCAGGATTTTATCGAGCACTGCTTTTAATTGCCCGACACAGTTTGTTTACATGACAAACACCACGTAAATGGCACCGAAGGAGATCATTTTACAATAGGCTTCTCCCTAATAACACAGTCCCCCCGTGTTTGCTCACGCAAAGGCAAGTCGTGGGTCAGGTGAGGGGAGCTCATTCCAGGGAAATTCCTGACCCACAGCAGCCCTGTCAGCGCTCTCCCCCGTCCCTGGAAGTGTCCAAGGCCAGGCTGGATGGGACTCTGAGCACCCTGGTCTGGTGGAAGGTGTCCCTGCCCTTGGCAGGGGGGTTGGAACGAGATGATCTTTAAGGTCCCTTCCAACCTGAACCATGCCGTGATTCTACGAGCCTATTTTCTATTCTGTTTCCCCAGCACATCCACTTGGCTGCCGGGGCCTCCAGGCTCCTTTGGAAGCATCGCATTCCCCGGGACGGGCTCTGGCAGCGCCGCCGCTCCCCGCGAGCGCCGTGACAGCGACACCCGGCTGGGACCACCCGTGTGGCGCCTGCCTTTTTGTATTTCCCCTTCCCAGACACATCCACGTCCCCGTTAAGGAGCGGAGCCACCGCACCCGCGTCCCCGCTCCCGCTCCCCGCCCAAGGTGACCCCCCGCGCCTTACCCGCCGGGTGATTGTAGAAGGGCCGGAACCGCGGCGGCAGCATGAGCTCGATGCGGTCGAGCAGGCGGTGGTAGGAGGCGCGGAGCCCCGCGACGGCGGCGGCCATGGCGGGAGGAGCGGGGCGAGCGGGGACCGAACGAGGGCGACCAAAGGGGACCGCGGTGAGAGCGGGGACCGACTGCGCGTCCTTCCCCCGCCGGCCGCGCCCCCGCCGGCCCCGCACGCTGATTGGCTGTCCCCCCAGGGGGTGGGGCGAGGCGGGGCTCCGAGCGCAGAGCCATTGGCTGAGCGGACTGGCCCCGCCCCCTGAGGAGATCTGGCGCGCCGTCCGCCCGCGGGAAGGGCACCGGCGCCCGGCTCAAAGATGGCCGCCGGCAGGACGACTTCACTCTCCCGCTCAAGATGGCCGGCACGGCGGAACCCTAATGAACCCAAACCCAAGATGGCGGTCTTGCGGCTTCGCCCCGGTTTGACTCCAGAGAGCCGGTTCGGCGGCCGGCCACGCCCACGCCTGCCCTCACTTGGGGGCGGAGTGACGTCACCGTCTCTCGCGAGACGCGCGTCAGTCCCGGCGCCCCCGCTCCCCCCCCGATAGGCGTGTCCCGCCGCGTGCCCGGTGGGCGTGTCCCGCTGCCGGCCCCGCCCCCCGGCTCGCGGTCGGCGGCGGGGCGCGCGGCGGGCGCGGGGCGCGCGCGGGGCCCGCTCGGCGGTTCCCATGGTGATCGCGCGCGCCGGCCCGTCCCGGCGCTCCATCGGCCCGACCCCCATCCCGACCCCCATCCCGATCCATCTCCGCCCCGCTCCCCCCGACACCGCGCGGGGCCATGTCCCGCGGGCGCTGCCCGCACCTGCTCTGGGACGTGCAGAAGCGGAGCCTGGGGCTGGAGGAGCCCGGATTGCTGCGGAGGCACTACCTCGGTAAGGGCGGGCGGAACGGGGGGTGGGAACGCTTCCTGGCGCCCCGCGAAAGTGAGGAGGGGGCCGGGAGCCCCTTCCCGGCGCCGCCGCTCCGCCCCTCGGCCGCGCCGTCCCGCAGCTCCCAAGTTTCCTTGGACACCCCCCAACATTCCGCTCGATCCATCCCATCCCACCCCGGGGGTGCTCCGGGACCTCCGTCCCCCGCCCCAACCCCCGGCGGTGCCCCAGGACCCGGCGGTCCCTCCGCTTCCCGGAGGAACTGTTGCACGCGGGGATCCAGCCGGGAACTTGGGCGGCGGCGGCTCGGAATAGCCCCGGGATCCTCCTCGGAGGCCGGGCAGGGTCCGGGTTTGCCGGGAACAAAGCGCTCGAACGCCCGTGGGATAATGGCGCGGGCGACCCCGGGGTGTTCCCGGGGGTTCGGGAGCCGGGACGCGCCCGGTGCCGCCCGATCCAGCCGGGATTTGTGTCCCCGGCTCTCCAGCCCCGCGCTGCCCTCGCTCCCACACCCTATCCAGGTTGATTCCACTTTGGAAGTTACACCCAGCGCTACTTTCAGTTCGCGAGGCCGCGGGGACGTTCCTGTGGTGTAGAAGGAACTATCGGTGTGTTCTTTGTCATGGCGCAGGTTTCGTGCGAAACGTTACCGAAAATATTAAAAAAAAACCCCACTCCACAATATTTATTCCCGTGGCTTTGGAGGTGTGGCGATCCATCGTAGTGCCGCCGCGGGTTTTTGGGGAGGGAGGGGGCAGCTCTCCAGGGAAAACGGGTTGTTCTTTTGTGCTCGAGTGGCAAAACAATTCCTGCCTTTAAGTCGAAACCTCCGAGTGCTCGAGATGGAGCTGATTTACAGCGCTGTAAAACGTGTGTCTTCTCGTGCCTCCCAGGCGTTTCTGACCGTGGACGGTATTGGTTTTCCTCTTGTTTCATGGTGGAATTTAAGGTGGGATATCACATTACCGAGCCTAACTCGGTGGTTTTCTACCCGTGGTCCCTGAGCACTCAGTAATCCACCGAAGGAAATCAAGGTCATTGCTGGTTGATTTTCACACCAGCGAGGGGTGTGTGTGTGTGTCTGTAGCACCCACATGCACAGAAGTCCCTTGGAAAGGAATTTTGAAATCCTAAAATTAAAAAAAAACCCCAATGGTCTAACTGCTTTTGACTTTCGTTATGTCTTGACAGCTGCTTTTGGCCAAGTCTTAGCTGAGGATTGTCCTAACTTTTAGTGATCAATCCTTCTGACTGAATTTGGGTTTTTTGGGGGGGTTGGGTTTTTTTTTAGTTTTATTTTGTTTTTGTTTGGTTTGGGTTTTTTTCTGCTCCAGTCAGAGCAGAAAAACTCAGTGTTAAAATTAGGATCGTAGTGTGCAGATTCTGAAGAAGTGCTGTAAGACCTTTTTGGTCTTTTTCCTTTTGCTATTGCATGATTGTGTCTCTGACAGCTGAAGTATTAAGATTTGATCAGTTGAAATCATCCTCCTGGATTTACTAAGATCTCTTTTCTGGAGATCCAATAAAATGTACATAACTTTAGCTAAGAACAAAATTCCTCTGGTGGCTTAAGGTTAAGGTCTCGCATTTACTGTTTTTCATTTAACCTAAACAACTTCAGTAGCTTTATTGCCTTGAGAAAATAGGACCTGGGAGAGCCTTCCCACTGAATTATGTTGAGATCCATGTTGGCGGTGGCAGGAGATGCTCAGTCCTTACTGACTCCTGCTTTTAAAGAAGGGGTTGGTACATGGCATGCTTGTCTTGTGGAGCCACTGCACTTTTGCTCAAAGTGGTGTTTATGGCCTTAATAAACCAGATGTAGTTGCTTGTGTACAGACTTACAAGACAACAGGCCCGCCGTTGTGCCTTTTTGTCTGTAGTTTAATGTATATGTGGGTCTTTTCCTTTTCAGACTTCGGCAGTTCCATGTAGGAGCTTTGTTGTTTGAATGGGTAGCCCTGGTTGTTGGTCATTGCTGACCTGGTCTGAATGGGAAGGAAGGTTTCTTCCTATTCATAATTTTTTAAGTAGCATGTCAGCAGTGTGGCTGACAGAACAAGTGCAAGTCAAGCATTTCATTTTTACTTAGAAACAGTATTGGGAGACTCGAGGCACTGCCCACGTACTTTTTTTTGCTTTTTGTTTGTTTGGGTGGATTTTTTTTTTGGTAAATTTGTCAAAGCCATTATGGATGTCAGTACAAAATTAAGAAGTTTATATATATCTTCATTGTTTACTGCTGTTTTTCAGCCATCAAATCAAATGAAAACCCTTATAGCAAGTCCATAACTACCAATGCAGTTCATAGTGTGTCAGAGGGAAGAGGTGTCTGTGTGAATGGTGATGGCATAGTGGGGGTAAAATCATAGCGTTATGCTGCGATGCAAAGTACCAGAATCATTGAAAGTGACTCTGTATTGAAGGAAGACATCTGAGAACTAATTGCTGTTTCCTATTTACTCCGTGTTTTAGTTTCATGTGAACTGGCAATCAAGTGACACTCTATTTATAGCCCCTTTTGGCTTTCGAAAACAGCTGCTCCAGGAAGGATGTGTGCATCGTGTTGTACCTTTCCGTGCGGGTAATTCACCCGTGGAATTTTATGTCCTTGCAAAACTCTGTCTGATTTTGCAGGATCCCTAAGTAATTGCTCTGAATCCTAGTCAGTTCTGGACGGAGTTCCACAGAAACACCTCGTGAAGGTGAGGCAATACAAGTGTGCCTGGGATGTGTCCTTCAGAGGTTGTCCCTTGGTGAGAATTCCCACTGTGGTGAGAGGAGGAGAATGCAGGTCTTAGCAGTGTATCTGTTAGCTACATTTTCTTCAGCATTTGTAGGCTAATTAGTCTCAATTTCAGACAGTGCTTGTGTCTGTATCTGAAGTCTCCAGAGAAAGTCAGTCCTCAGGGAGGGCTGTCAGTAACTCTTCTTTTCTTGGATTCAGTTTGGGCGTCCTCTTAGCCCAGTGCTCGTGGGAGGAGTCCTGCTGCTGGGTCACGGATGGAAACTGAGTATGGGACGACTAGGAGTTGTTAAAAACATCAGGTTGCTTTTACACTGGAAAACATTGATAGTAAACTGTAGCACTCAAATTAGTGAAGCACTTAAGTTCTGCTTTGAAACTGGCAAGTGTCATTATCAGCAGCGATACTTTCAGAAGACTCTCAGAACCTTTGTTGCAATTTTGCATTGTTGTTTCAGTGTCTCGTGGACTTGTAGGTTCTCATAGCAGGGGAAGTGTTCAGTGCCAGCACAGTAAAAGGCCTCTACGTGGATTAAATACAGCATATAATGGTTTGACTGGAGAAATGGTAGCATGGGTTTCTTGCAAGAAAGAAGGGATCCATAATTTCCCTGAAGCATTTAATGTGGTGGTATTATTTATTTGTATTTATTTGCTTTCCTGTGAAGGGTCACGCTGGTGAGAGTGGCTCTGTTTAGCCAGGAGGAACAATGAAGACTTTTCCTTTTCTTTTCCTTTTTTGTTAGTTTGTTTTGGGGTTTTTTGTTTGTTTGTTGGTTATTTTTCTTATCTGACATAGCAGGTTATCCAGAGAAAGTCTGCCAGTCTAAAATAGTCTGTAGAGAGGAACTGATGCTGGTTTTTAGCTCAGAGTGCTTGTTGGAAGTTGTGGTGCTTGATACAATGGAAGCAAATATCAAAATAATCAGTTCTTCCCAATCTGTGATATCCTTGTTCACATACTATATTCTGAATTCTTCTTTTCTTGTGATGTGAAATTTTTAAGCTTACCAGATATCTTAGAGACGGAGCTGTGATGTCTGAGCTTCCACTCTCCCCTCTTTAAAGATTGTTTCATATCTTACTAAGTTTTTATCATCCTGTTTTTTAAGATTGGGGAAACATTTGAAATGTACAAATTCACTGTAAGAAAACCAGTAGTGAGGTTCATCATGGTCAAATTTTGTAAAGTTTCAACAGTTCTTACTAAAAAGACAGCTGGGAATATATTATGTAGGTAAGGAGAACTTACTGGGAACTACTTAGGTTTCAGTAGTTCCATCTCTTTACAGAGATGAACCATAGTGAAAGCAAAACTAATTAGAGTTTTGAAGTAAGTTGATTGCCCTGCTCACAGGCAGGGTTGAAAAACAGGAAAAACAGGCAAGAGCAGCTGTTTACATGCATGGACAACTGATTAGTTTTGATATTGACTGTGTCACATTCATTAACATATTAGTTTATAAAACCAGTAGTGGTTTGTGAAATGTAGATAGAATTTAGTTCTTCCTAAAATATATTGCCCAGGGCGCGAGAGTGAAGTCAGTTCCTTCAAGTCCTGTAAACTTTCATTCTCTCTTTTGCTTTTCTTGAACAAACAAACACAAAGCCCAGCAGAATGGAAGGGAGAACAACCAGAAAGAGAGGTGCTATTTTGCCCAGGTTTGCTCCAGCTGTATTTGAACACGTGGTGTCTTGGTCTTTGAAAATAACGCAGAGTAAGAAGGGTTAGACAGCTTCGCTATGATCAGCTTTGTAGCTGGCACTCTTACAGACTTGGCAATGGTCACAGTGTATTTAATCAACCTTTCTTCTTTAATTCTTTGCATAATACCTTTGATGTTTAGTTATTTTCAGGTGGACTGTTACATTTTGTATCCTAAACCTCCTGTGTTAATTTTCTCTTGCAACGTGAGTTAAAGACACTGATCTGTCACAGCTAAGCTCCAGAACTGCTAGAGGGGGTTTATGTTATTTTTTTCTTCTACAAGTCTATCAAATTAACTTCTGCTTGAAGAAGGACCATTATAAATTAACCTGATTGCCTGATTATGAGGACACAAATCTGCTGTTTCAATGTAAACAGTGTAACTTCCTGATGTGCATCATTTTCCACTGCACTTCAGTGTGTGCCCAGAAACCAGTTCTGCAGTGATATATTCTGTCACACACCAAATACTTTGGGAAACTGGATTAACTGAAGATTTAGGAAGGATATAGTTCAACTATATCTTCTTCAGATTTTTTTCATCAGAGATGTTTTCTGAATAATAGAAAAAGGCAGAGTCAGAATTGAAATTCACGGTGTAATAAATGAATTAGAGGAAAATACATCTGTGAAACATCTTTAACATGCTCAATCTAATTTTGGAAGGAGGCAGGAAACATGAGGAAAGCAGGAAATTTGGTACAGTCACTGGATTTTCACTGGTTGTGTAGAAAAGTTTAAGACATATAAGAGCATTGCAGAAAAGGGATGTTACTTCTTAATTGAAATAAACACAAGAGAGTACAGTGATCAAGTATTGCCTTAAACTGGAGATGTTTGGGTTTTTTTCCCCTCCCTGTTAATAAAAGCAAGACTTAGTGACTGCAGTCCTTAAAAATTACAGATGAGCAGTTCCAAGAACAATGTGTCATCGAGACCTGTTGATAACAAATTGAATTTGGAGGAGTTTAATAAAGAGACTGTGTCTGAAACGAATTCCCTGATATTATCTCATTTAAATTGGTACTGAGGAACAGAAAGGCACAATGTGTACATCTCAAACAGCTTTTGGGAAAAGATGTTAGGGCTGATCCCAGCATACAAGATTAATGATTTTTTTCCCCCTCTATTTCAAAGTAAATCACCTCAGATAATGAATACACCCATGTTAAATGCTTTAATATCAGTAAAGGAAAATAAAAGCATAGCATATGAGAATCATCTGGACAAGGCAACAAATCAATGCTGGGTGGTGATAATTTGGTACATAGCAGAAAACCAGAAAGAGATGTGAGCTGGGAGGGAGGATTAAGGTTGGATGAGTATTTCTGGTGCCTGAATGCTGAATACTTAGTTTTAATTTCAGTCTAATCAGCCTTCTGTTATCTTTAGGATTATTTCCCTTGTAGACTAACCAAGCTATGGAGGTGGAGGTGCAGGAGCCAGTTGGACCTGCAAGTAAATTTGGACCTCTAAGTAAATTTGATAGCTTGTTTTGCTATTACCTCGGAAATCTTTGCTTGTTGTTAATATCATCGACCTTTTTTCAGTTACCTCTTTCCCGTGTGTTTTGTGGTTTAATTGTTATGGTTTGTGTTACTACTTTTGTCTCCTCAATGTTGTCAAATTTTGCTACTTCTGTGACAACATGTTGATGATCATTTTTAGGTATTTTCTTTTCTAAAAAAAAATACACGCAGGGTCTGGGATTACTCGGTGCCTTCTGTCACTCTGCCCTGAATAAAGAGAATAAATTCCAGTGTTTGTTTTTAGGATGCTGGGGATTGATAGGAGTACAGTTTCCGGTTTTTATGTACTAACATCAATTTAGTTAAAAATTGAAATTCAAAAAACTGTAGACCCTTACAGATCACATTTTTATGTTCTTCAGTGGCACCAGTTTGCAGAAACTTGGGTTTTGGGTTTTGTTTTTTCCTTTTCTTTTTTCTTTTTTTAATACTAATGTGTAGATCAGATATTGTTATCAATTAACTTATTGAGTTTTGATGTCTTAATTTACTAATTCACCAAAATTTTTGCTGCTGTTGTATTTTGACATATGACAACAACATTAATGGAAGGTGGATTTCTGGCTTTGCATTCAGCTGGAAGGAAATGATCAAAAATTGGTACAGCTGTTTGAGATTGCTATTTCCTGTCCCTCAAAAATTCAAGAGGCATTTTGTGTTTTTGCAGTTTTGCTTGAAATGGGCTGAAGTATGCAGATGTACTTGTGTTTTTTGATTTTAAGGGATTAACCTTACGTGTAATGTCTGTGCACTGAACATTAATCATGTGTGTTAGTGGCTGCCAAGAAGTGTGAGTGTGTTGTAGGCTTTGCATGTATAATTATTATATTTGAATTAGTCTCAGGATGCAAATGTATTTGCTTTATATTCTTTGGAGCCTCAGTGTTCTCATGCAAACAGCTGGAAACTGCAGAGGTTTGTGTGCACTTCAGGCATATTTGCATTTTTGATTGCAATATTTCATTGAATTTACATTGTGTGCTATTAAAGACAATCTTTGTACCAGGAATGTGCTTGCTTTGTAAATAACTGCCTGTGTCTTGATCCTGAGTGTTTCAGACAGCTCTGTAGTTAAGTTGTACCTTGATCTTCTAATAATGAGCTTTGGTTACATGAAAGCTGTCTCCTGCTGCAAAAACAAGTCGTGTACAATGTGTACTGGATTTGTATTTCAGGATGAGGCAGTGATGTGAGAGATCCTTTAGATCTTTCTTTTATTTATTTATTTTAATACCCCACCCCCCCACCCCGTATCCTTCTTCCAGTTGGATTGCTTCCATGAACTGCATTAGGGTAGGCCATTAAACATAACTGTGCTCGGTCTCTTTTAAGTTGTTGCACTGCAATACTACGAGTTCTTGTGACTTTGCATGTGATTTCTGATCTTCTATCCTTGAATGTCCCCAAAATAGTCTGGTGGGATATAACTGATCATGTATCAAGAACCTGTTGACACTTGAGACTAGTCCTGTCCCAGCAGTAAGGAAAAAGATCAGTCCAGACACAAAGTGTGCCAGCCTTCAAACAAAGCTCGGTTTTTCACAGTTTAAGTGCAAGTCTTACTGTTTTCGTGTCTTTGGGGCTTAGTGAGTTGCTGATTCAGACATGTCCCAAATGCTTTAGCGTGTGTTGAATCGTTAAATATTGAATGCGAGTATCGTGAGTCTGATCTGCGTCACATCAGTGAATTTTAATATCCCCCTTTTTCCCTCATTTTGCTCTTCAAGGATTTGCAGGCTTTCCTCTGGGAAAATTGAATGTGTCATTAATGCTGACTGCTCTCTACTTAGTAGATATCACAAGGAAGATGAGGATCCATCCTTCTCTTCCCTGTGAACTGAATGTGTTCAGAATCATTAGTGATGTTTGTTCAACACTTACTAAATTATGAAACTTAACTGATATAGAAATTAAAACTTTTATATCTAAAACCAATACAGAAATGAAAACATTAAACCAAACCCACCTCTCTACTTAGGTTACATGGCTTTGTTGTTACTGTTATTGTAATGTGTTCCTGTTATTTACCTTTCCCTGGAAATGACGAAAAATGTGGTTCCTTTTCAATTTCTTTTTATTTTAGAAACATTGTTATGTCCTGAAAACTCTCTTCAGTGGAAAAGGAGTCCCTTGAGTTAAACAATAGGGTTATTTTGTCATCTAGGATGTTTAATGCAACAAGCAGTGTAATTTTTTTAAAAAAGGGGTTTTTTTTCCTGTTTGTTTTTAAATGCTCAATGATAATTTAACCTATGTCACTGTGTTAACCAACAAGACTCAGCTTTCTACTTGACCTCAACTTTTGACATCATCTATCTTCAAACTATAATCCCAGGCAAATTCCAAGTGTTTACACTTGGAATCTTACAGGGTTATGACCTGTATCTGTTATGGTACCTAAATC
Organism: Neopelma chrysocephalum; assembly: GCF_003984885.1. Taxonomy (NCBI): domain Eukaryota; kingdom Metazoa; phylum Chordata; class Aves; order Passeriformes; family Pipridae; genus Neopelma; species Neopelma chrysocephalum. Next base: position 1,349,762 of record NW_020897749.1, read on the forward strand.
TCTATTTATAATTTCTCATGTTCCCCCAAACCCAGCAGTGTGCAGTGTCTGTAGTACTCAGGATTGAATGGTGTGTTTAATTAGGTAGGTGTGCAGAATGGTAAATGCTTTAAGTCAGCTCCCCATGTCCAGGTTCTCATTTTCACTGGGACACCCTTGTGGGAAAGGCAGGCCCTGCTTGGTTTTCTTTTTGCTGGAAGACATGTCTCTTTAGATACCTTGGTAAGCTTCTATATAATCACTTAATCTGTTTAAAAATGAGTATCCAGTGAGCTTAAACAACTTTAAATAGTAGGCTTTTATTTACCCCAGAACCTTTGTTTGAAATTGGTGTGAGTGGTCCTGGTGGCTGACCAGGAGGATCAGCAGCCTCTCCTGGACACTCGGAGGTAATGGAAGCACTGGCAGCAGTACTGGACACACAACTCTTCAGCCTGGACATGCCTGCTAGGAATGTGCCCCTCTTAAAAGCAGATTCCAGTAATTTTTCCTTCTGCTATGATTTTCCACGCCCCAGGACTCATTTTTGTGTGAGTGCTCATGGGCGACAGATCGCGGTTCTGCTGCGAGCGGTTCAGACTTTGGCGCTGGGGCAGAGCAATCCCCCTGTTCCAGCTTCTTGGAATCATCTTCTCTTGCTGGAAAGTGGAGCTCCTAATTAATCTGGGGTGTTACACAGATAAGTAGTGCTTGAGAACACGTACCCGATGTGTTTCCCAGTGTTGTGAGGATTGTCTGGGTTACTACATTGATATCATTTTTATAAGAAAATATTCCACATACATTACTGTTCCACGTAACAGGTTCAGATGAAGACTTTTCAAAGTCAACAAAAAGAATTTCCAAAGGCATGTTGAAACCTATAGTAATGCTCCTTACTCTGATTTGCAACATTCTGCATAGTATTCCTTTCTGCATAGTATTCCTTTCTGCCTTCAGTTAGTGGAAGCCTCCTTTGATTCTTTTGATGAGAAGAAAGCAGGGCTCAAGTGTATTTTTCTTGATCTGATAACTCTTCTGTTTTGTGTTGCCATCTGTTTCAGAATTTTGAGGTGTTTCCTTGGGAGACATATTTTAGTGCCGGCGGAGAAAACAGAAAAAACCTTTTGCATGTGGTTAATCCTAGATCCAGTTAATCACTTGAGCTGTTTCAGATAGTTTTGTGTTGAGAAGTGTAGGGTGGTATGTGTTATCTTTTTGCTTTTGGTTGTCTTTTACATAGATACAGCTTCTCTTTGTTTTATCACATGAATAATGAATTTTGTCCTCTGCTCTTGTAGAAATTAGAAATATTCGTGACATAATATAAAAATTTCAAGTGCCTTTTATCTCAGTGAGTAGTTTGTATATGATCATTGGACTACTTTAAGGGATCCAGTAAATATCAAAATTGCTGAAAACTGGCTTTTTTTTCTCCTGTTGCAAAACCACACCTGTTTTACCTTCTGCTCAACTGCAGTCTGTGGCAGGAACAATACAGAAGAATTTACTATGGGCAGTGTGAGGGGGCAGGAGACTTGTCAGAATATGGTGTACTTGTGAATGAAATCCACTTAGCACTAGTCAGCACAGCACACTCACCTGACAACTAGTGCTTGGAATGAACAGATAAAATGCCTCCTCTGGGACAGGGAGTTGTACTTTATGCCACATTTGTGTCACTGAGAACACATTAAACAGTTGATATTAATACAGTTTGATTTTAAGTGTTGAGTATCTTTCAGGCATGATAAAACATGGTAAATATCAAACAGAAATTAAACACATTGGTTTAAAGCTCAAATGCTTGTAGATTGTAGCATGTAGTTTTGGAGCCCAATGGGAACTTATATTCAAGAGTGGACACTTGATATCTGAAATGTGTTTGCAAGTTAATTACAGCCTTTGCCACAAATGCAAACAAATCTTATCTGATGTTACAGTAGAAGCAAACCTAAGCAGGAGTATTTTTCAAAATGCTTATTAGTTACCCTAATATGTATAAAACATTGCTGAGCTGCCTTTTTTTTTTTTTGTGGGTTTTATTTGAGGTCAATATATCAATATTATATTTGCTTTGCTCTGTTACAACCTGAAAGAGTGGGCAGGACAAAGGGTTGTTACTGGAAATAAAAGACTTGCCCAAATCGTTCTAACAGGAACGTAGCCTATGTACCCCTGTGTGGTTGCGAGCTATGCTGGCGAGGGTTCATGCCTTCGGTAGGGTCGCCCATGCCAGACAGGTCAAAACCATAGGACCAGATAAACTACATCCCTGGGCAGGATGAGCTCATTAGCCTTCTGGCAGTCATCCTAGGAGAAGGACAACTCTCATCCCAAACCCGGGCAGATGGAGCTCGCTTAGCCCTGTAAGGCCATCCATCTAAGAGAAGGTCACTCTAATCAAACCTACGTCCTGAGGACCTCGCTGCCACCGTCCAAGCTTGCTCGGCCCTGGCAGATGAACCTCAGGATTAAAGGGTGGGTTCAGTTCCGCGCATACTGCATCTCACCTAAAAAATCCATTGCGCAGGCTTGAAGGCTTTACCCACATGCAAAAAGTCCTGTAGCGACGGGCGAGGGTCGAAACGGTAGGTGAAAGATGCACTGGGAGCCGCAGACTCAACCCTGCATACAGGCGGTTCAGGATATTGGTCATTTGAGACTGACGGAGATGAGAGTCTCTTGGGGCAGCACCCTGAACGACCAAGCAGCCTTTTCAAGGACAGCACTGCTTGCTCCACTCGGAGAGGGGCCTAGAAAAGGTGGCCTAAACAAAGCTCATCTCCACCTTCACCCGGTTGGTTAACCGCAGACCGACGGGCATCTTCTTCCAATGCGGTCGCACAAAGAGCAAAAGTCAAAGGCATGCACCTGCCTCCAAAGGTGTACTCAAATTAAATCTAGCATGTTGGAACATCAGAACCATGCTCGATTCTGCCAATAGTGGTCGTCCTGAGCGATGTTCTGCCCTAATTGCCCATGAACTGGGTCGTCTCAACATCGACATTGCTGCTCTCAGTGAAGTTCGCCTTCACGAGGAAGGCAGCCTCAGAGAACATGGTGCCGGTTACACACTCTTCTGGTCAGGTAAGCCCAGAACCGAAAAACATCTCTCAGGTGTCGGCTTCATGATCAAAAACTCCATTGTCCCTAACTCGAAAATCTGCCGACAGGTCACTCTGACCGCATTATCTCCCTACGCCTTCCACTAAACAACAAGCAACACGTTGTCATCTTCAGTATATATGCCCCAACTCTCCAAGCTGACCCTGCTGAAAAAGATAAATTTTACACTGACCTGCGCTGTCTTACCCAAAAGGTGCCCGCAGATGATAAGATCATTATCCTTGGTGATTTCAACGCCAGAGTAGGTAAGAATTTTGAAGCCTGGAAAGGAGTATTAGGCAAGCATGGTGTTGGAAACTGCAACGATAATGGTCGACTTCTGCTAGAATTCTGTGCGGAGCAACAGTTCACCATCACCAATACTATCTTTCAGCAGAAAAATAGTCTGAAGACAACCTGGATGCACCCCAGGTCTAAGCATTGGCACCTCATTGATTATGTCTTGGTGCGACAGAGAGATGTCCGCGATGTCCTCCATACCCGCGTGATGCCCAGCGCAGAATGTCAAACAGACCATCGGCTTGTGCGCTGTAAACTCAACCTTTATCTCAAATTCAAACCCAAGAGGGGCAGTATCCCAAGGAGAAGACTCCAAGTTAACGATCTCCAATCAGCCACAGTAAGAGAAAGATTCCAGGCAAACCTTCAAACTAAGCTTGATAACCATTCCACAGATTCTGCAGATTCCTCTCCCGAAACAATTTGGCAGCATATTAAAAGTAGCATCCTGCAATCCTCTGAAGAATCCTTAGGGTTCTCCCTCAAGAAGAACAAGGACTGGTTTGATGAAAATAATCAAGAAATCCAGGAATTGTTGAGGAAGAAGAGAACCGCCCACCAAGCACATCTTGCACTGCCTTCCTGTCACGCTAGAAAAACAGCCTTTCGTCTTGCTTGCAGCAAGCTCCAACAGAAACTCCGTGACATCCAGAACAAATGGTGGACCGATCTAGCTGCAAAAACTCAACTATGTGCAGATACAGGGGATCACAAAGGATTCTATGAGGCCCTGAAAACAGCATACGGGCCTACATACCAAGTCCAAAGCCCACTACTCAGTGCAGATGGTCAAACGCTTCTGACAGATCAAACCTCCATTCTGAATAGATGGTCTGAACACTTTCAGACTCTTTTCAGTACCAACCGTGTAGTACAAGACTCAGCAATTCAGTCCATCACACAACAACCAGTGAAATACGAATTGGATACTGCCCCCACTCTAGGAGAAACCCTCAAGGCCTTACAGCAGGTGAAAATCGGCAAGGCAGCTGGGGTTGATGGAATTCCACCTGAAGTCTGGAAACATGGGGGCCTTGCACTCCATGCTAAATTTCATGAGCTTGTGGTGCGCTGTTGGGAACTAGGCGAACTACCTTCAGACCTTCGTGATGCAGTCATCATCACCTTGTATAAGAAGAAAGGTACTAAATCAGACTGTTCAAATTACCGTGGTATTACTCTGCTCTCCATTGCTGGCAAAATCTTGGCAAGAATACTCCTGAACAGACTAATACCCGCTATAGCAGAAGAAATTCTACCTGAAAGTCAGTGTGGCTTCAGAGCCAACAGGAGCACCACAGACATGATATTTGTTCTCAGACAACTGCAAGAGAAGTGTAGGGAACAGAACAAAGGTCTCTATGTAACCTTTGTCGACCTCACCAAGGCTTTCGATACTGTGAGCAGAAAAGGTCTTTGGCAGATTTTGGAACGTTTAGGTTGTCCCCCCAAGTTCCTTAAAATGATCATCTCACTTCATGAGGATCAGCACGGCCAAGTCAGATATGGCAACACACTTTCTGAGCCCTTTCTAATAAAGAATGGTGTGAAACAAGGCTGTGTTCTCGCTCCTACCCTATTCACAGTCTTTTTCAGTATGATGCTTCAAAGGGCCTCGGCAGACCTCGATGATCAGGACGGTATCTACATTCGATATCGTACTGATGGAAGCCTATTCAACCTAAGGCGACTGAAGGCCCATACTAAGACCCTAAACCATCTTGTCCGGGAGCTGCTCTATGCTGATGACGCTGCCCTTGTTGCCCACACAGAAGCAGCTCTGCAGCGTTTAACATCCTGCTTTGCAGAGGCTGCTGAGCTCTTTGGGCTGGAGGTCAGCTTAAAGAAGACAGAAGTTCTCCATCAGCCTGCACCTCAGGAAGTCCCCCACCGTCCCCACATCACCATCGGCCAGTCAGAACTCAATTCAGTCCAACAGTTTAATTACCTAGGCAGCCTCATCTCCTCAGATGGTAAGATTGATGGGGAGATAGACAATAGGTTAGCGAAGGCATACAGTGCTTTTGGAAAACTCCATAAACGAGTTTGGCGTAATAAACACTTGAAGAAAAGCACCAAGATCAGTGTTTACAGAGCCATAGTGCTGTCTACTCTTTTATATGGTTCCGAATCATGGGTCATCTACCGCCACCACCTGCGTCTCCTAGAACGCTTCCATCAACGCTGCCTCCGTACAATCCTTAACATCCATTGGTCAGACTATGTGACCAATACATCTGTTCTCGAACAGGCAGCAATCACAAGTATTGAGGCCATGCTCCTGAGAACGCAACTGCGTTGGGCAGGGCACATCTCTAGGATGAAGGACCACCGCCTCCCTAAGATCCTGCTCTATGGTGAACTTGCCACTGGATGCCGCAAGAGAGGAGCTCCAAAGAAAAGATACAAGGACTCCCTGAAGCAACAACTCAGCCTCGGGCATATTGATCACCATAACTGGTCCACTCTGGCCTCTAATCGGGAGGCCTGGAGACAGACCATTTATAACGCTGCTGATGCTTTTGAGAAGGCACGCAGGATCACTCTTGAGGAGAAAAGACAACGCAGAAAGAATCGAACCTTGCAGAATATACCATCTAAGGAGTCTTTCTGCTGTGTCTTTTGCAACCGGACTTGCCTTTCTCGTATTGGCCTTTTTAGCCACCAACGCGCTTGCATGAAAAATGGGTAGAGCCCTTCCCAAATCTTCGTTCGCGAAGCCTAGCCATGATGATGATGATATATCAATATACTCACCATGAGATATTACAGGCTTTCTGGATTTAAATTGAGGGCATAGTGTCCTATCTTCTGTAGTTTCTGTCTTAGTCTTGAGAGCTGAAGGTTTTGTGTTTCTTAACACATAAAGCTCATTCCTTAAGCCTCTCTTAGGATTTGAGTTACCAGCTTGATTAACACCAAGTTGTTTGATGCTGGGTGTTTAATAGCAAAGCTCTTAGGTATTAAAATGGTAAGTAAGTCTCTTCTGAGACACTAAAATATCTTCTGTTTTCTCTGTAGTGTTCAAACTTTCAGACTGTGTGATATATCATTAAGAGCAGAGAAAAAATCAGGTTAACCAATTTTGAACTTAAACCATAGTAAAGTAGTTGCTCATAGTCACTTGAAAGGTATTCTTTCAAACATTGACAGAACTAAGATTATAATTTTTTGGCATTTATACAGTAGTACAGAACAATGAAGAAATATAACTCAGGGCCTTGTTCAAAGGACTGGAGGTCACACCAATGGATTTAGTCTCTGTCAGCACTGCTGGTTCACTCTTTCCTTTGATAAATTGCTTCAGTTTCCCATGTCACAGTTTGATGACTATAAAATGGGGCCACTGTCAGCCCATATAGCTAACAAATTATTTTCAAGATTTTAATTCATCTTCAAGAATTTTAACTTACCTCGACAAAAGTTAATTCAGTGCATATTGTGTATAGTCCTGTTTACCGCATGGTAGATGGAGAATTCTGGTTGCTGAAAAAACAGCCTGTTGAGGTGTGCATCAGAAATTATGTTGGATAATGATGCAGAGTTTGACATATGTAGAGTTTGAGCAAAATAAGCTGTATACAAAAGAACTGGATTTGCCATCTTTTTGTGGAGTTGCTTCAGAAACCCGTAAACTCTACCCTGAAAAATCAGGAGTGGTTTTGAAATGCACTTAGAGTGCAGGATAACATGTGCTCTGCATTGGGAACAGATGCTGGCTCCATTTCAGTTTTAAACTAGGGCATTCCAAATGTCACAGCAAGCCAGCGCTGAGGGACTTGGCCTTGGAAAGAGCCAGCTTGATATAAATGAGTGTTCATTTGATAAATGGGATCTATTACTGAATAGTGGTTGTCTTTTAGTGTCTCATGCCACGGTGGTGCTGCTTTGGATCAAAGTGTAGTTGTATTTCTGTAGAGCACAAATGCACTTTAAAGCTAAACCTTCATCGTGAAATGATCTGTACTTCTTCAGGGGGAAATTCCGGAGCACAGTTTTGAATATAAGAAGGTTTTACATGCTCAAAGCATTTAACTTCTCTGCTGTCATCAGTTCTGAAGCAGCTTTGACTCAAAGTTGCTTACAAAAGAAAGACATGTGTACCTCTGCCAAAATAGCCATGGAGAAAGCACCTGATCAGCAATTCCTGAACTGAGGATTGTGACCTAAATGGTGCCATAAGGATGGTGAGCCGGGAATACAAGGAACATTGTGGTATTTTGGTGTTGCTCCCTGAAGCGAGACTAGAGCTGTGAATGCTTCCAAACACCCAAGTTAGGTAATTCTCCAGATGGGAGCAGCAAGGCAGCCTTTGGTTTGACCTTGTGTGTGCAGTGGATGTTTTGTAGAAATAAAGTCACAAGGAAGCAGCTGCAATTTCTCTTTTGCCTGCTCTTCCATCTTTAAATTCATATTATGAATGACTGAAGGTGGTACTTCTTTCACAAATAGAACATGGCCTTGGAAATGCTCCTCTAGTCTCAATATTAATATATTAAAAAAAAATACTGATCACTGTATTGAGGGTTTCACTGTACCTTGAGGTTTCAGCAGTGCATAATGTTGGTGAAAATGGGTAGATGGATAAAAACTGAAAATATTATTGATCGTTCTACTGAGAGTGGTACTGGACCTTGAGGCTTCAGCTGGTGCACAATGTCTAGTGAAAATGGGTGGGTGGAGCATTAGCTTGATAGCTTTCCAAATTTCAGTTTTGCAAACGCTTCACAGGGGGCTCATCATTGCCATTTGAAATTTAAGAGGGCTTTTTTTGGTTTGTTTTATCGGATTCTTGTCCATAGCTTTACCTGAGCAGATTCAGAGCAAACCCCATGTATGCTCCACTGTCCGGTGAGATAATCTTGGTGATGACACTTTGATCACTTGATCCCTGTCTTAGATAGGCCCTATTTGAATACAGGAAATGATATGTTGAAATATCCTCACAGAAATCAATTATTCTGTTTCTGGTGGCAGTTCTTAGTTAAGGGGAAAAAGAAATAGTTTCTGGCTCCCACAAGAGCCTGCACACAGTATTGGGTGGTGAAAAACCAAAACATGACACAGGTCTTGATGCTGATTTTGAAAGAAAAAAGTACTCCCTGGGGTTTTGTCAAAGACTGGGGTCTCCTCCATCATCGTAGCTGAAAGGGGAGCCAGGAGGGCTGCCTGTATTGGAAGGTGGAGGGAACAGGTATCCATGGGATTAGATGAATGAGAGTTAAGGATTATGAAGGTTCTTGTCACCTATGAGAGCAGAGTCCTTGGTGTGGAAAGTTCAACTGTTAGAACATCCAACAGTTGTGATGCACCTGAACAATAAAACAAAACAACCCCAAAAGGATTGGGGTTTTATTTTTTTTTTTACTGCGATAAAAATGGGTCAGTGACAAAAATAATCAAGTGAAAAGTACTCTAGTACTTATTGCTGGGCTTTGTTAGCAAACCAGTGAAACTATGGAAGTCATTGCTGAAGTACAGGGAACACAGATTCACTGCTTTAACTCAGCTTTTAACAACAGCAAATGCAGAGGCAATATTTTCTTCAGGTCAGTTTATTAGAGTAGTTCAGTTTTTTCTTTCAGAAAAAAACCCACCCCTTAGGATCCAGTGGTTCTAGTTTTAAGTGACAGGACAAATTAGAAACAATCCATTCAGTTGTCTTATGGTGTTCAGTACTTAATGAAATAGGTTTTTGGAGGCAAAACATTTTAACTGTTTTCTCCCTTACCCCCTCTTTACTTTAGGGAATAAGGAAACTGTAAGTGTTGTAGATTTGCTTGTATTTAATTCCTCCCTCACACCAGTATTTAGATAGATAGTGATCAAATGATAAATAACTAATCACATATATAACAAATCACATGTGCTAGCATGTGCAATTCTAACACATGTTTTTAGTGTTTTTAAATGGGCAAGTGTTAAATCTGCATCTCAAGTTAAACATTTACTGAAAGTTATGTAGGTACAGTGGTCTTATTAAGACCAAAAAATCCTAATCTAACAACAAGAGCAAGCCAGTTCATATCTAATTTTGTCAACTTTTCTAAGGAAATAAAAATTGCAGTTGAAGGTGGGATTGGAACACAGCTACTGCTTCTCACTTGCTGGTTTAAGTGGTTTGGATTAAGACCAGAGCATACAGTAAGGAGAAAAGAGTCTGTTGCTCTGCTTTATTTTAAAAATTAGTTAGTGATCTTCAGTGTGTGTGTCCAGAGGATTCTGAGCAAGCACATCTCACATCCAGATCTGTTATATGCTGTGCCCAAGAATCACCCAGTGCTGTCAAACTTTTTTGTTCTGCAACTGAAAGCGTGATGGGACTGGCAAACACTGGATTTTTGTGTTGGCCTGTGGAGTATACCTTTCTTAATGAAGTTATGCATCTGGGGGTCATGTCTTACTGTATTTTGCATTACAGTAGCAGCCCAGCAGCAAATTGTTGGGTTTCTGTCACGCAGAGTGAGATACAAGGATGCAGCAGGTGATATTTCCCACCTCTGTATTCACACTTACTTAAAAACAAGTGAAATCAAATTAGCCTGAAAACAGAAATCTTCATTGAAAATACAGAAATTATTCTGTGATTTGTAAAAATAATAGGATTTAACTGAAAGGTGCAAATCCCAACCATTAAGAACCTACGGCCAAATCTGTTCCTCCAGGGGGAAAAAATGGATGAAGAAAGAATAGTGAACTAGAATCACAGAATGGTTTGGATTGGAAGGGACCTTAAAGATAATCTAATTCCAATCTCCCTGCCATGAGCAGGGACACCTTCCACTAGACCAGGTTGCTCCAAGCCCCATCCAACCTGGCCTGGAACATTTCCAGGGAATGGACAGCCACAGCTTCTCTGGGCAACCTGTGCCAGGGCCTCCCCACCCTGACAGCCAAGAATTTCTTCCCAATATCTAATCTAAACCTATTCTCTCTCAGTTTAAAGCCATTCCCCCTTGTCCTGTCGCTACATGCCCTTGTAGTTCTTTTCCTGATTCTGTAGTTTCTTCAAAGGAAGGTCGATTTTGAGTGAATTCCATAGTCTCATATTTGAAAACAGTGCAGCCGAGCATAGATCTACAATCTGATATTCTTACCTGGAATTTTGTTCCGAGAGTTGTACAAACACAGGGAAAAAAAGTTGATGATCGTTGAGTTTAAATGCTTTTAGGATTCAAGTAAAAATATCAGGTTCATCAGTATTTGTCTTTTCTGAAAGTGCTTTCAAGGGAATGTTAGGTTCATTATAGCCTGTTTTCATAGAATGGGGGCACTCTGAATTAAATGAAAGCTGTGTGCTTAAGCATCTAGTTCAGGAAAAGACCACATTTTTGTCAATTTACTTTATTTTTCCCTCTTCATGTGTTTTGTACAGTGGTGTTTTTAAGTGCACTGGTAAATCAGAATGTATATGGGGAATAAGGACATAATTTTCTGAGGGCCTTGCCTTATTCAATATGCATTTATAGATTCCTTGTTTCCCCTTTGTTTCTTCCTCTCACATCATCTTTCCAGAAGTTTCCACTGTATTTTATCCCTTAAATATATGGAATGTTACTGGTCTTAAATGTTACTTTTCCAAATGCAGCATTAATAACAAAATTGAAGCTGGGTTTTCTCTAGTTGAAGAGGAGATGTAGATTTGTAGGCAATGTTTGGAAGATCACCTTTCAGTTCTTTGCTGAAATAACAATACCATATGAACTGTTTCAAGATTTACATTTGTATTCTAGTTCTTTATTGTTTAGGTTTTTAGCTGTGAGTGCTCATTAGCAGGGTCTTAACTACTTCTTCAGTGTTATTGTTTTTAAAAAGTAATTAGTTGGTGTTTTTCTTTACAGGGAGAAGAGAATTTATCCAAAGATTAAAACTTGAAGCAACCTTGAATGTGCATGATGGATGTGTAAGTCACCTGTCGCTTTTTTCTTTGTTGAAAGACGTTAAATTTTGATTTTGTTGCCATGGTAATAGTTCCTTAACTTAAAAATGCAAATACTATGCATTAAAGCTGAGCAGGACAACTCTGCTTGCTGAGACCTACATCTGAATTCTCTAGGTATTTGTTTCTTAAACATCTGATGCTTTGTCTTTGAACCAAAGTATCTGATCCTTGTCTGTGTCTAGTGCTGAATGAATTAATATCCAGTGCCAGTAAAACACATTCCTGCCTTTTCAGTTAGGACTCATGTTAAAAGGAATTTTTAGCAGTTTCTTGCTGTGTTGATATATTTTGTATTAGTGTTTTGAGTGATTTATTCTTCAAGTCTAAAAAGCAAATGATCCTCTGCTACATGCTTAGTTAAAGAGACAATGAAAACAAAAACAAACCTCCCCCGAAAGGCAATACCATAACTTGAAATGTTGTTTATTTGAATACTGAATTATTGAAAGTGGTCCAAATATTTTAAATCATATTCTTTTAAAGAAAAGGTTTCACTTAAACTAGGTAGAGGGCAAAGAGGTTGCCATGTTACCTTCAATGAATAGAGCAGAAATTCATGACTCTCTAAGTCTTTGTTATACAAGATATCTGAAAAGTGAAAGTATGCTATTAAAAAAAAAATGAAAATTTAAGTGTAACTTTCATACTTTACCATGTTTCTTTCTAAAGCTGTTCAAATGTAAGGATTACTTTAGCTTACACTTGTAGTTTTAAATTAAGGAGTGTTATAATTGCTAACTGACACAGGAGTAGTTTTAAAGAAAAAGTGTTGTTAACATCCAGCCTTCTTGAGATCAGAAGGATGATTTGGATATGCCTGTATTTTTGAGAGACTGGAGAAGGCAAGGATTAAAATTGCTGTGTATAAAATGTCAGCTACTTCTCCTGTACTGCCTACCATTGTAAGTTTAATGTTCTGGTACAGATGGTGTTGACATAATAAAACAAATGCATTGATTTCTCTTTTTTTTTTCTTCTTTCAAGAAATGTTATAAGAATGATGTAAGGTCTCTTCCAACCCAAACCATTCTAGGAATCTATGTGTAGAAAGTTATGTATCAATTTTTTATATTCAAGATTGTAACAGTGAATTTTTTACTTTGCAGTTTCTCTTCTAGTAACTTTTCTTCTCCTCAAATAGTTAAGATTAAATTTTTCAAGTTTCTTTTCCTTAAATTGATTGGTTGTTTTTGTTTTTTTCTTGGTTTTCTTGTAAAAATAGTATTTTTTTCCTCTAAAAGCAGAGGACAGGAAAGTAGTGCTTCACTACCTGTTAAAAATGGAGTGACTGATCTCTATTTTAATTTACATCTGCTTCATGTAATGGAAATTGCAGATTTGGTGTTTGCTATTTGGTGTTTCGTGGATCTATCTGGTGGATATGTACTTGAAAGCTACTTTTGATTTGACTGTGCTAGCTTTTAAAAAATTCTTTAACACGTGACCTAACTTGATTGTTTCCACGGGAGGAAAACGTTTTAATTGCGAACTTGCAGCATTATGTGCAGGTGTTTAAAATACTGCTACAGTTTGAAAAAAATGTCTCTAGAAGTTGAATTCGCTCAGAACTCTTCGCCTTTAAAGAATGGGGTATTGGGAGTTCTGCTGTCCTTTACTGTGTGGTCTTTTGTGAGGAATAATCTTGTATGGCCAGCAACCATTCAGTGTAATTTCTTACTATTTGCTTAAAAAAACATCTGTGAAATAAAAGTCAATGGTATTACCATGCTCTAGCTGATTAAAATGGTTATACCATCAATGGTAATTAGGGTCTTTTGTTTCCTAATTTCCCACAGCTGCTGAGTCAGTATGCATTTCAGATGTGGGGAATAAAGGCTACATTGTCTTATTAAGGGTGTTCCTGGATTTGGGGTTTTTGGGGTTTTTATGAGGGTTAAATGGCAGGGGTTTGTGGGTTGCTTTTGGTTGCTGTTTGTTTGTTTGGATGGGTTTTTTAGGAACTTTTGCATTGTTCTGTTGAATAAGTTGTGACATATTTTCTATATAAAGCACACTGTGTAATTGGACAAAGTGGACAACTTAATTAAGGCAAGGAATTTTTTTACTAATTGAGGATAAAAGTAAAGCCCAGATTCCTACCTGCCATTTGGTCTCTGTTACACAAAAGAGAGATCCTGTGGGAAACACAACTGTATAGTCACACTCAGGTGGGATATCTGTGAAGAAATTGTTGGAATTACTTCAAGTATATTTGCTCTTGTAGCACTAATATTACCACAGCACCTTCTTGTTTGAGATGTATTTTCATCTCAGAGTTTAGGTACCATTATCTTCGAAACAGTCCAATTTTCCACTTGCTTTGAAGTCACAGTTCCTAACTGTAGTATGTGAGGTAATTGAATTACTCTACTGATGTCTGCTTGTAACCTTATCATCCTTCCAGGGCATGATTTCCCTCTTTCAACAAGATTCACATTGTCAAATTCATATGTGTGCCAGAAGTTGCCATATCCTAAGGGAGCTTAAGGTGATGAGGGAATGTATGGAGTTACATGAGCCATTTTCTTCATGAAGTAATTAAATCCAAAGGAGAGACATTAAAAGCCAATCAATTTGGACCAGCAACAATGAAGCCTGAGGAAAGTAGAGGATAAAGCAACTCTAAACCATATTGAATTGCATTTAAAATATGGCTTATTTTCTTCCTGTTTTGGCCCTTTGAAAGCTGAGGAAGGTAGAGATGCAGAATGTAGATGGAGCCTTTGACATGAGCAAATATTACATTTTTGAAGTAAAGAGGATTACCTGGAAGAATAATTTCTCATTTCTTTGTATAGACATTTAGATCAGTAGCAAACAAGCATCCTTTGTGGCACGCATCTCACATCTCCTTCAGGATGGCACCTGGGAGCAAGTCATTTTTAGATGTAGTCCTCAAAGCTATGCTTGAATTAGTACAGGAAGTTTGTGTATTGTTAGAATGTGCAGTTTTTACCTTGTCCTCCACAGATGAAAAGCACTGCCTTTTCCACCCCCTTCCTTGCTTGGGAGATCTTCCTGGTATTCTGAATATCCACAGTCATTTTTATTTCTTTTCCTCTGTTTCTTGTATTCTGTTAATTCATCCTGTTCACAAAAGAGTTGATTCTCCTGTCACTTGGCATAGAAGTGAGGACTTTGCTTTTTCAGTTTAAGATTGGCTGCACTGCCTCCTGCATTGTCTTTGATAGTAAATTTATATTTGATTAATTGACTAATGAATCAAAAGTGCCCAGTGCAAGGCTAGATGAGTGGCAAATTAAATTAGATACAATTAATAACATGGAATACTTAATAGAAAAAAGCTAATTACACACACTTTGACTTTTCTTACCTTGTTAGTAACTGTCTGCCATTTGTGATTAATATATCCTTTCTTTTGGCTCTAACACCTTTTCCCAAGAATTCCAAACCCTGGTGGAGTTACTGTTACATTATGCTTTTAGTTGGGTGTTAAGTGACTGTGAAGGCAGTACATATGTAGCTTTTCTACACGGTTTTGAAAAACAAACCAATTTTCTAGCTAGTCCTCATTTTAGAGGATATTTTAAAAATGGGTTTGCTACCAGTGGAATGAGATGAGAACTTTTATTTATCTGCTTTTATTGAGCATCTCTTTTTAGTGATCCGTGTGCCATTTTATTTGGGTTATTCAGAGCTGGTCAATAGGTTGTACTGAGCACTGTGTGTATTGACTGACCACTTACTGGAAAGTCAGTGTTGTCTGGAAAAAAAGATCAAACTTATCCCACTAAGAGCCTTTGATATTTTTTGGCTTATTTATGGACAGCAATGTCGAGAAGGTGATTGGGTACAGAATAAAAAGCCTGTTTAGTTATAGACCTCTAGTACACATCTGGTTGCGTCATCTCACTTCAAGATTTTTTTTGAACCAACTTTGGCCTAGGTAGTGTGTTGAAATTGCTCCACTGAGGCAATCAGTGCAAAGAAATTGGAATTTAAAAGGAGAATGATTGATGTCTTGAGTAGGCTTGTGATGCTACAATTTATATAATCTTGTGTCCCCTTTGCATCTTCAATGTTTTCTCTGCTTTCCCGTCCTTCTTATTTTGATTTTGTACATAAATATACACATCCACCCCCTCAATTTGTTTAATTTCTTTGCTAACTCTTCTTTCTCACATCATGTTTTTAATTCTTTTTGATAGCTTCCTTGGTTTTTTCAGTATTTTGTTCTTGTTTCTATTCCTGTATTCCTATATTAGCATTTTGGTTTCTTTAGGGCAATGATAACATTTGTCTGCCTGAAGGGAAATGTAAATGAAAACAAACATTCTTGGGTTTTGTGCTTGCCCTAGCTGTAGTAGTGTGCTATGTTTGACAACATTTTCAGAGTACAGTTGCTGTCAGGACAGGTTATTTCAGTGGTTGATGGTTCTGGGGGCTGGTTGAATGTGTGGTTCTTGGTGATTGACAGCCAGAGTTATAAGATCATAAAAGTGGCCATGCAAGGTCACACCAATGCTCAGTTGAGCCCAATAACTTGGCCCTGAGAGTGGCCAGTACATATTTTTGAAGAAAGTTGAGACAGGGGAAGCAGACAGTACTTGATGGGTATTTTAGAGAACACATCAGACTTTAATGGATAGATGGAAGTAAAGACAGTGCATGCTTGTTTCTGACAATTTTTCATTTACTTTGATAAATATGTATATTCTTCCACTTCTGGTGTTCAGAACGTTCCATGACAATGACTTCCAGTTTCATTAAAATGCCAAGTGTGTCATGTGATGGTTTAATTTAAGGCCTTCCATTCCTATACTGTAAAGATCCACAGAAAATTATTTCTTACTTTTTCCCTGTCAGTCAGGATTTCGTAAGCTTCTGTCACATCAGGGTGGTACAAATTATTTGGTTCTTGCAATAAAAATTGTTAGATAACTCTTTGTAGTAATTTCTCTTTTCGAATGGGCAGTAATAGAAAAGGAGAATATGGGAGCAGGATATGAACCAAAACTGGAAGACATGGAATTGCTGTGCATGGATGTGTCCTCTGACAGAATGGTGTTTGCTTTTGTGTGCATTTCCTAATGAGTCCTAATAATATTTGACTGCTGCTGAGCACCGAGCTAACTCTGGAACAGGCATGTTTGTTGTAACACAAAGGTCTCTCCTAAAGTTCCTAGACTTGAGTGTATCAAGGTGTTCTCCATATGATCCACCTGAAACAGCTAATTCTGGTTGTGCAACTAACCCCAACTAAGCTTGCAATTAAAGCAGTAACTAAAATGGATGTATTTATTTTAAACAAAAATTGGTTTTGTTTTTTGGGGGGCTCAGAATGAAACATTTGAATTTAAAAAAAAAAAACAAACAAGAACAAAACCATAAAGAAAAGGATTTAGAACAAAGTTCTTTTTTACTAATTTTATAATCCATTCTGATTCATCATACTAAGGCAGTTGTTCTGCCAACAGAATATAGCCAGCAGAAAATGATGATGGCTGCAGTTTGACACTTGAAGGTATTTTAGAGGCTACTTGAAATAATAATGGTCATGCATGCAGTCCTTGGTGCTTGTGCATGAGCTGCTGCTTGGAGGGTATTTTTTGAGCCTCCTGGACTTTGAGTGCTTTCACAGCTTTATTTCAGTGACACCTTATAAAGCACAGTCTTGTGAAAAGGAGAATTGATAAGGAAATATATTGTAAAGCTCTTCCAATAAGATTCTGTACCTCCCTGTAGGATTCTTCTTTCCCAGCATACTCTTACTTTTCAAAAGGGATCTGGGATGGATTCTGCTTTTCCCTGAGAAAGTGTGGTCAGCGAAAAGTGCACAAAGCAATGGATGGTCAGAATTTGGATATGGTGAAGCCACAATAAAGATTGTGATGCCCTCCAGATCAAATTTGGAGAACTCTGTGGAGTAGATCTGGTACATTAAAGCACCTGAATGTGTAAAATTGTGGCTGCTGAGGCCCTTGTGGGAAGGCTTAATTTACCTAATGAACTCTTGAGAAGCAGAGGGAGTAATTGAGATGCCATAGGTGAAGCAGGTGATTCCCTTATCAATTTGTTTCAAAAACACAGATTTTTTTTCTTTTTTTTTTTTTTTTTTTTTTGTGCTAGCTACTTAGAAATGACATCATTTCAATTGAATTTCTTAACTCCTATTTCTGTAGTGTTGGGTGAATATAGATGTTTTAATACAGGGAAAATTGAATTGCTCTAAGCCTAAACAAGTTTTTTTTAATTCATGCAGGTGAATACAATTTGTTGGAACGATACAGGAGAATATATTTTATCTGGCTCAGATGACACCAACCTGGTAATTAGTAATCCCTACAGCAGAAAGGTAGGTTTGTTTCTGGATACTTGCTAATTTTAAAATAAGGTCTAAGTTATTATTTTTCAACATATTAAAGTTCTTTGCAATATATTAGTTTTCAGATATTAATTATCATCTGACAGAGATAATATCATGCACTTTACAGTGTTTATAAATGGGAATAAAACCCCACAGTGCTTTAAAACCTTAATATTCTAATCCCTTGCGACATAGGTATTATCCCATTTTACGGTACGTGGTCTGGCACAAAAGGAACATGGTCTCACAACAGATTAGTGTCAGGACTAGAAATAGGATTCAGTAATTCCTGTGAAATCTTATCGTCAGATAAATTGTTTTCCTTTCACTTTCGTTTTAAAATATTGTATTAGCCTTTGCTCTGTGTAATGTACTGAGTTGTCTTTCTGTGAGGTGTCAATCTTGATTCAAATGGTTCACTCCCACTTGAAATTACATTGCCTTGTGTGTACCCGTGTGTGGATGCAGCAGAATTTGTACTGATACAAGGGGAGTAGGTTTGTGAAGCAGAAGGTGCTGTAGAGGTCTCTGCCTTTCCACTCCTGCACTCACAGGGGTTACGATGCAGTTGGATGGTTTCCAGAAATGCCAGCTGGCATCCATCAGGTAGTAGCAGTGTCCCACACTTTGCTCTTTAAGGAACTGCTGTAGTTTGATGGAACAGATGCTCCGAACTCTCTGTCCTCTCTCCCGTGCTCGCTCAGAGGCTGAGAACTAAACCCTGAAGACGTGATGAAAAATTAAATGTGGTGAGAGAGCCAAAGTGTGTGGCTGTGATGGTGGAAGAGAGTTTGAGTAGAAGGCGATATTTTGCTTTCCTGAAGAGTTTTGGAGGAAAAATTATAGTGATTTGGAGAATTGCCTGTGCCTATAGATAAGGCCATTTTCCTCACTTCCCCAAATAAATCCATAGCTTTCAAACTTCATCTCTTTCTTGCAACTCTTGGTGTCAGTCTGACAAAGTTCAGATCAGTGTCATGAGACTTGGATTTCTCTTGGCCTGGGAGTTCAGCTGAAGAAGAAAAGGTGTCTAAAACAGCTATGAAGTAGATGATGGATATATTCCAAAGTGAGTGTTGTTGGAGAGATTTGCAGAGTAAGAATTTTTCATGCAAGTAAAGGATGTTCAATATTATTTATTGTTCAGAGTTTCTTTTAATATCTCACTATCAGGTAGTTGCTACATTATTATCTTACTATGTAATTATTGCATTAAAATATTGTATTGTTTTAATAGTTGCAGCAATTTAAGCTTTATGCTCTCACAGGACAATTTTGGTTTTTTATTCTCCATTATGTACTACTGCTTTATTTAAGCCTAATAAGAAATATAGGAGATATCTTGTTTTCTTATTTTTTACAGTTAGCTGAGTTATTTATTTTACATAACCACAGAGAAGGAGATAGATTTTTTTTTTTAATTACTATTATTTTTTCCCCCCAATACCTGCAAATGCAATTATAAAACAGCAGGTACTAGCAGGAAGACTTAATAATCAGTTTTGTTCCTGAAATATCTAGACATGGTGTTTTTAATGACTGTTAGAGCTGTGTTAGCTGATTTTCTCTGGCTTGAGTAACAGAATCAATACAGGAAAAGGGAGCAAATTGGTATTGGTATCAGAACTGTACTGTAATCTGTCATCTTGGCAAATACCCTTATCACCATATTTTCTGTTATGAACTAGCTAGAGCAGCAAAAATAGACTTCAGCCATCAATGTAGTGCCCTGTGTTACAAAAATACCTAATTTAATAAGGAAGCATTTCACAGAATGGGTGAGGCTGGAAGGGACCACAGTGGGTCACCTGGTCCCACCTCCCTGCTCCAGCAGGGTCATCCCAGAACACACAACACAGGGTTGTGTCCAGAATGTTCTTGGGTATCTCCAGCAAGGGAGACTCCACACCCTCTCTGGGCAATCTGTTCTGGTGCTGGGTCACTGCACAGCAAGGAAGTTCTTCCTCATGTTCAGGTGGAACTTCCTGGGCATCAGTTCCTGCCCGTTCCTCTTGTGCCATTGCTGGGCCCCCGAGCAGAGCCTGCTCCATCCCCTGCCCCCTCCCTGCAGACCCTGACAGACAGGGAGGAGGTCCCCTCTCAGTTGTCTCTTCTTGAGGCTGAACAGGCCCAGCTCCCTCAGCCTTTCCTCATGAGAGAGTTGCTTCAGTCCCTTGATCATCTTTATCAGGAAAAAAATATTTCTTTCTTGGTAGCAACAGTGTGAAATCAGAGGTGGGATTGACTCCTGACATCTGTAGCTGTCATCTGAACTAGGATACCTTATGGACTTCTTGTTCTGAGTTGCTCTGATACAGAGTTCCTAGTTTCTGTTGAATGTTTTCAGTAAAATGCAGAGATCTGAACAAATCTGTATTTATTGAAATAAAATTAATGGATTGTATTTCCTGAGTTTGATAATTATTTTTTTATTTTTAACACTAAGCCATGTGTACCATTCAGAATATGCAGATACACTGGTAATCTTTCTTTGTGTGAATTATTTAAAAGGTGGGAAATAGCACTTCTGAAATGTTAGGCATGAGCTATTACTGATAGAACAGCTTCATTTGCATAATGTTTTCTTTGATTAAGTTAATTGAGTGGAAATTTGGAAGTAATTTTCATACTGTAAACAACTTGGGAAGTATTTTTTCCCTAATAGAAGTGGTGAAAAATGCAGTTTGGTTTAAGTGCTGCAGCTGGGGGAAATAAGGTAAGAATAGAATGTTCACTAGTGCACAGGAAAGCATATGGAGGGTTTTTTCAGTTTTGATGGTCTAATAAGAAGTATGTTAGGAAGTATAAAGGGTCACCACAAAGTGTTTAAAATCAGCTGCGATGGTGAAGTAAATCATGTGCTTCTCTGCTTGTACTGTAGATGAAAGACATTCACTGAGACCAAGTCTTGGTTATTGCCCTTTAATCATGTTCTTCAATGTTTATTTATTTATGGCTGATTTCAAAACATCTTTCCCTGTAAACTTCAGTTCTCCTTTTTAGAGTGAGTTTATTTTATGAGTAACATCAATTTTTAAAGGCTATAAAGTTGGCTTGAATTACAATGCTTTATTCTTCTTGACTTACAATATTCCAGGTCTTCTAAATCTCTCCTTGTGGCCTGTTGGCTGCACCATCACCCTGGACTAATGTTTCACTTCGAGAAACCCGATGTGATGTATAACAAGCACTGTAAAAACAAAAGGTGGCACTTGCATTCCAGTCCTTTTATTTTGCAGACAACTTCATGCAAGTGCCTAAGTGAATGTCTCTTGTGGAACCACTTTGTTCTTGGAAGAAATTCAGCATAAAACCAGTTTCTCTGCTCTGTTGTATCGCGCTGCAGGTCACTGGCAGCCTGTGCATAACTCATGTTTCAAAGTACCACACTCTGTGTTATTGTCCCATTCTTTATTTGCTCAGAAAACATCAGCCTGGTACAACCTTCCTTTTTTTCTTTCTGCCTCAGGTTTTAACGACGATTCGCTCAGGGCACAGGGCCAATATTTTCAGCGCAAAGTTCTTGCCGTGCACCAATGACAAACAGATTGTATCCTGTTCTGGAGATGGAGTCATTTTTTACACCAATGTTGAACAAGATGCAGAGACCAACAGGCAATGCCAGTACACCTGCCACTATGGAACCACCTATGAGGTACCTCACACGAGTATATGGTCATTTAAGATGGGGAAAATACATATTTTCTTGTACTGTTGCCCAAGATTCTAACCAGAGCACTGAAAATTTTATTTCAGTGAGAATTACAGAACTTTTCTTCAATCTTTTTTGAGGGTTTTTGGTTTTTCCTTTTTTTTCTTTTTTTTTTTTTCCTCTTAGAGTAGGCTTTAACAAAGAAATGTGCTGTCTAAATTAAATGGAGGACTTTCCAGTTGTTAAGACCCCCTTTTTTTTGCAAATATGAATTCACCTTCACTGAATGAATGTGCTGCAGAGCAAAACCGATTTAAATTGTGCTGTGAATTTCTTCCTGAAGTAGGTTGGGAGGTGGGAGCAATGGCTGTTTGCATTTTTATTTTTATTTTTATTCTTCCCCTTGTGCCCTCCCTCTTCTCTCCCCCTTCGAACTTTTCAGCAGTTTAATGCCTTTTTCACAACTTAAATCCTTCTAAGAAATGCTTATTTCAGCATGTGTGAACAGCTTAGTCTGAAAACTGTGTTTACAGTTTTAGATAATTTTTCTATTGTGTATTCTAGTTAACTCTTTAGCTGTAAGTTTAATGACAGTGTTTTCTATCGTCCCTTGGAAGTTTGGAAGTGAAGGAGCAAAGTGTTAGTTAACTTAGGAAGATAATAAGATTTATTGATCTATTTTTTTTTTTAATAATTGATCTACATATTTTTTACAAGTAACAAAATGTGCTACTTGTAAAACTTATTGTAGTTAAAATAGGAAAAAATACTACTATTTTCTTCTTAGGTTATAAATGTTCCCCTTTTTTAATTATTTATTTGTTTGGGGTTTTTTAATACTTCCACAGTATACACACAGGGGGAAAAAATCCCAAATCCTTTGCTTTTTTAACTATTTAGGTCAGATTTCGTAGCAAGTTGTTAGATCTCTTTCCTTGCATGTTAAGTGAACAAAATATTTTAAAATCTCTGCTAAAAACAATTGGAGTGTATGAAAAAAGAAAGTGGCTGAGGTACTGCCAGAATTAATTTTTGATCATGTAGTAAAAGTATCCTTATGGTTGTAATTACACATGTTCCACTAAAGCCTTTTGTCAAAACACATCCTGTCTGCAGGGTCACTTTTCAGGTTGGTTGAGTGAACCCTGTGATATTCCCTCTGTTTCTGGGATTTGTGGTTTGGTTTGGTTTGGTTTTTTCCCTGGGTTTAATACAAGACTGGGTATTTTCAGTTTTGCAAAACGTGATTCTGGATCCCAGGCTCGCATCGTCCGCTATTATTTTTTGAGGGTTTTTTTGATTGAGAAACTGCTGTTTCCTTTGAACATCATCAGTTCTCAGGGCCCCCAGCCAGAAGCCTAAACTGCCTCTGTTCTCTCTGAGGTTGACTATATATAGCCTTCTGTGCTGCTCTGGGAACTGCCCTCGTTGGTTGGGTGTTCTCTGCATCGGAAATAAAAACCTGCCTTTTCACAGCAACATCTGGAGACTGAGATGCTGTTTCCTAAAGCTGAAATGTCCTTGTAGGGGAGGGTGTCTGCCAGGTCATTGCCACTTCCTGAGGAAATTAGAACTGAAAGGAGCTGCCAGTTGTGGTTGTGGGTGAGGAGCAGTAACAGAGACCAGACCCGGCCTGTCACAGGAGATGCAAAGATTGTCTCCTTGCAAGGTGTTGTTTGTCATCAGTGGTGATGGTGTGCACGCTGCAAGCTACTGAACCAGATGATAAACACAAATTTCGTGGATATAACAAGTTAAACTTGTCAAAACAAACCAGTAACAGTTTAAAAAATATTTTAGAAGAAATATGGAGAGCCCGTCTGGCAAATGGAGATGCAAGTTTTATTGTTGTCCCTAGAGAATGACTATCACTGAACAGTAGCTAGTTGTAGGAGTGTAGTATTTTTTTTCAAAATCATTACTTGAAGAGGGCAGGGACATTTGCCTGCTATATTGCACAGTTAAAATGGTCTTATTTGGGATGATTTTTATTCAGCAATTTGCTTTAACAAAATGCCACACAGTAATACATGCATTTAATATTCAAGTGTAAGGTTTAAGACACAGTAACAGAATTTATAGCCTTTATAAAAAGTATTTCCCAAGATGTATTATAAACCTTTGTTTTTGAAGAGAGCTCAAGTTTAAATATGCTAAACATATTATTATTGTTGTTTTGAATGACAGTAATGTGATATAGATTGATTGTTTATAGTTTTTAAACACAGTTAATGGAAGGAATATCAAAATCCCTCCGTGACAATGACTATTTTAACAACTGTGTCTCTTTATGAAGTTATTTTTCTTATCTAGTTTTGCACTGAGGTTTAACATATCTAGCTTTGAACTCCCTTCAAAAAACATAGGTTTATAATACATTTTTGGGAAATACTTTTTTATAAAGGCTATAAATTCTGTTGCTGTGTGTCAAACCTGACACTTGAACACTAAATGCATGTATTACTGTGTGGCATAGCAGACTTTTTTTTTTAGCCTTGGCACATGAAATATAATAGCAGGGAGTTTTAAGCAAATGGCTGAGATGCAGCTTCAGCTTCTGACATAATCCAACCTTGTCATTGAGAGTTTTCTGAAGTGGGAAGATAATTTCTGAATATCGTGATGTTACTGCCCAGCTGTATGTAACCACATCATCACATTAAATATAGAACTTTGACTCACTGGATCCTCTAAATAACAAAAGCTAAGAGCTGCCCCTGAGGTACTAATTCTAAATTTGAATGTGGTTTGAATTTGTACTGCTCTTTAAACTTGGAGTTTGTGATTGTTCAAGGCATTATAAAAACATCCAGTGAAACAGAGGAATGTGGAAATTTGTTTAGATTTTGATAAACCCTGAGATAATTGTACGATTGTTTTTAATTCTGGGTGAGAAGAGAATAAGTAGAGAGAGAGGGAGAAGTTCTTGAGACATGTTTCTGAAGAATTTGTTGTTTATACAAGGCCACGACAAGTTTATTTTTACTCAGCCAAATGCTTTTCTTTATTGCCTTTCATTATGAATTGCATTTCAGAAAGAGAACGTACTTTAATGGACAACTCTTACCTTCATATTTTAAATACAGTAAAACAATCACATAACTATATGCTTTTGAAGTTAAATAGAAGACTTTTTGTAGTTATTATAAAGGACTTTATACATATATAATGTGTTCTTGTTGAACTTAAATGTAGTAACAATGACTTAGTTATTGGAGTTTGCAGTTCTCTGTTTTAGTGCTTATAAATTACTGAATATATTTGTAAACACCATACATGAAAGTTGGCAGGTGCAAGTTACATTACAGGTATACTGTGAAGTAGCATTAGTATGAACAAAAACAAAATACAGCTACTAGAAATAAGAGCTTCCCACATTCAGCACCACTCCTGGAACAAAGCAAATATTTTCACTGCAAGCTCTGCATGGGAATCCAGCAAATGTGCTGGAAGAATTTAGTGGACTGAAAAACGATGGATGGCTTTTATAACGACACAAATAAAGTCAATTTGAATGAAATGTGTAGTGAAAAACAGTCTTTTAAATATGTTACACTAATGTATAGAGGAATAATGGTCATAGCTCAGAAGTTTGTTGTTCTGTTGTTGCTCAAACCTTGGGCTTTTTCCTGCCTGTTGAACTTCTTGTTGGTCAGCACAACGATTTGGCACAGCACACATTGTCTCAGTACTACAAAAAACGCTGAATCCTGCGGTGATCACCTTTGTAATCCCACTTTAGGCAGCAAGATTTATAGATATCCTTAAGTTACTTTTAGTAAGAGTTTGGGGGGGGGGAATAAATCGTCCCATTAAACGCATTAAAGAATCACTCATCTGCTCTCTGTTGAATGAGTGTATTGCACTATTAACCATTTTTGTGGCTTTATAAATTTCTGTGAAGTTACTGGTAGTAGCAGCAGTGTGGTTCTACCACATTCTCTGTTTCCTGTTTGAGAGGCAGAGTGTGAAAAATGTGACATTTCCTGTGCATTCACTGACCTGTGGAATTCAGCTTTAACATTTTGGCCTCTTGCCTTTTTATTTTGTCTTAAGAAGGCCTTCTTGAATTAAACCATACGTGTGGGACTCCATCCAAGCCTTCCCTACTTGGAGTAGGGCTGAGCTTAGGAAAATAGTTCAATAGAGTGCTCTCCTAAAAAAAAAAAATTAAAAAAATGAATTGCAGTGAGGGGGTGGGTGAGTAACAGCCTTTATTGCAGAGTTGCTTCAGGGGACTACTTAGAATGTAAAGGAGTGGGCAATGAGAATAAAACCCATTTAGTATTTTCAAGTCGTTCAGACTTGAGGATTTCGTTTGTTATTGTCTTCTATTACTTGATAGAGAATAAACTGAGCTTTTGTTGAATGATTGCAGGAAAATTGATTAGTTATCTGAAAACTGATAGCAGTAAATGTATGTTGTGTGTTAAAAGATAATAGAAATATCTGTAAGCTTTGACCTATAGATATTTAATCTTATGTGACATTTAATACTCTACTTCAGTGGTTCAAATCTTCTCTTGAAAATAAAGAAACATCACCAGTTTTTTTAGTTTTCCTCTTTATTTCAATGGAAAGCTGGACTTGAGTAATAATTGCTTCAGTCTGTAATGCTGCTCAAAATGTTGATGTTTTAATTTTAAATTAATGCTATTTCTGGCTGTATTCATACTTTTTTTTCATTCTTTCTTTCTTTTGTGCAGATTATGACAGTACCAAATGATCCCTATACTTTCCTCTCTTGTGGTGAAGATGGCACTGTAAGATGGTTTGATACTCGAATCAAAACAAGTTGCACAAAGGAAGATTGTAAAGATGTAAGAGTGAAATCTTTTAATAAAGATGACCTAAATGTAGAGCTGTACATCATACAAACATAGGATATGAATTCTGGTAAGGCTTTTAGAAATAATAGGTTTCAGGGTCGTTGGTGGAGATGACAACATGTTTCCCAAGAAACAATAAAAGTTTGGGGAGTCTTTTTATTTTTATTTATTTTTTTTTATTTTAATATTGCCTTTGGCATTTTTTAGTTTGCAAACTTTGGTGTGAGGCTGCAGATAGGTAGAAAATATTGTACAGTGAAATGGAATCTCTTGGTCCGGTTTACATTAGTACTATAGAGTGCAGAGTTGGAAGCAGAAAATGAACCTTGAAAATCATCTGCAGCCTTGTGTTCTTGAGCATCCTTTTCCCCTCTGTAAGAAAAGATTTGGTAATGACTTATACTGTCTCACTGGTATTACTCCCTACAAGGTAAGGTATTGGTGGTGTCCACTGTGCTTGGATTCAGAAACAGTTTTAATATTGAATTGGAGAAAAACTACCAAAGTATGGATTGCTGTTCTTGATCAGTTTTATTCTACTTCATGCATATTGACCAGTTCTAGGGGTTCCTTTCCTCCCTTTCCTCCCTTTCCTCCCTTTCCTCCCTTTCCTCCC